>NW_026898385.1:0-518784 GCF_033153095.1 Gastrolobium bilobum
GAGCTTTTGTGTGAGTTGAAGTTCTTGTTCATGGGTTAGCAAAGAAGAAATAATCACAGGGAGAGTGTTGTCTTTACCCAAATAAGTATATTTCAGGTGTTCAGGTAAGGGTTTTAACTCCAAGGTAGGTGGTTGCTCTACTGAAGGCAATTTCGGTCTTTGCTCTTGCTCTGATCGGTTTAAGGATTCAAAGACCCTTTCTTTCCTTCCCTGGGGTTGGTGGAAACTGATGGATGCAAGGTATTCTTCCAGCTCCTCAAAGTCCTTAATGCCTATCTCTGGCTGCAAATGCTCCTGCTGTTCTTCTCATATGACCGAGTCAAGGATCGAAATGCTAGAGCATTCCTTAGTGTTATCTTCATCAAACCTTATTGCTTTCATGACATTAAACTTCACTTCTTCTCCGTTTACACTCATAGAAAGTTCACCCTTTCTGACATTTATGATAGCATCACCGGTAGCCAGAAATGGTCTGCCCAAAATTATTGGAACTTCTTGATCTGCTTCAAAATCTAAGATGATGAAGTCAGCTGGTAGAATGAACTTGTCTACTTGGACAAGGACATTCTCAATTTTTCCTTCTGGCTTGGCTATAGATCGGTCTGCAAGTTGAAGAGTGACTGTGGTTGGTCTTGCTGCTCCTATGTCAAGCAGCTTGAAGATGGAAGCTGGCATTAGATTTACACTTGAGCCCAGATCACAAAGTGCCCGACCAAGATAGTTCTTCCCAACTGTACACGGGATGGTGAATATACCAGGATCCTTTAGTTTGGGAGGAATTTTAGTCAGGTACTTGCACGATTGTTGAGTGAGGGCTACGGTCTCAGACTCTTCGATCTTTCTTCTTTTTGACAAAATGTCCTTCATGAATTTTGCATATGAAGGCATTTGCTCCAGAGCTTCTACTAGAGGGATATTTATGTGAAGTTGTTTCATCAAGTCAAGAAACTGGCTAAACTGCTTATCCTCGTGTTGCTTTTTCAACCTCTGTGGAAAAGGAGGCTCGATCGGTTCACTCCTTCTCTTGCATGGGGGAACATAAGTTGGAACTGAAACTGGTTCACTGACTTTTGTTGCTCCAAGTTCTGGTACAGGTGTTGCGTCATCCGGTTTGATTTCAGCAGACTCATTGCTTTGAACCTTCTCTTCTGGTCCTGTCTGAGCTTCAAGGTGTGAAGGGTCAGTGGCTTCTTCAACTTCCTTTCCTATGGGCTGTTTTGCTGGTTCACGCTTTCGAGGTCGTGCCACTAAGTCTGGGGGTGGTAAGGTTTTTCCATCTCGCAGGCTTATAGCATTACAATGCTCCTGGTTATCTTGAGACGACTTTTCTGTATCACTAGGGAGTGTCCCTGGTTGCCTTTGTTTGAGTGCTCCAGCCAGCTGACCAATTTGGGTTTCTAGGTTTCGCATGGCTGCGCTGTTCTGATTCATGTACTCCTTGACAGAAGTCTCAAAGGATTGGGACTTCCCTTCACCCTTATCCCAGTTTTGTTGGTTCTGCCTGGGATACGGGGGTCGGTTCTGGTAGTTTCCTCCATTGCCTCCAGCATTATTCTGATTCCTCCAGCCTCGGTTATTGTTCCCTTGATGGTTGTCATTGCTCCTGTTGTTGTTGTCATACCCTCCTGCATAGCACACATCAGCTAGATTGTTACAGTCTTCATATTCATGAGGACCTCTACAAGTGGGGTAACTCTGACTTGATTGAGTCAAAAGAAGTTGCTCAGTTGTTTTTTTCTGTTCCATGGGCTTCCAGTTTTTTATAGTGTTCTGGAGCGAAGCCATTTGTGCAGAAAGAGCATCGGCTGAGCTTAGCTCAAGAACTCTTGCTTTCTTAGGAGCACTGTATCGTGTGGAAGGCCATGAAATATGTTTTTTTGAAAGTTTTTCCAACAACTGGTAGGTTTCTGGATAAGTAAAATCCAAAAGATCTCCCCCTGCGGCTGCATCAACAGTTGCTTTTAATGGCGGGGTTAAACCATGATAAAACGTGTGAATGATGCCCTAATCAAAAACTCCATGATTCGGGCAGATTCGTATCAACTCTTTAAAGCGTTCCCACGCTTCATACAGACTTTCTCCATCATACATCTGAAAAGAAGCTATATCAGCCCTCACTTGGGCTTGTTTTGCTTGGAAAAAAAATCGGGTAACAAACTGTTCTGCCAATTGCTCCCAACTGGTGATGGAGTTTGGGGGCAATGTTCTCCTCTATTCTTTGGCTTTTCCAGCTAAGGAAAATGGAAAAAGCCGCATCCGCATTTTTCTTCCGAAATACCATGAACTTTGAAATTGTCAACTATCTCAGTGAAATTGTCCAAATGACTGTGAGGGTCTTCCATGGGTAGTCCATGGAACTGACCAGCGTTCATAATCATTTGGAACATTGCAGGTTTTATTTCAAAGTTCGGGATATTCAGAGGAGGGGGAACATAGCCTCGTTCTAGACCATTTCTGAAGGGAGCAACCATATCATTCAATGATGGCCCTCTTCCTCCATTCGGTCCTTGTTCAGGCTCATGATTGTGATTTCCATTGTTATCATTGTTTACAACCTCCTCCATTGTACTGTTTTTCAACCTTTGAACTCTTCTTCTATTTCTGAAGGTTCTCTCGGGTTCTGAATCAAAAAGTACTATTTCCAGTCCAAGTTCTGTAGGTTCTGTGCTCATACAAATGGAGGAGGTTTATTAAAACAAAAAGACTGCGATTAAACAGCAAAAATGTTTCCTTAAAAATGCCCTTTCTTGCCAAATGATCCCCGGCAACGGCGCCAATTGATTGGTCGAACCGAGAGTTGCTCGGGAATATTTCTTTCAGAGAGCAAGAGTGTAGAGTAGTAATCAAAATTGCCAACATGAGCAATCTACTCTGACTAAGAGCAACCCTCTTTAACTATACGCAAGCGTACGTGTCAAGCAATATAGGGTATTATAGCCCCAGATTTATCGTCCTCAGGGAGCAGTTGTGAAGTAAGAAGCGTTAAAGGAAACTTAATTTGTAAAATGGAGCAATAAAAGAAATCACTATTCTCAGCTAAGCTTCATAAAGAGCAATCTCTGGGCAGCTAGTTAAACAATGTTAACCAATCTGAACCAGATGAGAGCAGTGAATGACTTAGCATGGTCATCGAATAAAAAGGCATCAATTGAAGTAACTTTAAGAGCAGTCAACGAAATGAAAGTAAGAGCATCAGCTAGTAAAACACAGTTCAGTTATCGTGAGGAAAAGGTTGTGATAGGAATTGAGTTAAGATTAATTTCAGAAAGAAAAAGATCAAGTAGGTGTCACGGGTTCCATGTTTTCATCCCTTTGGTTAACCCTGCCTGGTAGCATATTTTACAAGTGGATTTTGCTCCTTCCCTTGTTTTGCTATAGGTAAGCAGAGGGTAAGGCCTTACTCTCCACATTACTCCATAGTACTTGGAGTTATATGCAAGGAAACCATGCTGCCTTCTCAAAAGAGCATGGATTCACATGGCAGTGCTCCCCATTCCAGGTGTTTCTCCCTCTTTTCTTCAGGCTAAACTACCCCAGGATTTTGAGAATGCTCCACACGCCTTTGTCAGTGTTTCATCAACCGAGTGGTCCCGGGATGAGGTTGCCAGCCCAAAGGGTTTCACAAAATCAATAAATTAAACCAAAGAGCAACTCAAAATTCATTTATAAAATATGTGTTCCTTACAAAGCTATCCTAAGACAAAAGGGATTCCTTCTATGGAACCCTCACCTACTTAGAGGAAGTTAGCTCCTAGTGAGCATTTTTACAAAGAAATAAGAAAACAAAGAGACAACACGTCCTAGGATGGGTGCTGATCCTCCTCTTTATGAGGATTGCTTGTTCCTTTTATAGGGTTCTTCATTTGATCTCCATTGTTCCTTTCATCAAGGGTCGTGCTTTGTCTAAATCCTCTCCAATGGTAGCTTTGCTTCTTGCAAGCCTGGCCTTAAATGGAAGTGGTCCCCCTTGCTTTTGGCTCCCTTTGTGAGTAGGAGTATCGGATTCAGGGTGGCACCTCCACTCCTTCTGCTGTAGCTGACGTGGCGGCTCCCCATTGCTCAGCTTTTTGCTTTCGTACTGTAGCAGAGGCAGCACCTCCACCTTCTCTGCTGTAGCTGACGTGGCAGCTCCCCATTGCTTCTTTTGAGTGCTGTTGTACTATAGCATACTTCTTTTTCCTTTCTGCGCAACACTCCTTCTTCTCTCTTCATTTTGTGGTTCCTTTTGATGGGCCTTAGGTATCCTGAACAGAGCAAACTAACCCAATAGTCATATGTGAAAAAGATAATGTTAAATTTGCTCCAGGTTTACCTTAATTCCTACTTTCGGCATTGCTCTGGTCCACTATTCAAAACAGTTGCTCTATATGAAAAGAAGAAGGTTAAATGACGTGATTTATAACCAAAACATGGGTTTTGTGGAACAATTTGCCCTTAATGGGCCTCAACTCTTGAGGACTATCACCATTCCACATATATGTGAAAATGTGTTTCTCCTGTAACGTCAGGAAAGAGGTATCAACGGGGTCGGTGTAATGAAGCTACGTGGAGATCTTGGAGAGCTAGGAGGTGCGAGCTCGTGGTCCTCATGGGTCGATCGACCAAGCGATGAATCCGGCGAGCAATCTTGTGGAGACTCCATGAATCTATTTCAAAAAATTACACAAGTAATTAATTAACAGTTCTAAAATAATTGAAATGAACAAAAACTAAATTAAATTAAATTTAATACATTAACACTACTAAATTAAATTAAATTACTTAATAGTTCAAAAAAAATTTAAACATAAACAAATTTAATGAAATGAAATTAATTAACATGCGTAAAAATAATTAATTAACAGCTCTAAAATAATTTAAATTAATATAGACTAAATTAAACTAAATGAATTAACAAACATAAATTAAGTTTAATCTATCAAAACTCCTAAATTAAATTAAATTACTTAACAATTCAAATTTTTTTAACATAACATAAACTAAATTAAATGAAATTAATTAACCCTCCTGAAAATAAGTAATTAACAGTCCTAAAATATTTTAAATTAATATAGACTGAATTATGCTAAAATAATTAACAAACATAAATTACATTTAATTCATTAACACTACTAAATTAAATTAAATTACTTAACATTTCAAAAAAGTTAACATAACATAAACTAAATTAAATGAATTTAATTAATACTCCTAAAAATAAGTAATTAACAGTTCTAAAATAATTTAAATTAATATAGACTGAATTAAAATAAAATAATTAACAAAAACAAGTTATGTTACATTCATTAAAACTCCTAAATTAAATTAAAGTACTTAACAGTTCAAAAAAAAAAAACTAAATTAAATGAATTTAATTTACACTCCTAAAAATAATTAATTAATAGTTCTAAAATAATTTAAATTAATATACATTGAATTAAACTAAAATAATTAAAATAAATAAATTTTATTTAATTTAGGAGTGTATATTAATCTAAAATAATTAACAAACATAAATTAATTTTAATTCATTAACCCTCCTAAATTAAATTAAACTACTTAACAATTCAAAAAAAGTTAACATAACATAAAATAAAATAAATTAAATTAATTAACACTCCTAAAAATAAGGAATTAACAGTTCTAATATAATTTAAATTAATATGTACTAAATTAATTAATAAGCATAAATTTAATTTTATTCATTAACACTCCTAAATTAAACTATATTCCTTAACAGTTATAAATAATTCGTTAACACTCCTACATTACTTTAAACTAATTAACACACATAAATTAAATTGAATTAACAGTCCTAAATTAAATTATTTTAACAAAATATATTTTAAACTAAAATATTCAAACCAATATTATTTTTCCTTAATTCATTTTATTTCAAAATACAAATATCAATTATTAAAATTATCCTATAATTTATTTATACTAACTCATTCAACAAACATATAAATCATGTTATCTATCCTAAGGTTTAATTTCTACACTAGAAAATTAATTAATATCTAAATATATCATCTATCCTAGGATTTAATTCCTATACTAATAAAAATATCATCTCATCTATCATATAAAATAACATCATTTAAATTTAAAACAATAAACAAAATTATAGTGAAAAAAAGTTAAACTAACCTATGAGAGACAATGGGAATTAGTTGGTGTGCAAGGGATCTATCAAATAAAATAACAACATTTAAATTTAAAACAATACACAACATTGCAGTGAAAAAAATAAATTAAACTAACATGTGAGAGACAATGGGAACCAGTTGGTGTGCAAGAGATCTATCAAACAAAATAATAGAATTTAAAATAAAAATAATAAACACAATAGTATTGAAAAAACAAATTAAACTTACCTCTGAGAAAGAATGAAAACAAGATGATAATGTGCAAGGGGGAGGTGGACCAGTGGGAGAATGAGAAAAAAAAGGGAAGAGAAACGATTTTTCACAGGGGGAAGTGGGAGAAAAGGGGAGGGGGATCGGTTTTATAGTGGTGGGACCATTAAAATCGCTGAACAGTGCACCGGGTTGGGTCCGGGTGTGACACATGTCGTACATGCGTTGTGTGGTTGTACGGTTGCCATGTAACATGTTAGGCTGTCCAGCAATTTTGGCCACCTAAGATGCCATGCTGTCTAGCATTTTAGGCCACGTGGCAAACTGTGGTAAAAGCTGTCTGCCACGTAATCTCGCTGCACTGCGTAGCGGCTTATGTGGCCATGAACTTGCTGCCATGTGTGCACTCTTAACTCACAAGAGTTATAGCGAGTTAGGTGACATGGTATTTTAGAATTTTTTTTTTCAAATCGAGGCATTCAGATAATTTTTTTTGAATAGTGTGACATTTTGATCGTTGTCCCAAAATTAATACTAAAAATAATTTACATTTGAGAAAGGAGAAATAGTTTTTAGATACCATATAAGGGAAAAACTCTTAATAAAGTAGTTAAACATCACCCTCACCAAAAAAAATAAAAATAATAATTAAACATCAGGATTAAATTGGCCCGGCCCACTTTGAATTGGTGTTGGGCTAAGTAAAGTTAAAGCAAAATGTATTGCAGAAAGAAAAAGAAAAAGAACAATATACTTTAATGTAATATATAAGAGTAAATCAACTGAAATTTGAAAAAAAAATGAATAAATATTTATATAAAAAGAAATTAAAGAGCGATTGAAATTTGAAAAAAGAAATTAACTTAAAAATGTTTACAATTAACTATTTTAAAAGTGTATGTATTTGAGATCTTGAAAAATAATATAAATTTGAAAGTATTTACTAATTTAAATTAAATAAGGCAAGAGTTTAAATATATCAATCACATTTGGGTTTAACCGTTTAACTCTTATTATCTGCCACTGCCACTTAACAATGATTAATTAATTAATAAATGTTATCCAATAATACTTACGGAAAGTTGGTGTTAATATATATTAATATTTTGAAATTGTTTCCCCTTCTGCCTTTTCTTAATCGAATCTATTATTCACTCTCTTCCACAATCCCTCTTCCGTAGCCATCGACCGCGATTCTCCAACCTTCAGGCTAATGATTTTCTGTATTTAAAAGGTATTACTCTCTGATTTTGTGCTTACTTTTGATGCTATTTGTTATTGTTATAATAGTTATTGTTGTATGAAGTGTTTATAGTTAGTTTCTGTCAACTCTGAATTGGTTGGATTCATTTGAAAGAATTGTATTTGAACTTTCGTTTGTTCTAATTCCAAGCATGGTTTTTACATGGGCATTCGTAATAGTACTTGAAAAAGCTCTGGCTGCTCATTGCAGGAAATTATTTTGATAAACACAGTATAGGTGGAATTTGATTTTAAGGTAGATACAGAACAAGGTGTATTCGAAACTTGAAAGATTTTTTGGGGGTAACTTGTTCTTGATTTCTGTGAAGGGAATGCAAGTTAAACTTATCAGTTCTTTTAGAGTATAAGTTGCAAATAAAGACTAAAATCCCAGTGTGTTTTTGAAGAAAATGCGAAGAACAATACATGTGGGACACAGTTTTGAAGCATAATAATAATAAAGGAAGGGAAGGAAACCATGGGATCATGGTATTCCCTAGGGTAGCTTTTTCCTTAACGTTTCATTCCCTCCAAAAGTGGGCAGAAAGTGGAAACTGGAAAGAATGGATAAACTTCTGATCAAATTTTATGATCTTTGAACTTCATCTACTATCTGTTAAAAGGTAATGATTTTTAAAAACAGTTAAAAACTTAAAATAGTGTGAGGGAAAAAAAGATATTTCCTTTTACTTTCCATTCTATTGTGTTCCCAAACATACATATGTTTATTGTTTTCCCCCCTAGGGTGAACCATCCAAAATGAGGAACGATTATCAGTATCCATCCCATTTGTTTTCTATCCTTTAATGACCATTTTTCTTTCCAAACAAATTGTCAATAAATTGTAAGTTAGAAGAGATGTTTTTTGTGTCCTTGATATGAGGAATAATTTATTTTTCTTAGTCAATAATTTCCATAATTATCAAAGCAATATTTAATTTGTTTTTTATACTCAATTTTATTCATCATGGGCAAATATTATCATCAATTCCAATTGAAAGTTGAGGTGAAAGTTGCCCTAAACTGGAGTTGTAAAAATGAATGAATCACGAAAAAATTATGGACAATATTTTATTGATGAGCTGTTTAAGGAAATTATGAAGGGAATCCTGCTCCTACTCAAAGGAAATTAAGAATATAATTTTGTTCTATGTTGACATGTGGCTGTATTTAAGAGGATTTGAATTATTTTATTTGCTGCACAATGCATATGGCATAGTTATTTCCTATGAGTGGATATTGACCTTGTTAATGTAAAGTTTTGAAACGACTTATCTTTATAGCTTGTTTTTTGTAAGAAAAATAAAATGCAAGAAGCATGGCTCGGTTCATTGACAACTCAATCAGCTAAATTTTTTGGTTCATTTGTTAAAGGAGCCAGACTCGATGAGCTTTTACATGTTTGACTCATTAGCTTGGTGGTGGCTTGACATATGTGTCTATATATATATATATATATGTATAGTTTTTTTGTTAACAGGAGTAATAATAATGTGTTAATTTAATATAGATTAGCATTAGATATTTTTTTTTTGGTCTCACTTTTAGCTAAGCATATGTAAGAAAAACATAGGGCGAGCCTCGGAGCAAGTGGTAAGATTTCTCCTCTATGACCAGCAAGTCTCAGGTTTGAGTTTAGAATATATATATGTATATATATATATATATATATATTATTTTTATTTCTTTACAAAAATGTAAGGGTAAGGCTGCGTACAATTGACCTTTTACAAAGTTAGAGAGCCTTTGTGAACGAGATTTGCCCCTTTTTCCCTTTATATTTAAGAAAAATAGAATTTTTATTGAACCACAAATACGAGCTTAACTCATTGAGCATAAAGGTTTAAATAATGAAAGCTTGTATATTTAATCTTTGAGCTTGAGCAACTCATGAGCTTAAGGTGATTCAAGCTCCAGCCAAGAAAATGAGCTTAATTTTTCATTGAGTTCAGCCTGCATGAGCCTCACTCGGCGCAGCTTGACTCATTTTCAGTCCTTCATTGTTACTCAATTGATGGTACATTATGATGCATGACACAGATAGAGGTATCCATATGACATTTTGTATGACATGCCACAGGATGGGGTTGGATTTAGTTGGAATGGAGTTTGTGTTTCAATTATGCTTAGGAGCATTTACTGGGGTTTCTATGCATTTAGAGAAAATTGTACTTTGATATTTAAATGAAATCTCTATCATGAGACTTGCTATGAGATAAAATTGTTTTCATGGCTTCTCATTGGTGATCACTGTTCAGTACATGGATTATTTCAAAAATAATCTTTGGTAGATATAGATAGGGATTGGTTAAATCTCTTATAACAATTTTTAGCTCTATTTTTTCTTTCTTCTTTAACTGCTTTGTTAAGGAGGAATCCCCCCCCCGCCCCCTCACCCCCTCTTTGTTATCATTTGCTCTTTCAAATTAAATTTCTTCATTTATTAAAACAAAAAAAAAAATTGTATGCTATTAATAAAATCAATGTCAGGATTACATGTAGTGCATATCTGAAGCCTTCTATAAAGGAAGCTAACTCTTCTTTGATGGCTGTAAAAGATGCATCAATTAAAAGGTGCTCAAATGCTTGTGCTTTTATAACACATTTTTACTTTGAAACACTAGCTTGTTCTCCATTGAACTTTCTCTCATTCTCAATGCCTTTAGCATCAAAACAGCTGCTTCTCATCCCAAAGTGAAAATTATTGTGCTCACTGTTAGAATAGGAAATATAATATATATAGATTTGTATAGATTGCATTCTTATTTGTAAATATTCTTTTCCTTATTTAGGATTTGGGCTAGGTCTGGGCTTGTCACTTAAGCCCATTAGGGTCTGTATATATTGTATCTCTTTGTATCAGTTTAATACACAACATATTATTTCATATTCAAGTTGGTATCAGAGCTCTTTTGTTCTGGGACCTTAGCTTTCGCTTAAAACCTCATTTTCGCTTTAAAACCTAAGCCCACTGCTTAGGTGTTCTCTTTTTCTTTGCCATGTCCTTCCAGCAAGTCATCTAAGCCGTGTGCCCCTTCAGATCGCTTTCTGTACCTGTCAGAACCTCCGTTCGTCGCTGGAATTGCCATTCGTCACTGTTCCGGTCACCGGAGAACTTTTCCGGCGACGATTTCAACCGGGACACCTGCGATCAGAACCTCCTCTCTCCGGCGACCTGTTATGTGGAAGACCCACCACCGACGCAGCCTCCACGCGCGGCCTCTTTCCTCTACGCGTGGTGCTCACGCGCCACCTTTCATCGACGCATGTGCACTGTTTCGACGTCCTTTTCCGGCCGTTCCAGGACAGAACAACTTGCCTTCTCCTCCCCTTTCCAGATCTGCTGTTGGTTCTTCGTGGGTCTCATTTGCGGTGTGTGTCTCTTCTTGATTGGCCATCAGGTTAGTTTCTATTTACTTGGTTATGTACCTTTGTGATTTATTTTAATGGCAGAAGTTTCTCCTGTTCACTCGGAGGTCAATTCCCCTCCTCTTCCTGTTAAAAGTTCCTCAAGTATCATCTCCACCAATGTTGGGCCCATTACCTCCTCCAAATTGAAGAGTTCTGTTAATTACAAGAATTGAGCCACCTCTGTTCGAGTCTGGTTCTTTGGACAGGGGCATGGGCAACATCTCACAGTTAAATCTACTGATATTCCTAAGGAAGAAAAATCTGATTTAAAAGGATTGACTACCAGCTTCTGAGTATTCTTTGGCAGTCTATTGATCCAATCGTTTTGGATATTTTCTATTCTTTTCAAACATGCAATGAAGTGTGGGAGGAAGCAAAACACCTCTACACTAATGATGTTCAACAGCTCTATTCTATCATGTCTCAATTTATGGATTTGCGCAAATCATCTGACACTCAGATGGAGACGTATGTTGGCTAAAGTCGATCTTTGATGCAGGCATATTTAGATATGTTGCCCCTACCCTACTGATGCTTCTGCATATAGGAAACATGTGGAGCGTCTCTTTATGGTTGCCACACTTTCTGGTCTTCCCGAAGAATATGAAAATGTCCGTGATACTATCTTGACTAATGGAGATGCTGATTTATCACTGACTTATCAACTCCTTCTCAACCTGAATAAGAAATCTACTCCTGCATCGTCTTTTGTTGTTGATTCCACTGCTCTTGTTTCCCGTATTGACTTTCGCGGGAACAATGGAGGTGGTCGTGGTCGTGGTAGGGGCCAGGGAGACGTGGTCAGGGCGGACGTGGTCAGCGACCTCGTTGTCATTATTGTCAGCAACTTGGTCATTATGAGGAACGTTGTTACACAAAGTATCCTCACCTGCAACCCTCTCATGCTGCTAATATAGCTCAGTCAGATACTGCTTCATCTGGTACAGTGTCTCTCTCTTCTGAAGACTATGCAGCACTTCAGACTCTTCTCAGGAAGGCTTTTCCTCAGTCTCAGCATTCTGCTCCAGATACTTGTAATCCTGTTGTTTGTGTTTCTCATTCTACATCGCTTGGTCCTTGGATATTTGACTCAGGTGCTACTGATCACCTCTGTGGTAATAAGGAACTCTTTATATCTCTTACTTATTCTGATCATTTACCTTCTTTCACTCTTGCTGATGGCACTAAAGCCCCTGTTCATGTGATTGGACAAGTTTGTCCAACTTCTTCTTTGACCTTGGCATCTGTTGTCTATTACATTCCTGACATCTCTTATAACTTAATTTCTATTAGTAAATTGATCAACTCTCTTACTTGCATTGTTACCTTCTCAAACCATTCTGTTTCTGTGTAGGATCCGGGTACGGGGAAGAAGAATGGAGTGGCCCGTGAGTCACAGGGTCTGTTTTACCTGGTTGTGCCTCGTCCTTCAGTAGCTTGTTCTCTCACAGAATCTCCACAACTCATCCATAGTCGCCTCAGTCATCCCAGTCTTTCAAAATTGAAGAAAATGGTTCCTCTTTTATCCGGTCTTCAGTCTTTAGATTGTCAGTCATGTCAGCAAGGAGAGCATATACGCTCCTCCTTTGCCAGTCGAGTCAATAAACGAGTTGATGCTCCTTTTTCAATTATTCATTCTGATATTTGCGGTCCAAGTCGTAGTTTGTCTGTTTTAGGGTTTCGGTATTTTGTTACTTTTATTGATGATTATTCACGTTGTACCTGGATTTATTTAATGAATAATCGTTTTGAGTTATTCTCTATTTATAAAATTTTTTCTGCCGAGATTCATACTCAATTTGGTGCTTCTATTCGTATTTTGTTTCTATTCCTAAGATCACAGGTGAAGCACTTTCCCATCCAGGGTGGCGCCAAGCGATGTTTGATGAGATGACTGCACTTCATTCCAATGGCACTTGGGATCTTGTTCCTGCTCCTCCAGAGAAGTCTATTGTTGGTTGTCGCTGGGTCTATACTGTCAAAGTTGGACCTGATGGCCATGTTGACCGTCTCAAGGCGCGCTTAGTTTCTAAGGGTTTTACTCAAATTTTCGGCCTTGACTATAGTGACACATTCTCTCCGGTCGCTAAGATGGCGTTTGTTTGCTTGTTTCTTGCTCTCCCTGCTGTTCGTCACGGGCCACTCCTTCAGCTTGGCATCAAAAATGCTTTTCTTCATGGTGATTTACAAGAAGAAGTTTACATGGAGCAACCACCTGACTTTGTTGCTCAGGGGGATTCTGGGAAGGTGTGCCAACTTCCTAAATCCTTATATGGTCTCAAGCAGTCTCCTCGGGCATGGTTCAACCGTTGCAGTTCTGCTGTTTAGGCTTTTGGCTTAATTCGTAGCAAAGTTGATCATTCTGTATTTTATAGGTTCACATCTCCTGATAAGTGCATCTATTTTTTAGTCTATGTCGATGATATCATTCTCACTGGGAGTGATCAAGCTAGAATTCGTCAGTTAAAACAGTATTCGTTCAGTCAATTTCAAACAAAGGACCTTGGTAAGCTTTGTTACTTCTTAGGGATTGAGGTGACACAGTTTAAACAGGGCATTTCTATCTGTCAAAGGAAGTATGCCTTAGATATCCTAGAAGAAACTGGTATGTTGGGATGTAAACCAGTTGATACACCCATGGATCCTACTATCAAATTATTGCCCGGACAGGGGGAGCTGTTATCTGATCCTGGTCGTTATCGGAGGTTGATTGGGAAGTTCAATTATCTTATTGTGACTGGGCCGGACATTTCTTTTGCTGTTAGGAGGACTAGTCAGTTCCTTGACTCCCCTTGTGATTCTCATTGGGATGCTGCTGTGAGGATCCTTCGGTACATCAAAGGAGCACCGGGGAAAGGCTTGTTGTATTCAGATCAGAGAAATACAGAAATTTGTGGTTATTCAGATGCTGATTGGGCAGGATCACCCTCAGACAGGCGCTCTACTTCAGACTATTGTGTCTTCTTTGGAGGAAACTTAATTTCTTGGAAGAGCAAGAAACAACCTGTTGTTGCTCGATCTAGTGCAGAAGCTGAGTATCGTGCAATCACAATTGCTACCTGTGAGCTAATGTGGTTAAAACAATTGATTTAGGAGCTTCATCTTTGTGAATAGAAACAACCCATGACACTCATTTGTGACAATCAAGCTGCATTACATATATCATTTAATCCTGTATTTCATGAGAGAATCAAACATATAAAGATTGATTGTCACTTCATTCGAGAAAAGATTCAGTCAGGAGAAATCAAAACAACTTTTGTCAACTCCAATGATCAACTCGCGGATGTCTTCACTAAAGCTCTTAGAGGTCCTCGGGTTGAATACATTTGTAACAAGCTCGGTGCTCACAATATATACGCACTAGCTTGAGGGGGAGTGTTAGAATAGGAAATATAATATATATAGATTTGTATACATTGCATTCTTATTTGTAAATATTCTTTTCCTTATTTAGGATTTGGATTAGGTCTGAGCTTCTCACTTAAGCCCATTAGGATCTCTATATGTTGTATCTCTTTGTATCAATTTAATACACATTATATTATTTCATATTCAAGTCTCACTAATGCTATTATTTCATATTCGAGTCTCACTAATGCTTACTGTGCTATATAAATGTGTCTTGCAGTTTTTAAATTCATCTTGCTAATGTATGCTTCTTCTGTCTTCATATTAATTTGCAGAATGAGGATGGCTAAGGAAGAACCATCTAGTAGGGACACACAGGCAAGTACTAACCACTTAAATGTAACTTGGATCCATGAGACTTTCTTTTGCTCCCACTTCAACCTTTTTAGTGGCAGGAATATGAAGAAGTTTTATTTATTTGCTTGAACAGGTGATAGACATGATATCAGCAGTGAAGGAATTACATGGGCTTAAGTCTCAAGATCTTTATAGATTATTGAGGGATGCTGAAAATTTTACTATTCATCACCATACTGGAAAAGGATTGCTGCTGAAGGTTTCATGCTCAGCATCATAATGATATTTTATTTTATTTTTGTCAGAGTGTTCTTTCTAATGGAGTTTGTGTACAGATTGATATGGACAAGCTTGCAGGATCTCTTCCATTGCACCTTACTGCAATGCTAATCTCATCTGATAGAGATGAAGCTATGTTCAGATACTTGTTATGTGGTATTCGTCTGTTGCATTCCTTGTGTGATTTAGCTCCCCGTCTTCCTAAACTTGATCAGGTTAATAATAATTATGTTTATAAGCTTATTAACAATTATTGTAATATTGCATTTTTCTTTCTATGGTTTTCCACTTTTCCGTGCTTGTTTTCTTGTGTGGCAAAGGCATGTTATCTAAATGTTGAATAATATTATTGAAATTCCACAAAAGTTTGAATAACTGATAGAGGCCTGTATAAAAATAGGCTAGAAGTTCAGGAAGGATGGTAGGGAAAGAAAGAAACCGGTGAGATGGAGAAGAATTCTGTTATTCTATTATGGAGAGAAAGAGAAAGTATCTATTAGAGTATAATATAAACCATTAAAGAGGCCCTCTCCTAACTGATAGAGACCTAATGCATCATCCACCTTTCAAGCCCAGTGAGCTCTCTTGTAAGGGGGCGTGTTAGAGAATAGTATAAATCATTAATAAAGCCCTCACCCACCAGCTTAAGCTTTTGAGTTGAATTGGTTCTTTATAGTATCCGAAGATAATATCTCCCTTACAACTGAGCAATCTCAGTTAACACACTATTTATTGTAAATATTAGAATTATTTTTATTATTTTGTAATAGTTAGTATTTGGGTTTAGCCCATTAGGTCTTTTAGTCTCTTTAAATAGAGAACTCTTGTATAGATATTACACACAGTTTTATAATATACAAATATTTCTTCCAATTTGGTATCAGAGCTCTCGATTCTAAGAGCTCTGCTTCCGCATCTACCGTTTTTAAAGAGGAATCCTTATATTTTGTCTCTCGTTGCCATTAGCCACCACCGGAAAATATTTATGGGGACCCTTTTGGACCGAGAGGATCACCGTTCGATGCTCCGATCACTGTTAGTCGAAACACCACCATTGACCACTGTCGCCGGCGAGTTTTCCAGCGATCCACCCACGGTTGTGATCGCTACGACGAGGCGACCTCCTCTGTCCAAGACCTACCTTGTGATTCGTTCAGACGCTCCCTCACGCTTGTGGAAGAGACGCGCTGCATCCGGACCTGCAGAGGCGCGCGGAGGCGCGTGAGACACCCCGTTCACGCGCGACCAGTATAGACCAGCTCGCCTCCTTCTTCTGAGTTTGGATTTGTGATTCCCACAACGTTTTTCCTTCTCTTTTTTACTGTTCCAGTCTCCTGGTTACTATTCCGGTGACGTTGGACCTCAACCGCTCTGATCAGTCAGTTTTTCAGGGAATTTTATGTCTGACGTTGAAGATAATCTTATCAATCAGCCCTCTGTTACACCCTATATGGCTTCTCTTAGTTCAAATGATCTGCCTGCTCTCCATCAGAATTAATGGAAAAAATTATTTGCAGTGGTCTCAGCTGGTTCGTACAATTCTCAAGGGCGTCGCAAGATTGCTCATCTTGAAGGACCTGTTACTGCTAACACAGATCCAAAATTTGCTGATTGGGATGATGTAAACTCCCTTATTATGACGTGGATATGGAACTCTATGACTCCTGAAGTTAGTCAACATTGCATGTTCTTACCTACTGCTCTTGAGATCTGGAATGTTCTTCGTCAGACCTATTCAATGAAACAAGATGCTGCCACCTGCTATGATATGAGGAATAAAATTTTTTCTACCAAGCAAGGCTCTTTCTCTGTAACAGAGTATTATGGCAATCTGAAGGGATTATGGACTGAGCTAGATCAGTATTAGAGTTTGAAGATGGAGTGCAGCAAGGATGCAGCCACTTTGGCCTCCTCTGTTGAAAGAAATCGGATCTTTGACTTTCTTTGTGGCCTCAATTCAGAATATGATCTTATTTGGGTTCAAAACCTTGGTAAGGAAAAATTACCTTCTCTTTCTGAAGTTTTTCATACTGTCAGGGGTGAAGAAAGTCGTAGGAGTGTCATGATGGATACCGAGTTGTCTGAAGGATCTGTCATGATCTCATCTAAAGTCACTACTTCAACTCTTTCTGATGAGTCTGCTATGATCTCAGCTAAGCCACCTCAGTCCTCAGGGGTCTTCTTTGTTTAAGTCATCTCAGGGTTCCTCTTCCTTTAAGCCCCCCAACAAAGACGGACGTTGGTGCAATTATTGTAAAAGACCAGGTCACACAAAAGATATTTGCTACCGTCTTCATGGGAGACAACAGGTTTTGGAGAAGTTTATTAAGCCACCCTCACGTGGTCAATCTTTCTTGGCCCCTTCAGACATTCCTCCTGTGAATGAGAACTCACAGATGCCTGATGCGTTTACTACTATTCTTCGTGAGGAATTGGAACGGCTTAGGTCCGTATTTGAATCTCTCAATAAGCCTTCTGGTACTGGTACTTTGGCTATGACTGGTAAGAATTCATCCAATCATTCTTTTATCGCTTCTTGTACTGATTTCAAAACTTCATGGATTGTGGATTCTGATGCTACTGATCATATGACTTGCTGCAATAACCTTTTTCTTTCTTATAATCCTACTGTTGGTATTCGTATTATAGCCGTAGCTGATGGATCACACACATCAGTTGCAGGTTCTGATAACATTAAAATCCAACCCTCCTTGTGTCTCAAGAATGCTCTCCATGTTCCCCAACTTTCTACCAACCTCCTTTTTACTCATAAGCTTTCTACAGATTTGAATTGCACTGTAACCTTTTTCCTTACTCATTGTGTTTTTCAGGATCTCACCACGGGGAAGACGATTGGAGTTTCTAAGGAGCAGGGTGGGTTGTATTATCTAGTTCCAGACTTTGTTGCAGAAGGTACCAGGGATCAGACTTTGATGAGTCGTCAGTCTACTTCAGTTTCTCTTATTTGGCTTCATCACAAACGCTTGGGTCATCCTTCTTTTAGTTTACTTAAGTCTATGTTTCCATCTTTGTTTTTGCAGTATGTTGAGTCTTTTAATTGTGATGTCTGTCAATTTGCAAAACATCATCGTGTATCATTTCCTTCTAGCGAAATAAAAAGTGTTGAACCTTTTACCATTATTCATACTGATGTCTGGGGGCCTTCCAGGTACGTAGTGTTTCTGGTGCTAAGTGGTTTGTATCTTTTATTGATGATTATACTCGGACTATATGGATCTTCTTGATGAAAGATAAGGAAGAAGTAACACAGTTGTTTATCCAGTTTTATTATATGATTGAAACCCAGTTTGGTAAACGTATCAAACGCTTGAGATCAGATAATGGTACAAAATATGTTAATCAACATCTCTCTCAGTTTATTAAAGATAAAGGAATGATTCATGAACTCACATGCGTGAATACCCCTAAACAAAATGGGGTTGCTGAAAGAAAAAATTGACATTTGTTTGAAGTCACCAGAGTATTATTGTTTCAGACATCTATACCCAACTCTTCTTGGGGAGAAGCTGTATTAACTGCAGCTTATTTGATCACCCACTTACCTTCCAGAATCTTTGGCCATGTAAGTCCTGTTGATCTCATGACCTCTTTTTTTCCTTCTGTTCCAATTATGCAGAGTCTCCAGTCTCGTGTCTTTGGATGTGTACTTCGGAGTAAATTAGAGCCTCGAGCCCTTAAGTGTGTCTTCCTTGGTTATGCTCCTAACTAGAAAGGATACAAATATTATCATCCTCCAAGTCGTAAATTCTCTGTGTCTATTGATGTTAGCTTCCATGAATCTGAGTCCTACTTTCTACCTCCTCAGCTTCAAGGGGAGAACAATATTGAAGCTCCTTCCATTTTCTTTGAGTATGAGTCTCTCCTTCCGTTACCTACATCATCTCCTACCCCAGTAGTTACACTACATGACAATGAGAAGGAAGACTTAGTTGATGAGGCTGAAAGTTCATCTGATTCCTCTTGTGATATGCCTTGATCGACAGAAAGTACGCAAAGTCGGGACACTTGAACTATTTTATCAAAGGAGGAAACAACCCACATTGCCCCACTAGCAACTGCAGTTGCATGAACCGCTGGTAAGTACTGAATAGACTGCTTATTTTATTCCTGAGCCTGATATTAATTCCGTTGACTTACCCATTGCTGTAAGAAAAAGGAAAAGGTCTTGTACCCAACACCCTATTTCTCTTTTTGTCTCCTCTAAGAATCTCTCTGTGCATCATAGAAGCTTTAGTACAACACTTGACTCCATTTCAATCCCGAAATCAGTACATGAAGCATTAAAGGATGACAATTGGGTTCAAGCCATGCATGACGAGATGAATGCATTAGAGAAGAATAATACATGGGAAGTCGTTGACAGGCCAAATGGAAAAAGGGCAGTAGGAAGCAGATGGGTTTATACTCCGAAATATAATTCTGATGGGACTCTTGAAAGGTATAAAGCTCGACTGGTTGCCAAGGGGTACACACAGACTTATGGCATTGATTACGAAGAAACATTTGCTCCAGTGGCTAAAATGAACACTGTAAGAGTTCTATTGTCCCTTGTTGCTCATTTTAATTGGGATTTGAGACAATTTGATGTGAAAATTGCCTTCCTCAATGGCGAATTAAAAGAAGAGGTTTACATGGAGATCCCACCACGATTTAACTCTACAAATGGAGAAAACAAAGTTTGCAGGTTAAAGAAAGCATTGTATAGCTTGAAGCAATCCCCGCGTGCTTGGTTTGGAAGATTTACAAAAGTTATGCTTTCATTAGGGTACAAACAAAGTCAAGGGGATCATACACTTTTCTTTAAACATTCTCAGGAAGGTAAACTCACTATCCTTCTAGTTTATGTTAATGACATTATTATAACAGGGGATGATATAGATAAGAAGCATGCTCTGCAAGAAAGATTGACTTCTGAATTTGAAGTTAAAGACCTTGGAAAATTGAGATATTTTCTTGGGATAGAAGTTGCTCATTCAAAGCAAGGGATCTTTATTTGTCAATGGAAGTATGTTCTTGATCTCCTTAAGGAAGCAGGAAAACTTGGGTGTAAACCTTCCAGTACTCCAATTGAGCAGAATCACAAACTAGGAAGTGAGAATGAGAGTCCTCCAGTTGACAAAGGACAGTATCAACGTATAGTGGGAAGATTGATATACCTGGCTCATACTAGACCTGATCTAGCGTATGCAGTTAGTATTGTTAGTCAATTCATGCATGATCCGAGGGAAAAACACCTGCAGGCTGTGGATAGGATTCTTCAAGATCTAAAAGGCACACCAGGCAGAGGACTATTATTCCAAAGAGGAGGAAAATTATCCTTAGAATGTGTATACAGACTCAGATTATGCTGGATCCGTTACTAATCGACGATCTACCTCAGACTATTGTATGTTTCTTTATGGAAATCTCATAACACGGAGAAGTAAAAAGAAAAATGTGGTTGCTAGGTCGAGTGTAGAAGCAGAATTCCGAGCCATGGCTCAAGGTATCTGTGAGTTATTATGGCTGAAAATCATTCTCGATGATCTCAAGGTGAGATGTGAAGGGTCTATGAAGTTACTCTGTGATAACAAGTCAGCTATCTGTATAGCTCACAATCCAGTCCAACACGACTGAACCAAACATATTGAGATTGATCGCCACTTCATCAAGGAGAAACTAGATACCGGACTGATCACAACTTCGTATATTTCGTCTAGTTGTCAATTGGCTGATGTCTTGACTAAGGGTCTTCCTAATGATAGGTTTCAAGAGCTTACTAGCAAGCTGAGAATGATAAATATCCATTCCTCAGCTTGAGGGAGAGTATTGTAAATATTAGAATTATTTTTATTATTTTGTAATAGTTAGTATTTGGGCTTAGCCTGTTAGATCTTTTAGTCTCTTTAAATAGAGAACTTTTGTACAGATGTTACACACAATTTTATAATATACAAATATTTCTTCCAATTCTATTATTCCAACCTACCTCTGTTCTGTACAACTCCCGCTATTTAAACTCTTAAATCTTCACTAACTACTGCTTTAACCAATTGTGTTAACTAATTAACCCACTAGCTACCCTGGTATTTATTCTTCCATGAATACACCTTCCAAACAGTGTTCTGTTGCTGTGGCTCGGGCCTAACAACATCTATTGTAAAATGTGAATGAATAATGGTTTGCTAGCCTGAATACCCTGTCTTTAGTGATAATGGTCGGTCGTGGTAACCTATACATGTTTGTTTGTTAAATTAGATTATAATAACACTGCAACAGTAGAATCTGATTTCTGTATGTGGAATATGATTACAGATTTTCCTAGATGATGTGAAAGTGTTGGAACAGATGATTGATTTGGTTTTCTACATGCTTATTGTTCTTAGTGGCTACAGACAGGTTTTCTTTTTTTTTTGAATACCAGACAGGTTTTCTTCAGTTCTTAGCTCCGCAGTTTAAACTTCTGTACTGTTTATCTGTATTGAGATTTGTACCTGTGCTGCAGGAAGACCATACTTATAGTCCTATGTACCTTTTGCATTCAGCTCTTGTAGCATGCAACTTATATCTATTAACAGGGTTTATATCGACAAAATGGCAAGATGTTGTCCATGTTTTGCTTGCACACCCAAAGGTACAAGTTCTCTATGGTTAAAGAATGACTTTCATTATATATAAATTATTTAAAATCCTTTTTTTGGGGTAAATATATGAAATCCTTTTTACTTAACTCTCAAATGTTTTGAACTAAAATTTAGAGTTTTTCCAAACACTTTTAAAAGGGATTTTGGTTGTTGAAATTGCTTCTTTACCCTCTCTTAAGAACCTTGAGGTCACCACCCTAAGAACCTCTGGGAAGGTGTATCCCAAGGTTCTTTACATGGTATCAAAGCCTCACCGTCCCCCACTTTCTCTTGTGGAGTTTCTTAGCACACGTAGGCTGGGCCTGTTGCATTGTCCACTCTTCAAGCCCAATGGGCTCTTGTGTGAGGAGACGTGTTGAGATATATAGTCCCACATTGGTTGTATGAGCAACTAATGTGGAGTTTATAAGGCCTTGGGCACTCCCACCCTTTGAGCTAGCTTTTGGGGTGGTGACCTCAAGGTTCTTTACACCCTCAAAAGGACATGATACCAATTTATATAGCATTTATTTCAATCTACTTGTTGCATGCATATAGAAATGCTTTTCCTGTCATTTAAATTATATTGGTATATTCAATGTTATTTTCTGATAATACATATATGCTATGGCTAGTTATGAACCTCTCTGTAACAGGTTGACATATTTATGGATGCGGCTTTTGGGTCAGTTCGCTTGGTTGTTAGGTGTCTTGAGATTACACTGGTAGCTTGCTTTAAAGATTTTTCCATGGAATCAAATCTTTCAGCTGAACAAGTAGTTTATTATCTCTGCCAGCAGTGTGAGGCTTCTTTGCAGTTTCTTCAGTCATTGTGCCAACAGAAGTTGTTTAAGGAGCGCCTGCTAAAGAATAAGGTTTTCCAAACTAGACTTTAAGCATTTAGAGTAACACATCATCAGGCGATTATGTCCCTAAATTTGTGTAACGAAATTTGAAGTAACACACTGGTGTAAATGAAAATCAATATTACACCATTGAATAACTTTTCATAGGATGGCTTTCTCACAAAATCTACTGTTCGATTAAAAGTTCTTATCATATTGATCCATAAAAATTTACATTAATCCAAAATTGTTTTATACTCCAATTGATATATCCTGGGACCAATATAATATATACTTCCAAATATAAGAAAATTTTAACTATCTGATTTCATACTTTTTGTTCTATTTTTTCAATTTTTGTGATGTAAGATCAACGTGAGATAATTATATTTCAATCGTTAGATCGATAAAAATTACATGCTTTAAAAAGTTATTAAAAATAAGTAAGTTGAATACTACTTTAGTGTATATATATATATGGGATAGGATATTGTAACAACTAATTAGTGTTACTACCAATTAATTTCACCGTTAGATCGATTATGTTGATCCAACGGTTATATTTATTTCCATCTTTGTATGATTATGGTTCTCCATATTTAATGTGAAAACATTAAATATGAAAAATCATCACCGTACAAAGGTAAAAATAAATATAAAATATTAAATATGGGGAATCATAACCATTCAAAGATGAAAATAAATATAACCGTTGGATCAACATAATCGATCTAAGGGTGAAATTGATTGGTAGTAACACTAGTTGGTTGTTATAATATCCTTCCCCTATATATATATATATATATATATATATATATATATATATATATATATATATAAGGGAAGGTTATATTTACAAATTTTTTGTTTACGAACTCTTGCAAACTACACTGGACTCCCGAAAGTACACTAGGTTACACTATGTACTTCTGGGAGTACATAGAGTAATTTGCAAAAATTTGTAAAAAAAGTTTGTAAATGGATCCTTCCCTGTATATATATTTATGTATAGGGTTTATTGTTTCTCATCTCATAGGAGATAACCCAAAAACTACGTCGTTTTGAGGGTTAGGGTAACTAATGAAGGGTGTTTTGGTAAAATTCATAGAAGACAATGGAAGGTCGGTTGCATCCTTTTGCCTTTCTCTCAGTAACATTATGATATATTAAAATTCAATTGTTCCATAAATAAATCATACCAAATTCCTCCTGTGGTACAAATGTTGTAAAATGTATATATACTTTGTCTCAAGAAAGGAGGTGATTATATGCTTACGTGTTTACAGTACTTCAAGATCTCACATTTTCTCTCAAACTTAATGGTCATACGGATACCACCAAGAATAGAGCAGGATCTCAATTTTGGTTTCTTTGACTCCTTATGGTGCACGGAACATGGTTACTTTTGAGGTGTCTCTTTGGTAGTTTAATAGCGAGACAGGAGAGCTCTTTTGTAATGGCTTTGTTTGTTTCTATTGGTTGTTTGTTTTCCTATTAGGTTTTTATAAGGAGAATTCCTTTTCTTCTTTCTTTTCTGAATCCTTTGTTTCCTGATGATAATGATAAAAATAAATTTTTATGAAACAAAATAATATCAGATCTTCTCCACTGTCTGAGCAGCTCTACCTTTCTCTAGCATCTCCACTAAATTATTTTTAAAGAGGATCTTGATACTCAACCTGTAGGTTCTCTTGCCTTTAAAATGTGCTTTGATTTTATCTTTGAGTGGAACCAAATTGATTTTTTATCATATTCTTCATTTTCCCCCATCTATTCTCCTGCACCTGTTTGATTAAACATAACATAAAATTGAGGATCGTATGGACTATAACTTCCTTTCTTAGCAAGATCAAAATTGAAGATTGTTGTTAGGTATTTCTGATTAAAATTTCAGATGCTCTACAAATAATTGTGTTTTTATTTCGATCTGTAGGATGTCCACAAGCCCTTCTTTATACCCCGATTTATGTGAAAAAAGCAAGCCCTACTTTCCTCTCCAATTTGAGTACATTTAGGTTTGCCAGTTTATTTTTATCCCAGCCATTTTGTTATGCTTATCCAGAATATTACTTTCCATAAAATGCTTGGCATTCCATGCTCCCAACTCTGCCGCATATTGTTTTTTTTAACCTGACCAATGAACATAAAATGGAAGCAGGGAAATGAGTAAGGTTGGCAAAACGGGCCAACCCAGCCCGACCCGAGGTCGGGTTAGGGTTGGCTCGAAAAAAAAAAACGAGTCAGAAAACCCAACCCAACCCGACCCGAGTCGGGTTAGGGTTAGCTCGCGGGTTGGCTCAAAAATATGGCTAGTGGGTTGGCTTGAAAAAATAGCTCGCGAGTTGGCTCGTGGGTTGGCTCAAAAATTGCTCGCGGGTTGGCTCATTTTCAGCCTATTTAAATGACCTTGTAGTATTAATGCACCAGCTATGTGGTTTCCATTAGCTTAAACAAAGGGTTACAAAATGAGAAATAAAAGCAAAATATTTTAGTTTCGAATTTTTTTCACAATAAAATTTCATCAACATCAAGAAACAATCAGAACCACTTGCTACCAAGTGGGTAAGATATTTGAACCAAACAGAGCCAGCACAACCTAACAATATAAAAATGGTAGGGATGTGAGAAGATTCGAGACTTAGATTTAGAGAAGAAAAAAATGATGACAACATGTGTGGGTTTTGTCCATTTTTGTATATTATATTTTGTATTTTTTATAAAAAAAAAAAAAAACTCAACCCGCAAGCTGACTAGTTTGACCCGCGGGTTGGCTCGTTTTTTCACGGGTTGAAATGAGCCGGGTTGGCAGCTCATTTTTGCCAACTCCACCCGATTCATTTTTGGCGGGTTACGAGCCAACCCGCGTTTTTGCCAACCCTAGCAAAAATGAGCCAACCCGTCGGGTTGACTCGTAACCCGTCAAAAATGAGTCGGGTTGGGTTGGCAAAAATGAGTTACCAACCCGACTCGAGCCAGCTCAGGAAAAAATGAGCCAATCCGCGGGTTAAAGGGGCCAGCTCGCGGGTTGAGTTTTTTTTTTTTTTAAATACAAAATATAATATACAAAAACGGACAAAACCAACACATGTTGTTATCGTCTTTCTTTCTTCTCTAAACCTAACTAATCTTCTCACATCGCTGCTATTTTTATATTGTTAGGCTATGCTGACTCTTTTGGTTCAAATATCTTACCCACTTAGTAGCAAGTGGTTCTGATTTTTTCTCGATATTGATGCAAATTTGTTGTGAAGAAAATTCGAAACTAGAACATTTTGCTTTTGCGTCTCATTCTATATCCCTTTTTTATTTTTCTTTTTTTATAAAGTATTCTGTAAGACAATTGTATTGTTTAAGCTGATGGAAGCCACATAGTTGGTGCATTAATACTACAGGTTCATTTAAATAGGCTGAAAACGAGCCAACCCGCGATCTATTTTTGAGCCAACCCGCGAGCCAACCTTAACCGGCTCGGGTCAGGTTGGGTTGGGTTTTCTGGCTCGTTTTTTTTTTTCGAGCCAACCTTAACCCGACTTGTTTTTTCCGAGTTGCATGCGGGTCGAGCCGGGTTGGCCCGCCAACCCTAGAAATGAGGATGTTAAGGTGGATGTGTGATCATATAAGGATGAATAAGATACAAAATGAAGATATCCAACAAAAGGTAGGAGTAGCTATTGAAATATGTAAAACAAAGGTTTTTCTTGTATTGATACAATTGATTTACACTGATAAGGGTATTTATACAAAAGTAAATGAGAGAAAAAAATGGATAAGAATGACTCAGCAATGAATCATCAACCCTATCCTATAGAAGCAAATTCAAAATTCAAATTCCTATTAAAGAAAAAATCTATCACTAATTAATAGGAAGTAAAAGCGGAAAAATTTTATTCCTAATTTTCTACACTCCCCTTCAAGTTGGGAGGTAAATATTGACCATTTCCAATTTGCTAATCAGGTCTTCAGAGGCTGACCGGTGTAGGCCAGGATATCTGCAATCTGCTCTTTAGTAGGAACATACATTATACACACACTTTTATCATCTAATTTTTCTTTGATAAAGTGCTGTCATGGTGAACTGAATTTTGAGCAATAATGATAGTAGTCTTATTATCACAATACACTCTGACAGGTAAGGAAAAAAAGATCTTCAATTCCTCAAGGAGTCTTCTTAACCAATTCCTTCACAAATACCATGGGCTAGAGCCCGAAATTCTGCTTCTGCACTATTCCGGGCAACAAATGTTTGTTTCTCACTTCTCCAGGTTATAAGATTTCCCCAAACATAGGTACAATATCCTGAAGTGGATCTTCAGTCCAATGCAGAGCCAACCCAATTTGCATCTGTATATATTTCAATCATCCTCTTGTGTCCCTTTTAAAAGAACAATCCTCAACCAGGGGTGTTTTTGAGGTACTTGAGAATTCTATAAACTGCACTCAAGTGTTTTTCCTTAGGAGAGTGTGCTAACTGCAAATGCAATATCAGGTTGAGTGTGAGATAAGTAGATCAATTTCCCCACCAATCTCTGGTACTGCTCTTTGTCAACTTTTTCCCATCTTCAATTCCCAATTTAATATTGGGTTCAACTGGACTCTCTTCTGGCATGCACCCAAGCATTTCTATTTCTTGTAATAGGTTTAGAATATATTTATTTTGAGTTAAAGAAATCCCTGCTTTACTTCGAGCAACTTCCATGCCTAAAAAATATTTAAGATCCAAGATCCTTCAGTTCAAAAACTGATCAGCTAAACACTTCTTCAAAGAGCTTATCTCCTCACAATCATTACCTCTGACAATTATGTCATCAACATAAACAATGAGAATAGCAATTTTACCACCATTAGTGTTTTAAAAATAAAGTGTGATCAGTTTGAGCTTGGAGGAATCTTTTTCCCTTAACAACTTAAGTAATCTTCTCAAACCACTCTCTAGGGGATTGTTTAAGACCATAGAGAGACTTCTTCAACTTGCATACTGAACCGTCTCCCTTTTCAAAACCAGGTGGTGGATCCATATAAACTTCTTCATGTAGATCACCATTCAAGAAAACATTCTTTACATCTAATTGTTGCAAGGGCCAATCGAAATTGACTCAAGTGATAGAAGAACTCGGATAATGTTAAGTTTGGCAACAGGGGCAAATGTCTCCTGAAAGTCTATCCCATGAGTTTGAGTGAATCCTTAGCAACTAGTCTGGCCTTATACTTGTTGATGTTGTTATCTGCATTAAACTTTATTGTGAACACCCACTTGCAACCTACTGTTTTCTTTCCTCTGGGTAATGTTACGGACTTCCAAGTTCCATTTTTGTTGAGTGCATCCATTTCTTCAAAGACTGCATTCCTTCATTTTGGATCATAAGTGCTTCTTGGATGTTTTTGGTATTTTTGTACGGTCTAACATAGTGTTGAAAGCACGAAAACCTGGGGACAACTTTTCATACGTGATATGATGAGAAATAGGATGAGCAGTACAAGATCTAGTACCTTTTCGGAGAGCAATAAGCACATCTAGGTCGGTTGTATCAGTGTTGCTGGAACTAAGGCTCGAGTCAGAATTCTTGCAGTCTAGAGGTTCCTGAGGTGATTCTCGCCTGCTTTAAAACTTTTACCATTTACTAGGAGGATCTCCATTCTCTGGCACAGTAGCTCTCCCTATCTTTTGCACAAAGACTCCCCCTATCTCTAGTGGCAAAGGCAAAACAACAGAATCATTTGGTTTCCAAGACTTATCTTCATCTACCCTAATAGACCCCCCCTAAAGAGTAGTCGAAGGAAAAAAGGATTGTCTATCATCAAATGTGACATCCATAGAAACAAAGACCTTACAAAGAGAAGGTAAGTAACACTTGTAGTCCTTTTGGTTAGGAGGATATCCTATGAAGACACATTTAATAGACTTTGGATCGAACTTGGACCTTTGATAGGAAGGAACATGTACAAAAGCCACACAACCAAACAACTTGGGAGGAAGGGAAGAATGAGCCCGGAAAGAACAAAAGATGTGGGTAAGACTAGATAAAGGAGATTGAAAATTTAGGACATGAGAAGACATCCGATTGATGAGGTATGCTGCAGTCAAGACAACTTCCTCCCATAGATATTTAGGGATATGCATGGTAAACACAAGAGCTCGAGCAACTTCATGGAGATGTCTATTTTTTCTTTCAGCCACCCGATTTTGTTGATGGGTGTTAAGACAAGAACTTTGATAAAGAATATCATGCTGGGTGAGATAGTCTCCAAGAATAGAATTAAAATATTCAGTACCATTGTCAGTTCGAAGAATTTGGATAGAGGTCTAGAATTGAGTTTGAACCATAGCATGAAAGTTTTTAAAAGTGGATGCAGCGTCAAACTTATCCTATAGAAGGTATACCCAACATACTCTAGAGTGATCATCTATGAAAGTTATAAACCAATGAGCACCATAAATATTTTTTTCGTGGGTTAGACCCCATATATCACTATGAATCAAGGTAAATGGAGAAGAATCATGATGGACTCTAGGAGGATAAGAAACGCGATAATGTTTTACAAACTGACAAATATCACAAGAAAAAGAACTGAGATTTTTATTGATAAATAAGTTTGGGAACAACTTCTGAAGATAAAAGAAATTTGGATGTCCTAATCGACGATGCCACAACAAAACATCATTACAATCATCAGACAAACATATCGAGTGGTTCACAAAATTTTTCTCTTCACAAGAATCTTTTTCAAAATAATAGAGCCCTTCTTCCTCTCTAGCACTGCCAATCATCAGCCCCGAGTTCTGTTCCTGGAAAACACAAGCATGGACAAAAAACTTGGCAACACAATGTAATTCAGAGTTAAGTTTGCTGATAGAGATGAGGTTACAAGTAAGATAGGGAACATGAAGAACTGAGTTCAAAGTAATGTGTTCAGAAAATTTAATGATCCCTTTCCAGCAATAGCAGAGAAGCTGCCATCGGCTGTTCTTATTCGTGACCCTTGATAGTAAGGGGTATAAGAACAAAACAAGGTTGCATTACCTGTAATATGATCAAAATTCTCTGAATCAAGAATCCAACGACTACTATTATCAACATGGAACGTCGTACCTTGTTGGGTCACAAAACTGGTGATTTGCCATGCCAAACTTTTTCTAGATGACGGTGTTGGGCGCAACGGAAGGGACGTGTGAAGCCATGAGAGAAGACAAAGTTTACCTAGAAAATTCGTCGAAATTTTTTTAGGGTGGTGACCGGTTGGGTTCTGCTTAGAATTTGATTCTGCGGTGACTGGTGCCTTCACTTTGGTGATTAGGCCTTCGCAAATGAAGATTCCGACAAAAAACAGTAACTTCGATGAACAGTAACTCCGGCGATGAATAGTAACTCCGCGCGACGGTGAACAGTAACTCCGGCGGCGGTGGACAATGTTCCCAGCCTTGAGGATGGCTGATCTAGGGGTGGAACGAACCCGCTCTTGATACCATATTGAAATATGTAAAACAAAGGTTTTTCTCGTATTGATACAATTGATTTACACTGGCAAGGGTATTTATACAAGAGTAAATGAGAGAAAAAAATGGATAAGAATGACTCAGCAATGAGTCATCAGCCCTATCCTATAGAAGCAAATTCAAAATTCAAATTCCTATTAAAGGAAAAAATTATCACTAATTAATAGGAAATAGAAGCGGAAAGATTCTAATTCTGATTTTCTATGGTAGCACCGGTGGCTGAAAAGATGAGAGAACAAAAATTGAGATGGTTTGTGTATCTTCTTCAAAGACCCTTAGATGCTTCTGTACAAACAAAAGCAGAACATAAAGAAAGGAAAAGGTTGGCTGAAACTTACCTAGGAGACAGAGTAAAACAAAATCTTAATGAAGTGAGAAATAGATTGACGTATAGTTTGTCTAAGAACGTAGTGGAGGAAAGCTATCAGCATTGTGGAGGGATAGATTCATAATTTCCTATGTTCCGCACGACCCTTTTTTGTTCTTTTTCCCTGTATCTATTTATTTATTTGTGTATTTATTTATTTTAAATAATTTATTTATTTATTTTTCTCACTTATTTAATTTTTCTTTTACCTCAATCTTTTCTTGCTTTTTATCTGAGTTCATCAACCACTGACCCTGACTAGTTTGAGATAAAGGTGATCTTGATGTTGACCAATCTACTAACTGAAGTTAAATTTGGTCCACTAATAAGGATGGATAGTTAGTGGGAGAGGCTGGAGTTTAAGGTGCCAAGGATTTCATTTGACTAACTAACTACTTGCAACTTAGCCACTACGAGAGATGCTTAATGTCATTCCACCAATTTAGTTGGTGATGGAATGAATTATGCTTCATACATACATATATGAACTGCTTGGGTGTTTTTTATTTAATTGCAGGAACTATGTGGAAAGGGCAGCATTCTTTTTTTGGCTCAATCAATTTTGAAGATAAACATTCAACCATCTTTTCCAACTAGGATTGTGGCTGCAATTTCAAGGCTAAAAGCTAAAGTACTATCTATTGTGAGTCCAATGGCCAAATCTGTTATAAATTCCTGCTTTTGAATTTAATCTATTTCATAATTTGTGCATATTAGAGAGTGAGTCTTGGTACAACGTTCAAGTTGCTGCCTTGTGTTACCTGGTGGTCACTTCACAGGTTCTAGTCATAGAAACAGTCTCTCTGTCATGGAGGTTAGGCTGTGTAAGTGTGTATGTTTGACCCTCCTCATACATCATGATGGTGGGAGCTATGTGCGGCAGGCAGCCTTTTTTCTAAATTTTTTTTGAATTTATGCATATTATTAATAACTCCATCACTACTTTCTTCATGCAGCTGCTGAGCTTGTGTGAAGCAGAAAGCCTTTCTTATCTTGATGAAGTTGCCAGCTCATCAGAAGGTTTAGAATTGGCTAAATCTGTCGCTTTGGAGGTTAGTTTTCAGCTTTTAGCGCATAATGCGAACCTGTTGAAGATAAAGGGTCCACTGTTTGTGGGCTTTTGCTGATAATTGGTTGATGGGAATTATTGCCTGAAATGGTTTAACTTTGATTGTATCAACTTTTACCACTCCCATCATTTCATCGTTATCTGTGTGTATGTTACTCATCAACTGAGGTTGGATCTCTGAGTATTACGCAAATAAATATAATGATTGTTGAGTAAAAAAGTACGAGTTCTTCAGTAAATCTTTAAATTGATATTTGTGCTGTGGTGGTCTGCTGTATGCATTTTTACCTTTAATGCGTCTAACTTGTGTATAGTATTCTGGCCTACCCGATGGCCTTGAGCATAGCCTTTCTTACGCATTAAATATTTCAATGTTTTTACTATCAGGTTCTGACTTTTAATATTGTTTTCATGATGTAGGTTTTTGACTTGTTGAAGACTGCTTTCGGAAGAGATCCTAGACATATGACTACTACTGACAGAAGTTACCCCATGGGGCTTTTACAGCTTAATGCAATGCGTCTAGCTGACATCTTCTCTGATGATTCAAACTTTCGATCTTACATGACGGTTTATTTTGTAAGTCATCATTATCAGAATATTGAAAGTTAACTTGCTTTAATATTATTTACTTCACTTCCAGCATTTTTGTTGTTTGTAAAATTACCCAAAATTTGATTCATGGAAAACATGATCAATTATTAAAAGAATTTCACCTCCTCTTTCTCATTAATTTGTTGTTGATGCATTATCTGTATTTTATTTGATTTGTCAAATCTGCATTCTGCTTTGAGAATTTGATTGCTTTCTTTGCATGTGATTCCAGACTAAAGTGCTGACAGCAATAATATCACGCTCCCATGGAGATTTTATATCTGGTTGGTGTTCGTTTAATCTCCCAGTAACAGAGGAGGATGCAAGTCTTGAATATGATATATTTGTTGCAGTGGGATGGATTTTGGATAATACTTTACTGGATCTCCGGAATGCAACAATTTTGGAATTACATCTAAAACCTAATAGAATGCCTTGTGCTTCTTATGCACATCACAGGACATCCTTATTTGTTAAGATCATTGCAAATCTTCATTGTTTTGTTCCCAACATATGTGAAGGTTGGTTCTTTGCCAATGCTCTGCAAATTTTTAGGACAAAATTTGATTGTTTTAAAACTATATATATTTCCTCATATCATTTATCATTTTTCTTTTTTAATTTTAATCCCCAGAGCAGGAGAGGAACTTTTTCGTTCTCAAGGTCCTGGAGTGCTTGCAGATGGATCTATCTAATTTGCTGCCTGGGTTATCTTTTGCTTCTGATGCTCCTAAAGCTGCAACTGTTAGCAAGAACCTTCGTAATGATTGTTCTCAGACACTTTTTTTGGAATTATTAGCAATATATAGCTACTTTCTTACAATTAACTTTCTTTTATAGGCTCATTGTTAAGTCATGCAGAATCTTTGATTCCGAACTTTTTAAATGAGGAGGATGTACATCTTCTAAGGTCACATGTCCCTCTCTTGATTTTCTTTGTAGCGTTTACTTTGGCATGACTAATTCTGAACAGTTGTTTTGATGGTAAATCATGTATCAGCCATATATATGATGATTCATGCATGATTACCGTAGCCTTAATGGCATCCCCTTATGTCACTTGAATAGAATTTCAAGTTTGTTCCAAGCTGATTGAGGAAAAGGGACAGAATTTTTATTATAAATGACATTAGCAGATGTTTGGACAAGGTTTCAAGCATGGTCCGCAAATAGTTGTAAAGAACCATTTGTTGTCAAGGGTTTGATCCTCACCGCCCTCCACTTTCTCTTGTGGAATTTCTTAGCACATGTAGGTGGGCCTATGCTTTGTCCCCCTTTAAGTTCAGTGGGCTCGTATGAGGGGGCGTGTTAGAGATATATAAAACCATTAATGTAGCCTCACCCACCAGCTTAAGCTTTTGGATTGAATTGGTTCTTTACATGGTATCAGAGTCTCGGTGTCACGGGTTCAATCCTCACCGCCCCCTATTATCTCTTGTGGAATTTCTTAGCATAGGTAGGTGGGGCTGTGCATTGTCCACCTTTCAAGTTCAGTGGGCTCTCATGTGAGGGGGTGTGTTAGAGAAGTATATAAACTATTAATGAGTGTTAGAGTATAATATAAACTATTAAAAAGACCCTTACTTAACAGCTTAAGCTTTTGGGTTGAATTGGTTCTTTACATGATATTAGAGCCTCGTGTCCCGGGTTCGATCCTCACCGCTCGCCACTTTCTCTTGTGGAATTTCTTAGCATAGGTATGCTGGACCTGATGCATCATCCACCCTTTAAGCCCAATGGGCTCTTGTGTGAGGGGGCGTGTTAGAGTATAATATAAATTATTAAAAAGGCTCTTACCTAACAATTTAAGCTTTTGGGTTGAATTGGTTCTTTACAATGGGCCTTCACTTAATAGCTTAAGCTTTTGGGTTGAATTGGTTCTTTACAATAGTTGCATGCTAATGAATTAGGTAATTAATTAGTAAATTCTATTTGGTGGGAACCTTCTTTATCATTGCATGCCAAGATGTTCCCGGGACAGATTACCGAAATTCAATACAACTTTTCTATCCACATAGGAAAAAGGAATAGACATGCTCTTCTGGTTGTGGTCTGTGTGCCATTTTTTATACTTTTTTTATTTGTAGCTATATGACACCCACATTAGTGGATGTCAATTCGCCTTTATTTTTTTCCTTAAAAAAAGAAAATAGTTGTAAAATTTTAAATAACTACACTAACGGTAACTTCCTACTTTTCACAATAAGGTTTTATGTGGTGGGAAGAGACCAACGCGATAGTAAAACTCTGACATTATAATTTAAATATCTACTAGCCAATTTATCTATGGTGCAGACAGGAATTTATGAAAATTCAACTTTATGCAAGTCTCATTGAAAATGTGTTCTTGTAAAATCAATTTTATTGTTATGAAACTTATGTTTCATTTTTTATGTCTCTCTCTGTTTCATATTGTCCTGTCATGTTTAAATAAACAACTTATATTTTAAATTGTGTGCAGGGTGTTTTCTGGCAAATTACAATCACTAATTACTTCTACTGGCTTCGGGGGAAATCACGTTCAAGTAAATCTTTGTCTTTAAATCTGAGCTGTTTATATTGTTTGTTGCTGATTCTTTCATGACTGAAAGGTCATGGGTTCGAATCCAGGAAACAACCTCTTTGCAATTATGCAAGGGTAAGGCTGCATACAAGGATTACCTCCTCCCCACACTCGCTAGTCGGGTTTAATGGGAAGTGGTTTGGTTGCTGATCTCTTTCCTTCGATTTTCTTGAAACTTTTTCCGTTTGTAATTCTGGAGAAACTCAGGATAGCAAATTTGAGGAGTCATTATCTTTGGATACGTTTTCTAAACTCATCAACAAACATTATCAGGTATGTGCAAGGTTTTTTGACACACAAAAGGCATTCAGTGATCGCATTGTATGGCTACTTGTTTTTTATAGTAGTTACAATTTATGAGTTATTGTGCCAATGGAAATGTAATTAAAATTAATCTATCTTTAGAACTAGGCAATGCCTTTAAATTTTAAATAACAACTTAAGCCAATTCTTAAATTGGGTTATTTAGTGACCATTTAGCTTGTCCTCTACATATTGCTTAAGCCTTAAATATGATTTCCCGCAGGAGGCTCAGAGTACAGGGAGATGCTCATCACCTTTTCTAGTAAAAGAACTTGCTGAACTTAATAAGAAGGATGGTAACTTGAAGGAGGGAATGTCTGAGAATTCTGCATTTCCAGGCATAAGCCAGCATAATACCAGAGCTGAAAACACAAATCAAGGCGATGACCAAAATAGGCAAGATCAGGTAGCAGATAAAGGCAGAGCTGGTAAAACTGTGTCAAGAAGACCAAGAGATACAGACAAGGACTCTCAGAATGCTGAAACGAGTGGTTCAGATACTAGTTCTGCGAAGGGAAAGAATGTTATTGATCATATGGATAATGGCAAGCTCTCAAAATCAATTGAGCATCATAAAAAAGTTGTAGTTGGAGAAACTCCAGAGGATGAAAAGGTTGAAACTGTGCAGAGGAGAAAACGAAAGCGAACTATAATGAATGATAAACAGGTGAAATTGATTGAGAGGGCACTCTTGGATGAGCCTGATATGCAGCGAAATGCAGCTTCGCTTCAATCATGGGCTGATAAATTAAGTCTCCATGTATGTGAAATGCATCTAAACTAATAATTAATATTTTATTGACTTATTTTCTTCTCTTAGACTTTCTGGCTTTATGTTTTCCAGGGTTCTGAGGTTACATCTTCTCAGCTTAAAAATTGGTGAGATGCCCCTTTTCTATGTTGCTCATCAAATAATTTAGTTCTACACATTGTTCATGCTCTGATGTAAAATCTCTGGTCCCATAACCATACCTTTTTAACCTTCGGATATTATACAGCAAAACATATGAAGTTATATAATGAATTCTTTCTTTGCCAAATTATAGTGATATCTTGTTTAAGTTTTTTTTATCTGAAACTAAGCTGTTACTAGGTATGCGTCTTATTTTTCACGTTTCTTCTAGGTTTTTCAAACCAATTTATGGTTTAAAATAATAATAAATGAAGCCTGGTGTGTGATAGGGCAATGAACAGTAAAATTTATTGGTTTTTATGAAATATTTATTTTCACATTGACACATCATTTGGTCTTGATGCCTGCAATATCTTAGTCACTTGCTTGTGCGCACCACGGCTATGTCAATTTTTTTTTTTAGCCAGTTTGATTTGTCTTGGAATTTCATGTTTGTCATATCAGGTTGAACAATCGAAAAGCTAGGCTAGCCCGCACAGCTAAGGATGTTCGAGCAGCAGATGTAGATAATCCAGTGCCAGATAAGCAGAGAAGGCCATTACTAGGGCCCTATGACTCACCTGAGAGTCTTGGTGATGAGTCAAATGCAAGAAAAGGTCTTCTTAGTCTCGCGAGAATAGCCTCTGGCGATAATTCTGAGCCTTCACTGGCTGAATTTGTTGATGCTGGTCCTCCAGAATTTGTTCGTTGCAAGTTGGGTCAGTATGTTATGCTTGTAGATGTGCGAGGAGATGAGATTGGCAAAGGGAAGGTAGTTCACGTGCATGGCAATTGGCATGGGAAGAGCTTGGAGGAATTAGAGACCTATGTTGTGGATGTTTGTGAGCTTAAGGTTGATAAAGGGTTGCGGCTACCGTACCCATCAGAAGCCACTGGCACCTCATTTGCTGAGGCTGAAACAAAGTTAGGTGTCATGAGAGTGTTATGGGATTCACGCAAAATTTTTGTATTGTAGTCTGAATGAGTATTGCTTCAGTTTCTGCTCTCTTGCTGCCAGCTTCATGTTGTTATCAATATTCCTTGCGGTTGGTTCCCTGTATCTTCTGTCTCGTCAATTGTGCACATGACCTCTTATGGGGTGCAAGTGTAAGAGGAGGAGGCTGCTCAAATGATCAACACAGCAACACTGGTTGCTCCTTTCCTTGAATGTTAGCTAATGGGATAACGAATGCTATTGCAGAAAAGAAAAGAAGACAAACAAAACTATGCCAAATGGAAAGATTACCATTTGTCATTGAGGGAAAGGGGAGAAGGTGGGAGAGAACAGTTAAGGAGAAAGCAAGGGTGATTTAGCAAGGAAAGATAATTTATGATATCAAAAAGAGCCATCCGGCAGCAAAAAATTGTTATTGTCTTGTGCAGAACATGTTTATCAGAAATAGCTAGCAACATGACTATCTGCTAAACAATGGTAAGGGTTGATGAAATTTGAAATTGGATATTCCAAATCTTGAGTTTGTGTGTTGAATTTAAAATTACAATAATTACAAAATTATGTTATTTAAAATGATAAACACTTTTCCCATTAATTAATATCATGTCGTCATTTGTTAAAGAATAAATTATAACTTCTGATTATACCAAATAGATGTGTTCTATTTGGATCATGGAGTTCCTACTGTGCTGCCTCGTTTCTTGTGACGTGCGATCCAAATGGAAATATATGCCTGCAAGATTCTTGGAACCACATAATTGAATTAAAGAATCACAAATACTAACGATAAACACACAAGTATGTAAATTTTTAATTTTGTTTTTCATAAGAAGGATATATATGCAAATTAAAACTTGCTTGGAGTGAAGAAAGTGATCGTGGAAGGGGATTCAGTTCATGCCCTTGCAGTCCTTCAGCCGTTAGGCAGGGAGTCTAGATAATCAAAGTAGAGGTCAGAGAATGAACTTGCAGAAATTGGGAGCTTATTGGCAACCATGTCAAACTCAATGGGAATACTTGTTCCCACTGGCTAGCGTAGTTTGCGTCCAATCCTGGGAAAGGATACCATGAGTTTCAAGAACCTCTATAGGAGCTTATGAATTTGCTCACCGAGAACTGCACGGGAGCTCTTGCGAGCTCAACCCCTGCTTTTTAGTTTTTATTTGTTTTCTCTAGGCTAGAGTCCTTCTCATGTAAAAAACATAAAAATAAAAATTCTTCTCTCGTTAAGGACAACATTTAGGGAAATAATTTATGGGTGGAATGACTCTTTATGTTACAAGAGAAAAAATTATTTCATATATACAGAAAAAAATATGTGAAGTTGATATCATATTTTTTTTTCTTTCTCTACTCTCCTCACATGACCCCACATGTGCCCCATATATTTTTATGGGATTATATTTTCTTATGCAACAGGAGATATGATATCTCATGTTGCACTCACAATTTTATGCGGGTCCCATTGTACAGAAAAAGAGAAGAAAAAATTGAAGTGAGACTCACACCTTTTTCAGTGTATAGGAGAGACTTGTTGTCTACTATCACAAGAGATTAATATTTTTTTCTACTTTTATATGTGTGTAAGAGATAATTTTATCTCATATAACATAAGAAACGGACCCATAATTTATCTACGCACTCTAATGATATTGAGTGAGTGACAATCCCGGAAATTAGCACAAGCCTTCTGTCTTCCACTCTACGTATTCTGGAAAAATAAACCAAACAATGAGTTTTTTTTTTTTAAAAAAAAAATTCTTTAAAATTATTTTATAAAAAAAAATTGAAAATAAAAAGACTAGAAAATTTGTTTCAATACAATTAAATCAAAAGTTATAAAGGAGTTGAATTTATTTAAAAAAAATACCATTAATTAATCTTTACAATTAAAAGATTCTAACCATAAAATAATTTACAATTAAAAAATTTAAATTTATTTATAAAAATATCATTAATGAATTTTTGTAATTATAAATTACTATCTTAAAATAATAAAACCAAAAAAAAAAAATATTGATCCGCCACATCAGCATTCACATTCCTCGGATTTTGACTTGAGTATAGGCTGGTTAATGTCTCCTATTGGATTTCAAACGGATCCTCTCAACTCAGCCCATACTATCCTAAATGATCTGGGTCGGATCCGGCCCGATCTCATAAGTCTAATGAATGGATTGGGATATTTTGGTCATTTGAATGTAGCTCGTATATAAACCCCCACACAAACCAAAACGGCAAACCCTAGAGCCACCGGTTTGTTCCCCCTACTTCTGAAGCTCAGGTTTGTTGTGATTTGTGCCTTGTTTCTCCATGCTCATTGCTTAATTTCATGTGGTTAATAACTTCAGATTTTATTTTTTATTTTTAGGAATATTTGACAGTTAGGGTTTCTTCTTCTTCCGTAACCTATGGCTCCTGCTAAAGGTATGTTTCGTTTCACTGTATAATTCATTTTTGTGATTATAGTATTGGAATCAAGCATGTAATTTTGAAGAAGATTCTGCTTTTAAAACAAAAAACAAAAAAATTGTTGGCTCTTTTTTTCTTTTTGTGTTTATAACATGATTGATGGTTTTGTGCAGTTGATAGTTCTAAGAAGACTGATCCAAAGGCACAGGCCTTGAAAACTGCTAAAGCAGTGAAATCAGGTGCTACCTTTAAGAAGAAGGCCAAGAAAATCCGAACATCTGTTACGTTCCATCGACCTAGGACATTGAAGAAGGATAGAAACCCCAAATACCCACGCATTAGTGCCCCACCAAGGAATAAGCTTGATCACTATCAGATTCTTAAGTTCCCTCTCACCACCGAATCTGCCATGAAGAAGATTGAAGACAACAACACTTTGGTTTTCATTGTTGACCTACGTGCTGACAAGAAGAAGATAAAGGATGCAGTGAAGAAGATGTATGACATCCAGGCCAAGAAGGTTAACACATTGATCAGGTTAGCACATATTCAGTGATGCTTTATTAATAGTCCCATTATTTCTAATGACTATGGTGTACTGGTATTGAATTTCATATTGCACTATCCTTTTGAAGGTACTGTTATGTTGATATATGACATCACAATTAATCTTGGCTCTGTAGCTTTCTTCTCTGCCTTTTACACACCCGTTTTGGAGTGTGACTGTTTACTATTATATTGTTTAAATATAGGTGTGGCATGAATACTATGTAATGTTAACACTAGTGAGTTAATAATTTGGAGTACGAAGTGTATGGCTACAGTTTCACTCACGGAATCTGAAAATAATGCTTGGGTTATGTTATCTGTTATTATTGACTTGTCTGGCTAGGAAAGTAGAAATACTTTGAATGTTTCCTGTAGGCTTTGTTTGGGAGTCACTATTAGGAGGGAAAGGGAAGGAATGAGAAGATTTTGCTTGTACCTTCCCCTTGTTCCAGTTTAAAAATGTGGGGGAAGGGAATTGGAGATTTTTATAAAACCCTTCAAAACCCTTCTCATTCTTAAAATTAAAGTTCCCCCAATTTTTGGGGTTTAAGAGGTAAATATTCTAAATTACTTATTTACCTTTGGCATTAAAATCAAAACCCTCTATCTCTTTCCAATTTGCTCTTTCTTTTTGAACCATTCCTTCCGAATATGCACACTGGGTACGTTGACATTAAACTTTAGGTATTTTATAGCTATTCTAATAGACTTTACATACTATATTTTTAACTACCAAACAAGGGAAGGAATTACCCTTCATTTCCCTTCCTTTCTTTCTCCTCCCTTCTCCTTGGATTCCCTTCCCCTCCAAACTCCCGAACAAAGCCATAGAGAACAGAATTTTACTATGTAGTAGTACTTGCAGAAATTTATTCAGTGTAGTTCAATATGGGGCATTAAATTTGAGTTCTTTTGCAGGCCTGATGGCACCAAGAAGGCCTATGTGAGGTTGACTCCTGATTATGATGCATTGGACGTAGCAAACAAGATTGGGATCATCTAAGTTAGTACATGGCTTCACCTGGGTAAATTTTCTAGGCAGTTGTATGGTGATCATTGATGGAGGACTTGTTAAAGAAAGGATAAGTTCTATATTTTGTGCTTAGTTTTTTGTGTTTTTTGGTTCAATTGACATACAGACTTCATGTTTCAATTTTGGCTTGAGAACTATTTAAATTGATGACTGAAATGAGCATGTTAAAAATTTCTTATTTTTAGTGATTTGGCAACTCATAGAATTAAAAGTTTGATGAGCGGACAAAGTCACTTGGATTTTTGCTCAAACCGCAATTTGTGGTGTCTATGAAATAGACCTGCGCTGTAGTCTGGCATATGTGGGACATTTTGAGCCCTTGAAAGAACACTAACCAACCCACAAGGGATACCTCAATTGGTACGCAAATTTGAGTTCAGTATTTATGAAGTCTGGGGGTTAGTATTTCGCTCAAATTATAGGTGATCTTTGGAAGACAATTTTGGAATGGAGGGTATTGAAAGAGAAAACGACGAGAAGAGAATTTTTTTTGATTTCTGTATTAAGAGAATTATAAAGTTATAAAAATAAGGGAAAACATTTTCTCATGTTACATGAGAATTCAATTCTCATGTTGTGACCCTTCGATTTGCGTGTAAAATTTATCTTTTCTTTTTCTTTTTTTAATAAATGTGGGACCCATCACTAGTTGAGTCACAACATGAGAATTGAATTCTCATGCAATATGAGAAAATCAAATCCCTAAAAATAATTAAGGAATCATTAGGTTTTATGATGGACGCTATAACTTTGTACGCTCAGAATTGACTTGCGATATACACGAATAACTAATCGGAAAGGTTTCTTTCGCTGTTAGCTTTACATAGGGGTTCTATTAATCAGGTATCATAGGTAGTGTCTGTATACTAGCAACATTTATATTGATTCCCCCCTCTTACCCCATCTCTTCACGGCTTCACCTTACAAAATTAACGAAATTTGAAAAGCAAACTAGAAAAAATCCCTACCTTTTATGAATAAAAGAAATAGAACTATAATAATTGGGGTTGGAAATTAACCAGGACTAGACTGTTGTCTAATAGCCAGAATTTCAGAGCGAATGGATTGAAAATGGGCAGCCCTTTCATGAATAAAGTCTTCCCTCCTCAAACTCTCTGTCAACGTGTAAGAAGATACAGAACACTCTAAGTTGGCAGGGAGGTCAAGGTAGACATGAGATCTGCAGATAGGGCAATTTGAATGAGACTGAAACCATGTGTCAATGCAGGAAACATGGAAGCCGTGGGTGCAGTTTGGAAGATGTTTTATCCATACCCCTTCTTCAAACTCTCCCAAGCAAATGGCACAGTCCACGTTTATTGGCTTATGATCTTCCTCATTTTTCTTAAACTGAGATATGGGAAGAGAGTGTACCACAGATAACTCCAATCCAATGCTTTGAAGCTGCAGAGAATGATCATTGGGAATAGACTCATCTAGGAGTCGCCTTTGAACATGGTTTCTAGTGGTGCTTGCTCGGTACATTTCACATAAGAGACGCTTAAATATGCCATAGTAACTTATTATGAGGAAGAGAACGCATACTATAATAATTGAACAAACTTCTCGTGGTTTCCATTGCGAAGGTTCATCAGGCTTCGCAGAATCAGGAGACATTTTAACGAAAATGAAGTTAATATCAGTAAAATATGTAGGGAAAACAATACAGGCACGCGGAGACAGAACGTTTAAACCTAAGCAGTATCAAAGTATATCCACAGACGGTAATATTAAGGATTCTCCATTGCTTTCCTTGTCTTAAGATACTATCAAAGCTTAAATTTTTTGATTTTTAAGCTTTGCTATTAACACGAAGGTATTCTTATTCAACCATCTCCAGCAATCATGTCCTCAGAGTACGGCCACTAAAACTAGCTCCTCATTGCTGCAACGGATGTATTGGACACTTATCACCAGAAATGAGATGAGATTAATTCCCTAACCGAGGCTTAGAATGCAAAGGTATCACCTCTGGCCAAAAAGAGTCAGCGAAGGATCGAATATATAGTCTTATCCTTGTGGCACAATATACTACCAATTGTGCCCGCCCCTCGGGTTAAAGTTTTGAGATTTTGCAAAATTCTTAAAACAAAAATAAATAATAATTACTGTCAGTTTGACCCAAGTTGTTATTTTGATGATTATCTGTAGTCAAAAGTTTGCATCACAAAGAAATAAATTATATTTATTAATATGAAAAGTTTAAGTTTTTCCAAAACTTCCGAGTTCACACCATTATCTTAAACTAAAACCAAAAAGGCTAACTATCCCACATCAATCAAAACCAGGGGATGCCATTTACACCAATTCCTGTAACTCCATTTACAGAGGGGAAGAAAGGGACACGGGGGAGGAAATTTCATCAAAATCATTGTAGCCTTTGCCGTTTCCTTGAAGGGAATGGGATCCTGACACTAGAACTTGAACTCAGCTGCAATGTATTGTTCCATGAACCATGTGGCAGACCAGTAAAGTTGAACATGAAATCTGAACATGATGAGATAGCATTTGAAGAATGCAAAGATGGAAGCTTTGGTTCAATAAATGAATTTCCTGTATTTGTAAAGGAATTGGGCTCAATGCTAGTGGTATCACACTCTTTGATAGTTAAAGGTGGAAGCTTGATTCCTTGCAAAGGAGGGGAATTTTTCCACGTAGGATGTGACTCTGAAGGGAGAACTGTCTGAAGTAATGGACCAGCATCCATCATAGCCTGAACGAGTTTACCCTTTTGAGGCAAGTCCCTTCCTTTGGAAAGAAAATCTACTAGTGCAGCTGCAGGATCAGACATTGGCTTTTCTGAAGGGACCATCAAAGCAGGATATGGTAAGTAATTAAAGTCTTGAACCAAATGCTGGTTGAGATAACCCATGTTATTGGAGTCAACTGCATTGATGTTTGAAAACTCTGGAGAAAAAACAGAATCAAAAAAGGAATCTAATGGTGGGGAACCATGTGAAAGACCATTAGATTCTGTGAAGCTTGAGTTTGCTTCAGTAGCAGGCAACTTGAGAAGGCTTTCGTGTTGGGCTCCATCAAATTCTTTTTGCAAGTGGTTTGGGCTCATTAGTTTCTGCAGCTGACATCTTGCTTCATCTCTCTCTTGGCAAGCCATCTTCAGCATATTGAATAGTTCCATCTCAACATTCTTGGCGGTTTCAAGTTCAAGTGTCACATCCATAAGCTTCTGCCTCAACTCATGTTCTGTCTGGAAAATCAAAAGGAAATGTGAATGAGGTTTTGAAAAAAATTGTGCCTGTACTGAAGTTAAGGAACCAGTTCTTAATGTTGTCACTCAAAGTGATCATTGATTATAAGTGGATGTTACTTATAGGGTGAAATTTGAGCCGAATATTAAGCAGCCTTAACAAATGGTGGAAAATGAACAAAAGAGAAAGTGACAAGGTTTAATGCGAAGACACGAAGATCAATGTCATGCTTTATGCTTTCGGCCTTAAAAGGGAGATTTGACACGGGCTCTTGCTTTTGAATTACCAAAGATTCTCATTGGCACTACATAACAGGTGCATCAGTTTCAACAACTGTTTCAGACTTAGGAAGATTAACACAATCCCAAACAACTTGTAAGGAAAAATTAGACTGTCTGACCTAATTGAAAAATTTTCTTGATAAAATATACATTTGTCTTCAGAAAAGTAATGATGGGGTATTTGTAAATAACCAAAAAAATTATTACCGGTAAAGGAGACAATGATCAAACCAACGGAAAATTTTGAGGTATTCTTGTTACACTCATGACCCAGTGCAACGATCCAATCAAAGCTAGAGAGAGAATGTGCTAATTGTATGGGAAAAAGAGGAAAAACAAAAATTTAATCCATGTGTCATTGAGTGGAAGTCTCACGTACAATCGGTGCATTGAAAATGCACTACAATTTAACCAACCTTTAAAAATTAGTATCATTAATAAATGATAATTGTCCAAAATTTAATATAAAAGAGTACAAATTAAGGGAAAACGGGTCAACGATGAAATTACAGAATCCGGTAACGGTACAAAAAATGACAATAGGCTCGGAAAATATCCTGACTCTACTCGTTATTATATTATCTAAAGAAAATACTGTCACCAGCTTGATCCGTCCAACCACAAGACATCTCAAAAGAATCAAGAAATAGAAGAAATGAACTGATAAGAAGGTAATGAATCAGAGTCTTAAATAGACCAACTTAATACACAAAAAGAATACTAATCGTGAAACTATGTAGCAAATGAAAGAAGACATGAAAGCAAATGTCATCAAATGGAAAAGGGTCATTACAAGACAGAATTCTAATCAAGGATGAGGTAGAATCAGACTAAAGAGATGAACATAAAGAGACTAAAGCAAATGTCCACAAAGCTGTAGGCAATAACCCACCTCCTGGTAAATGAATACAGAATCCAGGTCTTCCATACTTTGCACCTTTTATTTGAAAGGAAAAGGAAAGAGAAAATTGGATCAGGGAGAAGCAAATGTGTACAACCTGCTATTTATAGAGAAAATGGTTACGCATAAGACTGAAGGGAAGGGACAATGGGATAGGAGGGAAGATTCGTAGAAAGTAAGGTTCTTATATAAATCCAGAGGACAAAGTCCCTATCAATGAAAATCAAGCAATGCCAAGGTCTTCCTCTGAGAATAAATTGTTGTTTTCGTTCAAAAATGCTGGAAATCATCCCACCCTTTCAGGAACCGTGTCACTTCTAATATTTATGATTTTGTGGTCAACTATTTAATGTGGTTAAATTTGTATAACCCCACAAATTAATTATCCAAATTTAAACGGGAATATCTTCATTTAATTTACAACATTAAAATAAATTATGCCTAGTCATTGACTCAGTTGGTCTACTCTCGCATTTTGATATAAATAACTCTTAAGCAATTACCCCTGCTTAAAGAAAAAATTTCATGTATCCAGAAAGAAAGAAAAAATCCAACTATTTGATATTAGGAAACATTAATAGTGATTCAAATTAGGGCATGCATCAAGGGAGGTTTGAGTTGTAAAAAGTATATTTAGGGACTAAAATTTAGGATGTGTTTTAAATTTGATTGACTAGTAAGTGTTTATTTTCATAAATTTGTCTATAATTATTAGAAAAATAAATAAAAAAATATTTTGACCAATTTTATAATATAAAAATAAATCATGTGGAGTCATTATCGTTTAATGACTCAGCTGGTCTACTTACTATGCACAATGACGTCTCGCTAAAAAAAATATTCCAACTGTTTATGATTATGCAACATTAATAGTGATGCAAATTAGGGCATGCATCAAGGGAGGTCCAAATTGTACAAAAACATATTTTGGGAATCAAATTTAGGTTTTGTTTTAAATATAATTAATTTCTTTTTTTTTCAAATTTTCCTTTTAATTACTAGAAAGCAGATAATTTAAAATAAATTTGCATCATAGATACATTGTTCCTAAAAAAGGAATGTACCAATCTTAAAAGAAAAAAAGAATGTAAATTTTTTTGTAACATTCATATTCCCCTTAGGATCCAAATATAAACCAAAGTCTTTAGACACCCCTTGTATCCAACTCAAACTCAGATCTAACTTGGGATGTGCATGGGTATAAATGAATTGAATTTCTTGAAGAACTGAATTGAATTTCTTGAAGAACTGAACTGAATTGGTTTAAACGGTTTGGTTCGAAACGAAAATGGTTCAGTTTGGTTGGAAACTGACTCGGGTCAAATCTATTCTTAATAGAAATTTTTTTAAACAATTTAAAAAAAAAGAGAGATAAAACATTCGATTCAGTTTGAAACTGGTTCGTGGTTCGAAAATAGTTCGGTCTGATTCAGTTTTTGAAATGATTTTTAAAAATAGGTTCGGTTCTTGAATGAGTTCTTTAAAACCGGTTCGGTTCATGAACTGATTTTTAAAACTCAATTATTTTAAGAGCTGTTCAGTTTAATTTTTTTATTTCTTTTAAAACTGTATAGCTTTGAACTGATCTTTTTATCGCGCGTACACACTATATTTTGGCAATTTGCCCAAGCGTTGCATATCATTGGGCCCCGTTTCTCAGATAATCAATCCATCTCCACTACTAATCACCTTTTTTTGAACTATAGGTCCCTATCAATGAAAATCAAGCAATGCAAAGGTCTTCCTTTGAGAATAAATTGTTGTTTTCATTCAAAAATGCAGGAAATCCTCCCACCCTACTGTGTCACTTCTAATATTTATGATTTTGTGGTCAACTATTTAATGTGGTTAAATTTGTATAATTCCTCTAATTAATTATCCAAATTTAAAAGGAAATATTTTCATTTAATTTACAACATTAAAATAAATTATGCCTAGTCATTGACTCAGTTGGTCTACTCTCGCATTTTGATATAAATAACTCTTAAGCAATTACCCATACTTAAAGGAAAAATTTCATGTATCCAGAAAGAAAGAAAAAATCCAACTATTTGATATTAGGAAACATTAATATTGGTTCAAATTAAGGCATGCATCAAGGGAGATGCATCAAGGGAGGTTTGAGTTGTAAAAAGTATATTTAGGGACTAAAATTTAGGATGTGTTTTAAATTTGATTGACTAGTAAGTGTTTATTTTTATAAATTTTTCTATAATTATTAGAAAAATAAATAAAAAAATATTTTCATCTCTTTTATAATATAAAAATAAATCATGTGGAGTCATTATCGTTTAATGACTCAGCTGGTCAACTTACTATGCACAATGACACCTCGCTAAAAAAAATATTCCAACTGTTTATGATTATGCAACATTAATAGTGATGCAAATTAGGGCATGCATCAAGGGAGGTCCAAATTGTACAAAAACATATTTTGGGAATCAAATTTAGGTTTTGTTTTAAATATAATTAATTAATTTTTTTAAATTTTCCTTTTAATTACTAGAAAACGGATCATTTAAAATAAATTTGCATCATATATACATTGTTCCTAAAAAAGGAATGTACCAATCTTAAAAGAAAAAAAGAATGCACATTTTTTTGTAACATTTATATTCCCTTTAGGATCCAAATATAAACCAAAGTCTTTAGACACCCCTTGTATCCAACTCAAACTCAGATCTAACTTGGGATGTGCATGGGTAGGAATGAATTGAATTTCTTGAAGAACTGAACTGAATTGGTTTAAACGGTTTGGTTCAAATTGAAAATGGTTCAGTTTGGTTGGAAACCGACTCGGGTCAAATCTATTCTTAATATTAAAAAATTAAAAAAATAGAAAAAAATAAAGAGATAAAACATTCGATTCAGTTTGAAACTGGTTCGTTGTTCGAAAATAGTTCGGTCTGGTTCGGTTTTTGAACTGATTTTTGAAAATAGGTCCGGTTCTTGAATTAGTTCTTTAAAACCGATTCGGTTCATGAACTGATTTTCAAAACTCAATTATTTTAAGAGCAGTTCAGTTTATTTTTTTTATTTCTTTTAAAACTGTATAGCTTTGAACTCATCTCTTTATCGCGGGTACACACAATATTTTGGCAGTTTGCCCAAGCGTTGCATATCATTGGGCCCCGTTTCTCAGATGATCAATCCATCTCCACTACTAATCACCTTCTTTTGAACTATAGGTCCCTATCAATGAAAATCAAGCAATGCCAAGGTCTTCCTTTGAGAATAAATTGTTGTTTTCATTCAAAAATGCAGGAAATCCTCCCACCCTTTCAGGAACTGTGTCACTTCTAATATTTATGATTTTGTGGTCAACTATTTAATGTGGTTAAATTTGTATAATCCCTCCAATTAATTATCAAAATTGAAACGGGAATATTTTCATTTAATTTACAACATTAAAATAAATTATGCCTAGTAATTGACTCAGTTGGTCTACTCTCGCATTTTGATATAAATAACTCTTAAGCAATTACCCATACTTAAAGGAAAAATTTCATGTATCCAGAAAGAAAGAAAAAATCCAACTATTTGATATTAGGAAACATTAATATTGGTTCAAATTAGGGCATGCATCAAGGGAGATGCATCAACGGAGGTTTGAGTTGTAAAAAGTATATTTAGGGACAAAAATTTAGGATATGTTTTAAATTTGATTGACTAGTAAGTGTTTATTTTTATAAATTTGTCTATAATTATTAGAAAAATAAATAAAGGATTAGTCCTATAGCCGGCTCAAAGAGTCGAAGCTCGTGGGGATACCGGAGGGAGCCAACTCGTCTCAAATAGATAATTAGGGTTGGGTAACTTCAAAAAAAGAAAAATAAATAAAAAAATATTTTCATCTCTTTTATAATATAAAAATAAATCATGTGGAGTCATTATCGTTTAATGACTCAGCTGGTCTACTTACTATGCACAATGACACCTCGCTAAAAAAAATATTCCAACTGTTTATGATTATGCAACATTAATAGTGATGCAAATTAGGGCATGCATCAAGGGAGGTCCAAATTGTACAAAAACATATTTTGGGAATCAAATTTAGGATTTGTTTTAAATATAATTAAATTCTTTTTTTTTTAAATTTTCCTTTTTATTACTAGAAAGCGGATCATTTAAAATAAATTTGCATCATAGATACATTGTTCCAAAAAAAGGAATGTACCAATCTTAAAAGAAAAAAAGAATGTACATTATTTTGTAACATTCATATTCCGCTTAGGATCCAAATATAAACCAAAGTCTTTAGACACCCCTTGTATCCAACTCAAACTCAGATCTAACTTGGGATGTGCATGGGTAGAAATGAATTGAATTTCTTGAAGAACTGAACTGAATTGGTTTAAACGGTTTGGTTCAAATTGAAAATGGTTCAGTTTGGTTGGAAACCAACTCGGGTCAAATCTATTCTTAATAGAAAAAAAATTAAAAAAATAGAAAAAAATAAAGAGATAAAACATTCGATTCAGTTTGAAACTGGTTCGTGGTTCGAAAATAGTTCGGTCTGATTCAGTTTTTGAACTGATTTTTAAAAATAGGTTCGTTTCTTGAATTAGTTCTTTAAAACCGATTCGGTTCATGAACTGATTTTCAAAACTCAATTATTTTAAGAGCTGTTCAGTTTAATTTTTTTATTTCTTTTAAAACTGTATAGCTTTGAACTGATCTCTTTATCGCGCGTACACACTATATTTTGGAAGTTTGCCCAAGCGTTGCATATCATTGGGCCCCGTTTCTCTGATGATCAATCCATCTCCACTACTAATCACCTTCTTTTGAACTATAGGTCCCTATCAATGACAATCAAGCAATGCCAAGGTCTTCCTTTGAAAATAAATTGTTGTTTTCATTCAAAAATGCAAGAAATCCTCCCACCCTTTCAGGAACTGTGTCACTTCTAATATTTATGATTTTGTGATCAACTATTTAATGTGGTTAAATTTGTTTAATCCGTTATCAAAAAAAAAAAAATTGTATAATCCCTCTAATTAATTATCCAAATTTAAACGGGAATATTTTCATTTAATTTACAACATTAAAATAAATTATTCCTAGTCATTCACTCAGTTGTTCTACTCTCGCATTTTGATATAAATAACTCTTAAGCAATTACCCCTACTTAAAGGAAAAATTTCATGTATCCAGAAAGAAAGAAAAAATCCATTTACAAAAAAAAAAATAAGAAAGAAAAATCCAACTATTTAATATTAGGAAACATTAATATTGGTTCAAATTAGGGCATGCATCAAGGGAGGTTTGAGTTGTAAAAAGTATATTTAGGGACTAAAATTTAGGATGTGTTTTAAATTTGATTGACTAGTAAGTGTATATTTTTATAAATTTGTCTATAATTATTAGAAAAATAAATAAAAAAATATTTTCATCCCTTTTATGATATAAAAATAAATCATGTGGAGTCATTATCGTTTAATGACTCAGCTGGTCTACTTACTATGCACAATGACACCTCGCTAAAAAAAATGTTCCAATTGTTTATGATTATGCAACATTAATAGTGATGCAAATTAGGGCATACATCAAGGGAGGTTCAAATTGTACAAAAACATATTTTGGGTATCAAATTTAGGTTTTGTTTTAAATATAATTAATTTCTTTTTTTTTTCAAATTTTCCTTTTAATTACTAGAAAGCGGATCATTTAAAATAAATTTGCATCATAGATACATTGTTCCTAAAAAAGGAATGTACCAATCTTAAAAGAAAAAAAGAATGTAAATTTTTTTGTAACATTCATATTCCCCTTAGGATCCAAATATAAACCAAAGTCTTTAGACACCCCTTGTATACAACTCAAACTCAGATCTAACTTGGGATGTGCATGGGTAGAAATGAATTGAATTTCTTGAAGAACCGAACTGAATTGGTTTAAACGGTTTGTTTCATATTGAAAATGGTTCAGTTTGGTTGGAAACCGACTTGGGTCAAATCTATTCTTAATAGAAAAAAATTAAAAAAATAGAAAAAATAAAGAGATAAAACATTCGATTCAGTTTGAATCTGGTTCGTTGTTCGAAAATAGTTCGGTCTGTTTCAGTTTTTGAACTGATTTTTAAAAATAGGTTCGGTTCTTGAATTAGTTCTTTAAAACCGATTCGGTTCATGAACTGATTTTCAAAACTCAATTATTTTAAGAGCAGTTCAGTTTAATTTTTTTTATTTCTTTTAAAACTGTATAGCTTTGAATTGATCTCTTTATCGCGCGTACACACTATATTTTGGCAGTTTGCCCAAGCGTTGCAACGTCAGATGGGTGGAAATTTGTTTCTCCTGCATCGTCAAGAGAGAACGATCAGATGGACCCGGGTCAATGAAAGTCTGGTGCGGGTCCTACTGCTCCATGGATCTATTTACAAAAAAGTCAAATATTACAATTACAACATTATATAATATATAAAAAATAAATACTAATTAATAAGAAATAAATAAATATCAAACAATATTTAATTATTCTATAATCCCTAAATAATTAAAAATTATATAATAAATAATAAATAATAACAACATTAATATACATAGCACAATTAATATCACTAATAATGACATAATTAATGTTGGATAATAATGCATAATCAATAAATAATATAACACAATTAATATTCTACAACGGTGTTTTCAACCCTATAACAAAAGAATATTATTTAATTATGGGGAAGGATATACTTACCACCAAAAAAGATTACAACCTTTACAACTAACTTAATCACCTTTGATTTCTGTCGATCTAAACGGTTATAATTTATTAGAAATTATTAGGTCGTATTTATTAATTAATTATTATTCCTAATAAATTATATCCGTTAGATTGACGAAAATTAACAATAATTAGGTTAGTTGTAAAGATGGTAAACTTTTTTGGTGGTGAGTATATCTTGCCCCTTTAATTATTAGTAATAAGAATTGCATAATAAAATTATAAAATACAATAATCTAACAAGATTTGTGTCAAAAAATTTCTAACCTATTTTTCAATCCTATAACTAAATAGTATTATTTAATTCAAATATATTAATTATTGCATAATCAATAATTTATTAAATACAAAATTTAACAACATTAAAATAAAAATTTTCTAACCTAGATTTCAACCTATAACTAGATAATGCATAAGGAACAATTTATTGAATACATTAACCAATATGGCACAATTATTATTCAATTACTATTTCTAATAATTGCATAATTGAAAAAATATTTGGTAAATTTAACAACATTAATATAAATAATTTATAACCTAAAATTAAACCATATAAATAATATCAAACAATTAATATTATTAAATAATATATTAATATAAAATACTACACCTAATAACATTAACATACATATTCTAAGTCAATGTCAAAATTTTCTAACCTATTTTTCAATCCTAGAACTAAATAATGTTATTTAATTCAATATTATTAATTATTGCATAATCAACAAATTATTAAATACAAAATTTAATAACATTAATATAAAAATTATCTAACCTACATTTCAACCTATAAATAAATAATGCATATAAAACAATTTATTTAATACATTAATTAAACAATATGGCACAATTAATATTTAATTAATATTACTAATAATTGCATAATTAAAAAAATTAATTGATAAATTTAACAACATTAATATAAACAATTTATAACCTAAATTTAAACCCTATAAATAATTTCAAACAATTCATATTATTAAATAAAGCTTTAATATATAATACTAAACCATAACATTAACATGCATATCCTAAGCCATTGTCATAATTGTGTCTTCTAACCTAATGTTTTATCTTATATTTAATAATTAACAACATTTAAATAACACTAAAAAACTGTAAAAAAAAATTAACTAAATCATAAAATACTAACCTCAAATGTAGAGAGAGAAAGAAAAATTAGAAAGGGGGAGAGTGAGAGAAAGAAAAATGTGAGAAAGTGAGAGGGAGAGAGATTCGGGTGAGGGAAATAGGGGGAGAGGGGGTATATATAGGGTTGTGAAAAATAGCCGTTGCACCAAGTTCGCTAGCCGTTACGCGTAGTTCGCTGAAGTGGGCAGCGACCTTCTTTGCATGCAAGCCACGTGGCTTGGCACGTGAGAACGTGCAGGGCATTAATTGCTGCAGACAATGTTGTTAAGATCAAGATCTTACTTAAGATCGGGAAGGGATAAAAATATCGTAAATCGCAATATTGATACCGTAAGATCGTAACTGTGTATGTAAAATACTAAAATTATATAAATAATCAAATTACTCGACAAAAATAATGGGGATATTGCAGTTGACCATTATCATCGCTACCTGGTATAGTATGAACTTTGTTTTAACTTAACATTACCCTTTAAAGTATATAATATATATAATTTAATTTTTATATTCGCCAGTTTGGTCCACATATCAAATCTGAGTTATTTTAAAATGTTTAAATAATATTGTATGGTCCATGTGCTCCACAGCCTCCACGCACATATTCAAAGGCGTTGGTAAAGAACTAAAGATTTTTATTACGCAAGTGGCGGAACCCCATTACCTCTGGAGGAAGGTTCGTTCAAAGCGACTCGTACAAGCTTGAGTGTACCAACCTTTACTTTGGGTCCAACGAACTTGAGTGAACCTCATTTCCTTCGATTCCACCTCTTCAGTGTAGACCCATGAGCCAAGCCCATTCTTCCTTTCGCGCTTGAAGCACCAAGTCGTTTTCTTAATAGCACAGCGCCGAGTCCTTTTCTTCATGGTATCTGAAGTGCAAAGCTTATAAGGTGATGGGGGAAAAGAGCCAACGTTCAAGTGCTTCAAGGCAATGATGCCAGTAACAGCAAAACACAAGTAAAAAGCTTCCAGAAAATGCAAAGAATAATGGAACACAAAGACAAAAGTGAGATGGATCTGGACATTTGAAGCTATCTGAGTTGAATCGCAAAAATGGTGGGATCGTACGATCTCACCGATTCCACGTTCTTGCACAACGATCTCACACAACTGAAGAAGAAAACGATTCTACTTACGATTTGAATCGTAGCAATTGGAAAAAACGAAGGAACGAACGATCCTGCGATTTCACACGCGATCTTAACAACCATGGTTGCAGAGTTCGCTACTGACACAAGCGAACTATGTTTCCACCAGGAACGTGACACATCAGCACACCGAGTTCACTACTTCTACAAGAGAACTTGCCCACGTGGTAGATTGATAAATAGCACTGTTTGCGTGGCATATAGAGAAATAAGATGGGGAACACTGGCACTTTGGTCACTGTTTACAGTTCTAAGTGGTGCTACGTCGCCGATTTGTTGGGGCTGGTGGTGCTCTGTAATTTTAGTTGGTTCTGCATTGTTTTTCGGGCTCTTTTTTTTTTATAGCTCAAGGACTTAAATATCTTTATCTTTGACTCGTCCTGTACTCCTGATTAGTCTAAATTATAATTTTTAATTTAAGCTGTGATTTTGTTATGTATTTTTAATTGGAGTTTAATTAAATATTGTGATTTCAAGGTTATTTTATTGAAATAGGATATATTAACCATTTTTTTCTTACAACCATTTACAATTATTTCATTGTGGTTGGATCAAAATTAAAATAATAATTCTCATCGATTTTGTAATAATTGATTTAATTTTAATTTAATTATTACAAATTTAATAGTAAAAGGTGATTAGAAAAAAGAACAATAAATATTTCCTCTCCTTGTTTTATTTACTAATATATTATTATTATTTAGTATATATTTATGTTCCATTAAAAAATGCTGGAACTTTTATAGATTTTTTTTTCTAACCAACAAACCATGGCATTATTATTTTAAGCAAACTGAATGACAAGTTGATGCATGATTTCCACTAAATCCCATCTTCTCCTCTTGCCAATTCGCTCTAACAATGGATGTTAGCTTTTCCATGACAAAAAACAATGCTAAATCTCAGTCCGATCCATAAGGAAACGTATTAAAACTTGGAACAAATGTAACATGGTCATCATCGATAATTGACATCATGTGAATCCCACGGACATAAAGCTATTAATTTGTCTGTGTGTCCCTTTGCAACCAAAGAAACGTAACAATTTTACCGTAAAAAAACAGGCAATAAGAGCCTTTCATTTAGTGGATCAAGTCTACTCTAGGACTATAGCGGGGTTGACTTGAAATAAACTGCCTTCAACTCCTTATCTGTGGGATCATTTAAAAAAAAATGAAGTGGATTTTTTGTTTAAATATATATATATATATATATATATATATATATATATATATGAGGTAGGATCCTTTGACACTGGTGTTAAATTTCAAATTTGACACCTCATTCGAGAGCCGTTAGATCAAAAAAGATCAACGACTCTAATTTGTAAGCAAGTGACATCATTGATCTTTTTTGATCTAACGGCTCTCGGACGAGGTGTCAAATTTGAAATTTGACACCGGTGTATATATAGAGGTAGGATCCTTTGACACCGGTGTCAAATTTTAAATTTGACACCTCATCCGAGAGCCGTTAGATCAGAAAAAATCAACGACTTTGATTTGTAAGCACATGACACCGTTGATCTTTTTGGGATCCTACCTCTATATATATATATATAATGGTGGTACTGAGATTTGATTTCGTAGATCATCCAAATCTCTCGTCAGTACACCAATCTTAGTGGTTTTGTGGAATCATTTTAGAGCTCTCATCTCATCTTCTCCACTAAGCACGTCTGTATTCATTAAACTCATGGTATGATTGAATTAATTTATTTTCAGAAAATTATTATTATTATTTTACAACTTTTTGGGAGAAGTTTTAAAAAAAGAATAATAAGTAATGATAATGAATCCATCACAAGTAACTAGAGCCGACAAAATGAATTTAGTTCGACGAGATGAGTTAATGTAAAACATGTTTGGACTGACAGGCCAACCCGTCTCACCCACCAAACAGGATGTGGAAGACCGAGTTTTTTAGCTCACCTTAAAAAATAGGACACTACGGATTGACTTGTTGTTTGACGATTGATGACAAGACGGGATGGAATGGAGTCTACTTTGCCACCTCTACAACTAACCGACTGTGGCCAATGTTCACACCCTGTTCACATCACTAGCAATCCTATGTCGGTTCCGTCTTAAAGCTAATTGAATGACCCACCATCACAAATTGGTCATTGGTCGGTGACAAAACTCCTTTTTCTCATTTTTCCCTCGTGGCTGTTTGTTGCTACAAGTTAAACAACGTTAAATGCTGCAACAGCAGCAGCAGGTTCTTATTATAGATAACCAGCATTTGAACACACGTTAGAACAAGAAGTTTACTTATCCTAACTAAGCATAAGTCGTTATCATTATTATTGTTATTATTCTAAGCTTGAAATCTCAGAGCAAAGAAAAAAAAATGGCGATTTATAGAATTGCCATTGGAAATCCTTCCGAGTTCGGCCAAGTTAATACGCTTAAGGCTGCTTTAGCTGAGTTCATCTCAATGCTCATCTTTGTCTTTGCAGGGGAAGGCTCTGGCATGGCATATAGTAAGGCTTAATATGTTCAACTCTTTATAGAGTAACTTTGTGTTTGATTTCCATTGACAATTTGAACCATGCGGTAACTCAATGAATTCTTGGATGTTTGTTTTTGGCAGACAAGCTCACAAACAATGGTTCAGCAACACCAGCTGGGCTAATTGCAGCATCACTATCTCATGCATTTGCTCTTTTTGTTGCGGTCTCTGTTGGTGCTAACATATCAGGTGGACATGTCAACCCTGCTGTCACATTTGGTGCCTTTATTGGTGGCCACATTACCCTTCTTAGAGGCATTTTGTATTGGATTGCTCAGTTGCTCGGTTCTGTGGTTGCTTGCTTGCTCCTTAAATTTGCCACTGGTGAGTATTCTGTACCGAATACTGCAGGCATATATTACAAATTAAATCACCACTTTTCTTCCAGCTCTTAAAATCGTAATCATAATTGCACCTTGAAAGCAACAATACCACCATTTGGCACTATTATCCAGTCAAAGAAAAAATTGAGATGCAAATAATTTTCAGTGTCACCAGTGCCACATATAGAAAGTTATTATCTTACTTCTTTAACAAAACACTATCTTAGTGTACGGAACCAAAAATACAAGTTCAGAAGTTCAATAAAATATCAATAACCAACATTACTACTCCTCATACACTTTTCTGGTCATGGTGTTTATAAAGTTTTATATGCCGCTGCTTCAACAAATGCAGGTAAAGTTTGGACCAGAGGAATGGATAAACTAGAAATACAACCTGATTGAGAGAAATGGAGGATAAATTAAAAGACAACATTTGTATCAATATGTTACAAACAGACAAAAATGAATTGAAAAGGAACAAAAAAGTATTTTATGTTCACTGAAAACCAGTTTCCATGTGCTATACGAAGTTCCCAACACAGAATATTGAGAGTTGAGACAGCTATTTCTAAGCTTTTTTTTCCCCTCCCGTTTGGATGTGTCTTTTTTTAGTTAAAAGTTGCTTTTTTTCAGAAAAAAAAAAAAAAAAAAGCACTTCTATTACAAAGTTCATTTGAATGTCTGTCTTAAAAAAAAAAACAAAAGCTATAGAAAAAAGTCTAAAATCTTCTTTTTTTGGAAGCTACAAAATTTAGCTTATGAAAATAACAGAAGTCAAAAGTTCATTTTTTTTTTCAAAATTCAAATATTTTTTTTAAAAATCTAATTAGGTCTACCGTTTGTAAAAAACACTTTTAAAATAAGTATGGCATAAAAAGTATTTTTTTTAGAAGTCTAGCCGGAAAAGGAATCTGCATAGAGATTCTTCTTCTTTATAATTGGAAGCGCCAGGTACATAACCCATGCTGCATTATATTGACCGATCAGCCGCACTAGTTTATAACAACAGTGATGACATTTGGTTAAGAAAGGAACGGGCGTATAGTCAATCATAACAGTAATGTCAATTTTAAACTCATTCAGAAACAAAATTCAGAGATATGACGACATATAGATCTGTGAACTCACTTTCACCAGGACCCATTCCCAAATGATACAGCACAATAAACACAGTGTACCTAATTAAAAGATAAAGCATCAAGCATATACTTGAAAAGACCATTTTATTAATATAATAGAACTTATTAACCTCATATTCCTAAGACTTCAGAGAATGTGGAATAAAAGATAGAAAAATACCTAAGATAGGTGATCCAAGAAGGACAATGTCCCAAGCAATTGAAAGCATAATGTGAATATCTAATAACCTGCATCTCCAAAGATTGCAGCCAAATCATATTTCATACATGCAAAATGGTAATGTTATATTTGTTTATAGGAAAAATGTGTTGCATTTTAAAGGATACAAGTTGTGTCATCTTAAGTGAGAGAAAATGATAAATAAAGGAGGAGAGAGTGGACAAAAAACATAAAGGTGTGGGTCCCATCTATTTGTAAGAGTGAAATGATATAAGTTGTGTCATTTAAAAGGATAAACAATTTTCTCTTTGTTTATACCGCAACTTTCATCGATTGCAAACATAACATACCATAAGTGTGGGAAAATAAAAAAATTAGGCTACAATATACACCATGTACAGATCACCTGATATGCTCTTATAATGAAAAATAATATATACTCTGTATTAAGTTATAGTAGACATGACATACAAATAGGGATGTGCATGGGTCGAACCAAACAGAATTTTTTGAAAAACCAAACTGAATTGGTTTAAATGGTTTGGTTCGGATCAAAACTGGTTTTGTTCAGAAGTGGTTCGGTTCGGTTGAAAACGGTTCGGTTCGGTTTGAAACCGGTTCGGATCGGCCCTATTTTGAAAAGAAAAAGAATTAAAGAATTAAAAAATTAAAAAATAAAGTTATAAAAATCAATTTGGTTCGGTTTGAAAACGGTTTGATTCGGTTCAGTTCGGAAATGGTTCGGTTCTTAAACTGGTTCTAAAAACCGATTCGGTTCATGAACTGGTTCTTTAAAAATCGGTTCGGTTCATGAACTGGTTTTTAAAAATCGGTTATTTTAAAGGACGGTTCGGTTCGGTTCATGGTTCGATTCAGTTTTTTGGTTATTTTGCATACTCCTAGATACAAAGGGGCTAAAAAATAAAGTTTTGGAGCATTAACAGAGCAATCAAATCCAAAATGCTAACAATCTGTTACAAGCAGTGAGTTTCTCATGTCTTGTGAAGTCATTTTCCCATTATTGCTCTACTAAAAACTTCAAAGAGATTATCATTGACGTGCTTTTTTCCTTGATACATACATGAGTATGTAATCGGGCATTTGGTCTAGTGGTATGATTCTCGCTTTGGGTGCGAGAGGTCCGGAGTTCGATTCTCCGAATGCCCCAATATATATACTTAAATTTTTAATACACGATGTAACATTACATATAAAAAATGGTAACTTGTAATTGTTTAAACAGTAAGGTCATGCTAGTAAAATAAACCAACTGCATCCAATCAAAAAACAAACTACCTCACTTATACTCCATTCTGGAAGAGTGATAAAAATTGAAGGTAACTCCTGGACCTACAGAAAGCACACGGCACAAGGCCTGAGGTAGCATCTGTGTCTGATTGTCAATCTCATAAACAAGAGCTTATGAAAGTAGCCAGAAGAGCTTCACATGGTAAGAAGGATAAAATGTGTGTCCTTTTAAAGGATGTAAGTTGTGTTATTTAAAAGGATAAATACTTTTCCTTTAAATTAATGCCAAAACACAAGCTCGTGTAGTTAAATTTAAATAATAAAGCATCCGTGACATGGAACTCTATCCAAGAAATACTTAAATTTTTAATACACGATGTAACATTACATATAAAAAATGGTAACTTGTAATTGTTTAAACAGTAAGGTCATGCTAGTAAAATAAACCAACTGCATCCAATCAAAAAACAAACTACCTCACTTATACTCCATTCTGGAAGAGTGATAAAAATTGAAGGTAACTCCTGGACCTACAGAAAGCACACGGCACAAGGCCTGAGGTAGCATCTGTGTCTGATTGTCAATCTCATAAACAAGAGCTTATGAAAGTAGCCAGAAGAGCTTCACATGGTAAGAAGGATAAAATGTGTGTCCTTTTAAAGGATGTAAGTTGTGTTATTTAAAAGGATAAATACTTTTCCTTTAAATTAATGCCAAAACACAAGCTCGTGTAGTTAAATTTAAATAATAAAGCATCCGTGACATGGAACTCTATCCAAGAAATGAGTAGGACACAAGCTATAGAACCTCATCAAGTCTCCGAACAATTGCAAGCACAAAGTGGGTTCTTCCTCCCCATTGCATCAAAAGGAAACGCCCACTCGGAACAAGGCCTGAAATTCCACAACTCCTGGACCTACAGAAAGCACACGGCACAAGGCCTGAGGTAGCATCTGTGTCTGATTGTCAATCTCATAAACAAGAGCTTATGAAAGTAGCCAGAAGAGCTTCACATGGTAAGAAGGATAAAATGTGTGTCCTTTTAAAGGATGTAAGTTGTGTTATTTAAAAGGATAAATACTTTTCCTTTAAATTAATGCCAAAACACAAGCTCGTGTAGTTAAATTTAAATAATAAAGCATCCGTGACATGGAACTCTATCCAAGAAATGAGTAGGACACAAGCTATAGAACCTCATCAAGTCTCCGAACAATTGCAAGCACAAAGTGGGTTCTTCCTCCCCATTGCATCAAAAGGAAACGCCCACTCGGAACAAGGCCTGAAATTCCACAACTTCTGTATTGTAAGGTATTGCATAAGATAAACAACAGCTTGGTTCAGCAACACGAGCTGGGCCAATTGCAGCATCACTGTCTCATGCATTTGCTCTGCTGTCACATTTGGTGTAAGTAAAGAACTAATTTAACCCAAAAGCTTAAGTTGTTAAGTGAAGGCGCATGAATGATTTATATACTTTTCTAACACGTCTTCTCACACGAGAGGCTACCGGACATGAAAGATGGATAATGCACAGATTCACTTACTTGTGCTAAGAAATTCCAAAAAAGAAAGAGAAAGTGGAGGATAGATAATGCACAAATTCACTTACTTGTGCTAAGAAATTCCATAAGAGAAAAAGAATGTGAGAGCGGTGAGAATTAAGCTGTTGGATGATATTATATTAATGGTTTTTATACTTCTTAGGGTGGCCATATTACACTTCTTAGAGGCATTTTGTATTGGATTGCTCAGTTGCTCGGTTCTGTGGTAGTTTGCTTGCTCCTTAAATTTGCCACTGGTGGGTTGTTGTTTTTTTTTTAATGGGTATTGCAGGAAACATCTGCACTCTCATTGTCTTCTGGGGTGGGAGTAGCAAATGCCTTGTCTTTGAGATTGTATGACTTTTGGTTTGGTTTACACTGTGTATGCCACTCCAGTAGACCCAAAGAAGGGTAACCTTGGGATAATTGCTTCAATTGCAATTGGTTTCACCGTGGGTGCTAACATTTTGGCAGGCCGTACCTTTGATGGAGCATCCATGAACCCAGCAGTGTCTTTTGGACCCGCTGTAGTTAGCTGGACTTGGGATAATCATTGGGTATACTGGGTCGGCCAATCAATTGGTTCTGCTGTTGTTCACGAGATTTTCTTCATCACCCCAAAAACTTATGAACAGCTCCCCTCTACAGAATAGTAAATTCCCCAGAGTTTAAATTGAAAGTGGAGGCGGGTTTCTTCTGCTTCCCATGTGGGTGCTCTTTATTGTTTGCATTACCTTGTTTTCAAATGTTGATTTCCGTTACATTTGTTCTGTTCTACTAAGATCATTTATTGAGTAATGGCTCAATCTTCTAAGCCTGAATTTTAGCCAAATTTCATCTACGCTTAAAATCATTCAATACCTCTAAATCCTTTAAAGAGAAGAAAATTGCCGCATTTACCAAAGAAACAACGAGAATCTATGAACAAGAAGCATTAATTACTATCCGAAAGTCCATAACATTAACAAGCAATGCAATATTTCAGAATAAGAGTGAACTGGCCCACTTCAAACGAGTCAAACTTATTAACCAATACAAGTTATTGTATACATCAATACATGGGGTAGAAATCTGTACAGAATACTGCACGCATATATTACAAATCACCACCTTGTTTCTTTCAGCTCATATATCGTAATCATAATTGCATGCAACAATTCCATTATTTGGAACTATTATCAAGTCAAAGAAAAAAGTTGAGATGCAAATTGTTAAAATTCTAATGCTGGAAATATACATCTCTTCATTCATTATTCTCCTCTTTAACTGAGGTATATATACAAGTATCAATAACAGTACTAACTTAAAAATAGATAACAAATTCTATAAATCTAAACAACTAAACAAATCAATCCTATCCAATTTACAACAATATTTCAACAAACTAAATTCTATCAACAAATTAAATCCTATCTTCAACATTCCCCCTCAAGTTGGTGCATGAATATCTATCATGTCCAACTTGTTAATGGCTTCTTCAAAAGCTTTTCCAGAAACAGCTATAGTCAATACATCAGCAAGTTGTTCTTGAGACCGTACATGAGGAATCTCAATTATATGATTTTCGAGCTTCTCTTTTATAAAATGTCTATCTATTTCAACATGCTTAGTCCTGTCATGCTGAACCGGATTGTGTTCTATCTCTATCGCAGCTTTGTTATCACAGAAAAGATTCATTGGCTGACTATATATAATTCCCAATTCAGCTAATATATTTTTAATCCATAACAGTTCACAGACACCATAAGCCATACCTCTGAATTCAGCTTCAGCACTTGACCTAGCCACTACCTTTTGTTTCTTGCTCCTCCATGTGACTAAATTTCCTTCTACAAAGGTGAAGTACCCAGAAGTTGATTGCCTTGTAGTCTTATCACCAGCCCAATCTGAGTCTGTATAACCTTCAATGCATGGTCTATCATTTTTTGAAAAAAGCAGCCATTTTCCAGGAGTTCCTTTGAGATATCTAAGAATTCGATACACGGCTTTCATATGTTCCTCACTAGGGGAATGCATAAATCTGCTTACAATGCTTACAGAATATGCAATATCAGGTCTAGTGTGTGACAAATATATTATTTACCTACCAACCTTTGATATCTGCCTTTATCTGCGTTATTCTGATTCGGATAGACACCAAGTGAGTAATTCATCTCCATTGGAGTTTCTGCTGGCTTGCTACCCAATAATCCAGTTTCAGAGAGAAGATCCAAAATATATTTTCTTTGAGATAAGAAAATTCCTTGTTTAGACCTTGAAATTTCTATTCCAAGAAAGTATTTCAGTGGACCAAGATTCTTCATCTCAAATTCAGCAGCCAACTTCTTTTCCAGAGACTTCATTTCTTCTAGATCATCCCCAGTCAACACCATATCATCTACATAAACAATAAGTATTGCCACCTTTCCTTTGTTATGCTTAATAAATAGAGTATGATCTGAGTTGCTTTGTTGATACCCAAACTTTTTCATTGCTAAAGAGAGCCTACCAAACCATGCTCTTGGTGATTGTTTAAGACCATATAGTGCCTTTTCCAGTTTACAAACCATATTCTGTTTTGAATGTGTTGTCTTCACTCCTGGAGGTACTTCCATGTAAACTTCCTCTTCTAGATCACCATTCAAGAAGGCGTTCTTCACATCAAATTGTTTTAAGGGCCAATCTCGGTTTGCTGCTATAGAGATTAGTATTCTGATGGTATTTAGCTTTGCCACCGGAGCAAATGTCTCTTGATAATCGATGCCATATCTTTGTGTAAATCCCTTTGCTACAAGTCTTTCCTTGTACCTGTCAATGCTTCCATATGCCCTTAGTTTCACAGTATAAACCCATTTGCAACCAATTGTCTTCTTCCCTTTCAGTAGAGATGTCAGACTCCAAGTGTTATTTTTCTGAAGTGCTTCCATTTTAATGTTCATAGCTTGCTTCCATTTAGGATCTTCCAATACTTCCTGCACACTATTAGGAATTTGTACAGTAGAGAATTGATCAATTGTTAAAGCATATGATTCAGATAACCTATGGGATGACACATAATTGCTAATGGGATATTTCCCTTTCACGTTCAGATTCGGTTCATAAGTGGTCTTTGGAATGCCTTTGTTTGCCCTCTCTGATCGTCTAATATGTGTAATATCCGAAGGTAAAGGATCTATATTCTGGACAGAAATGACTTCAATAGCAGGTGGGATTGGATGATCTGTATTTTGGGCAGAAGTGGTTTCAGTGGCAGGAGATTCAGAATGTGTTTCAGATGTTTCCAAGGAAGGGGTCTCAGGTATGTGGGATATATTTGGTGTCTCATGTAAAGGAGGATTAGTATCTGTAGAAGAAGGGATAGGAATAGAAGTAGAAAACCAGAATTCTTCGTCTCGAGTATTAGTTATCTCCCCCTGAGAAGAAGAAGAGGAAACTCCCCCTGAATAGTAACCTTCAGATTCATGAAAAGAGACTTCAAGTGTGACATACATCTTGTGGGTTTTAGGATCAAAACAGTGGTAGCCCTTTTGGGAGTCAGAGTAGCCCAAAAATATACATTTCTTAGCACAAGGATCAAGTTTGGTGCGTAAAACTTTTGGAATATGGACAAATGCAGTGCAACCAAAAACTTTAGGTTCCAGATTCATAACATGAGGAATTGAAAAAAAAGGTTTCAAGTTTCTGTTGAGGAGTTAGGAACTTCAAAGAACTAGATGGGGTCCGATTGAGAACATAAGCTGCAGAAAGAACAGCTTCTCCCCAATAGTGAGAGGGTACATTCATGTCAAATAAAAAAGCTCGAGTGACTTCTAATAATTGCCTGTTTTTTCTCTCAGCCAAACCATTTGCTGAGGTGTATATGCACAAGAGGTTTGATGTTTGATCCCTTTAGAGTTTAAAAAAAATCAGAAAATACTTTATTTTTATATTCAAGTCCATTGTCAGATTGCAAAATTTGGATAGAAGTTTTAAATTGAGTGGCAATCATATTATGAAAATTTTGAAATACAGAAAACACCTCATTTTTGTTTTTCAGTAAAGAGATCCACATCATTCTAGTGCATTCATCAATAAAAGAAACATAATAAAAGGAATTCGAAAAAGAAGACACACGAGCTGGTCCCCATACATCAGAATGAATAACTTGAAAGAGAATTTCACTTTTATTTGAACTAGGATAAAAAGGCATACGATGGCTTTTAGCCATTTCACAAGTAGAACAATGAAATTCAGAAGGATTACAATTCGAAAATAAATGAGGAAATAATTTATTCAGATACGGAAAAGAAGGGTGCCCTAATCTCCTATGCCAAAGCCATAGTGTAGGATATTTATTTTCAGAATTATGAACAACAGCTGCCCTATACTTTATGTCTGATGCACTATGAGGGGCTTCAAAAAAATAGAGGTTTTTCTTTCTAACACCATAGCCTAGAATCATTTTTGTTTGGAGGTTCTGAAACACACAAAACGTTGGATAAAACAATACTTCACAATGAAGTTCTGAAGTCAATTTGCTGACAGACAGTAGATTATACTCAAGGGAGGGGACAACAAGTACAGAATGCAGGGTAATAGTAGGTGATAAAACAAAAGTTCCTTGACCCGTAATTGAAGCAACACTACCATTTGCAGTAGTAACAGAAGATTTATCACAAGGCAAAAAATCAGTCAAAACAGAGGCATCATGAATCATATGATTTGATGCACCAGTATCAATTATCCAAGACAAATTTCTAGAGTGAGTAGAGAGAGCAAGAGAATTACCTAAGACTTTTTCATAGATAGCATTTGTCTGAGGAGAGGAAAAAGAGTCACCATCGGAAGAGAGGAGAGCTGTAGAAACAGCCTTGCGACGAGGACGTTTGGTGAAATCCCACCAATCGGGATACCCAATTAATTCATAACACCGGTTCTTTGAATGACCCGAATCCCCACAGCGAGTACATTGGAAGGTTTTTCCTGAGGGTGCCTCCTTGCGCGGTTCTTTGAAATTCCTCCATGATGCTCGGTGAGCACCGATCACATTCTCATAACCAACGGAAAGCAAATTTCGCTCTCCAATGGTCAGTTCAACATCTAGATTTGCAACTTTCTTCATTGCATCCACCATCTCTTCATATCGCTCGGCCTGCTTGGCGACGTAGACGAAGTTCTCACGCTCCTTAGAGGAACCCATAGCCGATTAGATCTCCTCGAGATTAGGGTGTGTGTTATTTGAGAAAGAAAAAAAGAAAAGAAAACGGAAGCAAATACGGATACGGGTTAATAAATTCAAAGAAGATAAAAGAAAAAAAAACTGATAGGGGTAGATAACAAATTCACGCAGGAGATGAGCAAAATTTGTGTGGTTGGAAAGGACAAAAAGACACGGTTATAAGCTCAACTAGTCCTTTTCGTCCTCAAGTACGGTTCAGAAAAAAAATATAATTCACTAACATAGATAAGGATTATGACTTCCGAGGATTAGAAAAGAATTCATCTGATACCATGTTAACATTCTAATCCTGGAAATATACATCTCTTCATTCATTATTCTCCTCTTTAACTGAGGTATTTATACAAGTATCAATAATAGTACTAACTTAAAAATAGATAACAAATTCTATAAATCTAAACAACTAAACAAATCAATCCTATCCAATTTACAACAATATTTCAACAAACTAAATTCTATCAACAAATTAAATCCTATCTTCAACACAAATAATTTTCGGAATGAGTTTCCCCAGTGCCGCATACAGAAAGTTATTATCTGAATTTTTAACAAAACACTATCTTAGTGTATTGAACCAAAAATACAAGTTCAATAAAATATCAATAACCAAGATTACTACTCCTCATGCAGTTTTCTTCTCATGGTGTTTATAAAGTTTTCTACGCCGCTGCTTGAACAAATGCAGGTAAAGTTTGGACCAGAGGAATGGATAAACTACAAGTACAACCTGATTGAGAGAAATGGAGCATAAATTAAACAAGTAAATAATTCCCAGATGCAGATAAGTGATAGGAACCTGGCCACCTGTATAAACTAATCACAGAAACAACACCAGCAGAATAGAGAAAAATAACAAGAACTTATCTGTAACAGTACGAATTACAAGAACTGGAAGTGAATTGCAGAAAATAAAACAAGAAGAACGATAGTAGGACAACCCCTTTCTCCCCCCTCAGCCCTTGCTGAACATAATTCACCCAAATCTTGCCTAACTTCTCCCCAAAAGCGACTCCTAATTATATACACCAACTTTACACAGAATTTTCCTCCCAAAAGCTCCTTTCACACCAACTGTCTCACCTTCCACTTACGCCACAACCTCTCCCACTAAAGTTCCTCTATTGCTTATCTTATTTTTCTTAATATACACCCTTTTAACAACATTTGTATCAATAAGTTACAAATAGAAAAAACTGAACAAAAAGGCATTTATATACACTACAAACCAGTTTCCATGTGCTATACGAATCAGTTCCCAACCCTGAATATTGAGACAACTATTTCTAAGCATTTTTTGTCCTCATTTCTATTTTTTTCTTTTTCTTTTTCTTCTTGTAGAGAGTCTGATATTCAAAGACCCAATGTATAGAACCAAGAAAACCCATAAATAACTGATGCCAACTACCAGCTCCATTCAGTTCATAGGTTATAGGCTGCTTATAAAAACTCACCTTGAGGAAATCATAATAACTAAATTGAAGGCCTGAAAAGTAATGTGCGTAGAGATTCTTCTTCTTTATAATTGGAAGCACCTGGTACATAACCCACACTGCATTATATTGACTGGTCAGTTACACTAGTTTATAACAACAGTGATGACATTTGGTTAAGAAAGGAACGGGTGAATAGTCAATCGTAACAGTAATATCAATTTCAAATTCATACAGAAACAAAATTCAGAGATAGGAGGGAGATATAGATATATGAACTCACTTTCACCAGGACCCATTCCCAAAGGATACAGCACAATAAATGCAGTGTACCTAATTAAAAGATAAAGCATCAAGCATATACTTGAAAAGACCATTTTATGAATATAATAGAACTTATTAACCTCATATTCCTAAGAATTATTTAATTAAACTCAGTATTTATGAAGTCTATACAATGTTGTAAGTCTGAGGGTTAGTATTAAGCTCAAATTATAGGTGAACTTTGGAAGACAATTTTGGAATGGTGGGTGTACCGTTGGAATCTATAAGCCCACTATGTACCCTTTGAGGATAATGTTACTGTATGGATGATACCCCTAGCTGAGGTAATGACCAGGCTAGAGGGTATTTCTCCAAGTATAAGCAAGCAAATATCAAAGGTGGATAACAAGTATATGGCTTAAGATAAACGAGCATAATAACAGTACATAAAAGATAAGATTATGTCGTGCCCATGAGGGCTATTTATAAGGAAAATGGTGTGGGTTGGTGAGGTGGGGGTCAACCCTCCTTGGGATGTGCTCCCTTGATGGCAGTGTTAGGCGCGGTTGGCGCTACCACAATGGCAGCGCTGCACCCACTGCATCAGGCGATGTCAGCACTGAGCAAAGGGGCAGATTCCTTTTGCGGTGCTTATGGCGACTGCCTTTTGTGGTTAATGTCCCAAGGTGGGACATTTTGGTGCATCTCTTGGACGTGCTGCAGTCTTGGAGGTCGTGAGGGTCCACGTCAGCCCTAAGGGCTGACGCGGAACAAGGCTGAGGATTGGGCCTGAGCAGCTGGGCCGCTCCAGTGCTTGGGCCATCCGGAACAGGAGCCCCCCAGCTTGACAGCAACCGTAGGATGGTGCCAAGTTAAAGGCTTTGGGTGTTACCTTTAAGGCGATCACCTTGATTGATGTTGGACGAGTGACAGTTTGTCTTCAGCTCTTCCAAGGGTATTTTAGGTTTTCATTCTTCTGGAATGACTGGCCTTCTAATTGGGCGTCCTCCAAGAGTGATTACTACAAAGCCTCTTATCGTCGTGGGTTTCTTCGGCGACCTCTGCTGGCGGGTTTGAAATGCTCATTATGATGTATGGGCTTGGCATGTTATGCTGGATTACTGATCGGTTGTTTCCTGGGCTTTTGGTGCTGGCCAATTTGGCGAGGATATCTGCCCGGGTATTCTCAGCTCGCCTTATATGCTCCACTTTAACGGCTTCAAAGCTTTCAATCAATTCTTTGACCTTCTCTATGTACCTGCACATCAGTGGTCCTTTGGTTTGGTATTCACCTGAGATTTGAAAGGTCACTAGCTGGGAGTCAGTGAAGACTTTGAGACGTCTGACGCCTATTTCTTTTGCTTGGAGCAGGCCAACTATCATGGCCTCATATTCTGCTTGGTTGTTTGTGGCGTTGAAGTCAAACGACAAAGAATGTTCGAGTGCTACACCATCTGGGTTTTCAATTATCATTCCTGCACCCGATCCTTTGGCGTTGGATGAGCCATCGACATATAGTTTCCAGACTCCGGCTGAAGGCGTTTCTGTTGCATGATTCTCAAGGGGGGCTTTGCGTCATTTCTGCGAGGAAATCTGTCAAGGCTTGAGCCTTAATGGCTGTCCTCGGTTCATAGGCGATTTGGTATTCTAACAGTTCTATCGCCTAGGACATCATTCTTCCAGCCAAGTCTGGCTTATGTAAAACTTGACGGATTGGCTGATTTGTTCTGACAGTGATTGGATGGCAACAGAAATATGGCCTTAATCGTCTTGCAGCAAATATGAGTGTCAATGCCACCTTTTCAACTTGTTGGTACCGAAGCTCAGCTCCTTGCAAAACTTTGCTAATAAAATAGACGGGCCTTTGTCCTTCTTTTGACTCTTTGACTAGAGCCGCGCTGATAGCTTCGGTTCCAACAGCGAGGTACAAATACAATATCTTGTCGTGGTCTGGTTTGGTGAGTACTGGTGGGCATGAGAGAGCCCTTTTGAATTCTTGAAAGGCGCTCTCACATTTTTCTGACCACTGAAAGGCGGTCCCCTTCTTAAGCAAGCTAAAAAGGGGGAGAGATTTGTGTGCCGAGTTTGCCAGAAAACGGGTGAGGGCTACTAACCTTCCAGTCAGTTGTTGAACCTCCTTGATGGTTCGTGGGCTTCGCATTTCAATGATCGCCTTACACTTGTCTGGGCTGACCTCTATGCCTCGCTCCGTAAGCATGAAGCCTGGGAATTTTCTCGCGGGAACCCCAAAAGCGCACTTGCTGTGGTTGAGGCGCATGTTAAACTTTCTCAGTCTTCCGAAGACGCCCTGGAGATCTGCTAAATGCTGGTCTGGCGTTTTGGATTTGACGATCATGTCATCAATGTAAACTTCGATGCAATTGCCGATCAGATCTCTGAACACCTCGTTCATCATCCTTTGATACGTGGCGCCCGTGTTTTTCAATCCAAAGGGCATCATTGTATAACAATAGTTGGCGTTCTGAGTAATGAACGCTGTTTTGTCTTGATCTTCCTCCAGCAACGGAATTTGATTATATCCTGAATATGCGTCCATAAAAGACAACATTTGGAAACCTGAGGCGTTGTCAACCAACTGGTCGATGCTCGGGAAAGGATAGGCGTCCTTGGGACAGACTTTGTTGAGGTCAGTGTAGTCAACGCACATTCGCCACGCACCATTTGGTTTCTTCACTAACACTGGATTGGACAACCACGTTGTGTATTTGATTTCCCTTATGAATCCGGCGTCATGGAGCCTCTTGATTTCTTCATCGATGACTTTCTGGCGGTCGAAGCTAAATTTCCTTTTCTTTTGCGAAACTGGTTTTGCTTTAGGATCCACCGACAAACGGTGGTAGCATATGTTTGGGTCAATACCTGGCATATCCGAAGGTTTCCAGGCGAACAAATCTTTATTTGCTTTTAACAGCTGGATCAACTTGTCTTTGACCTTCGGGTCGATGGTCGCCCCGACTGTTGTCGTCTGGTGATCTGCCTCACCCAACACCACATGTTCTAGCGCTCCGTCAGGTGTGGGTCTGGCGTGCTCCACTCTAGGATCGTCCCTGGAGTCAAAATCTACCAAGAAGCACTAGTTGTGTTCTTTCCCCCTTCTGCCGGGATTTCCTTCCGCTGGGGATATCTCCTTCTGCTGGGGTGTCACTTCTTCTTTGAAGGTAACCTTTGTCATTGGCCGCAAAGAAATGTTGTAACAACTTCGGGCAACAATTTGATCTCCTCGCACAGTGGCTATGTTATTATCTCTGGCTATGAACTTCTTTGCCAGGTGGGAGTGTGAGACGCTCGCCTTAAAGGCTGCAAACATCCTCCTGCCTAGGATGGCATTGTAAGCGGATGGTGTATCCAGCACTAGGAATTGGATGTCTGCAGAACGTGACGTTGGCGGCGTTCCAAGAGAGAGACACAAGTTTATCACCCCCAAAGGCTTGGTGGTGGTAGCATTGAAACTTGAAAGTTCACCTGCGACAGGAGTTAAATCGTTAATTGTGAAACCTAATGCTTCGAAACATGGCAAGAACAAAATATCGGCTGAGCTGCCGTGGTCAACAAATACACGGTTGACGCCATAATTGGCGATTATCGCTTGGATGACAAGTAGGTCGTCATGCCCGGGGAGAACGTCCCCCAACTCGCTACTATCCCAAACTATGTTTGGCCTGGGTGGTCCAGGGTGCCCTTTATCCTTGCTGATCACCTTTCCTGCAACCGCCAGGCATTTTTTTAGATGCTTCTTCCTGGCATTAGATGTTTCGCCCTCGCCGCTTAATCCTCCAGAGATCATATTAATTACTCAGTGCTTGATGGCTGCGGAGTCTTCTTCTTCTTCAACGCGCCTTCCTCCTCGGCTCGGGTTTGCCTGTGTTCTGGTTCTTTGAGGTGAGTCTTCTCTGTGGCCTCGTTCTTGGCGGGACCGAGTGTTGGACTGATTGGTTTTCCTTCTTTCTGGCGACTTGCTATGGTCACGGTATCGCCCGCCTGATCTGGAGGAGCGAGTATTATCTCCTCTGCGTTTTTGCGTACCGCCTTTGATGAGTTCGTCAATCTCATCCTTGAGGCGCCTGCATTCCTCTGTGTTGTGGCCACTACTGCAATGAAACTTGCAGTATGGCGCGACCTCTTTGCTTGGCTGCTGGGACCGTTGGCTGCTTTTGGGATCCTCTTTGTAGTCTGTTTGTAAGACACTGTGTGACCGTCGTTCGGATGTGTCTCGCCCCGAAGGGCGGGTGGAACGTAAGGATGCTTGGTATCCTTTCCTACCTTCATCAACGTGGTTCCTTCCTTGTTGGTCGCCTTTTCTTGACTGTGGGAGTCACTAGCTCGACTCCCTTTGTATTCTTCAATTCTTATAAATTCTTGCGCCTTTTTCTTGACTTCCTCTAAGTCAGTAATTTCATGTCGTGTGAGCTCGTAAGCGAACTCTCCTTGTCGCAAGCCTGATAAGAGTATATGTACCTGTACTTTGGGGTCTAGGCCTTGTACTTGTAAAGCCTCTTTATCAAAACGATCTAGAAAGAACCGGAGGGTCTCGCCAGAATGTTGTCAGACCTTTTCAAGGGCGTGCACAGATTTGGGCACGGGGCGACTAGTTGCAAAATGGGCTTGAAACTTGCTTGCTAAATCGTCCCATGACGCAATGCTGCCTGTTGACAGGGTGGTGTACCAAGTAAGGGCTCTCCCTCCCAACAATGTTGGGAAAGTTCTGCACATGAGTAGATCCGTTTCGCCGTGGAGTGTCATTGCTGCTTCGAATTTCTGGATCCACTCAAATGGATCGGTATCGCCAACATATGTGGTGATGTTAGAGGGACCCTTGAAACCGAGTGGTATAGGAGTTAGCCTCAGGCTATCGGTCAAAGGCTAGTTACGCCCTGACGTGTGAGCAGGCGTTATTCTGATATGTTGTTCTTGATGTGGACGAGGCATTTGTGGGGCTTCAACGGAGTATGAGAGGGCTGGAGCTTGGTGAAAGCTTGTTGAACGCCATATGGTTGTTGGTTAGGATTCGGACAAGATGCTTGAGGTTGTGGAATGGCTGCATTATGGGGTTGCATGACGTAACCATGGAAAGGGAAACCAGCTTGGTGAGGTAGCTGAAAAGGAATAGCCATGTTATGCGTGTATGGCCTAGGAAGGTATGGGGCGACCATGGGTACCTGGCGGTCATTGTATACTGGCAGTGGTTGACTTTGGGCTGGTAACGGAGGACGGGTGAGATATGCAGGTCGTGGGACAGCTGTTGGAAATGGCATTCCAAAATGAACTCCGGGGGGTGGTGGCTGGTTTAGGACTACATTTTCGCCCTGCATCTCGCACATGGGTACTTGATGATGTTGCAGGGCGATCCTAGCATCATTCGTTGGCAACTGTGGGCCTATGGTTTGTAGTATAGGAGGTTGGACCTCTCCAGCGGCCTGCTCGGCTGGGGCTGACTGCATGGAAGGAGGGGAGCTTGGTTGTACTGTCTGTACGTGTCCTTCTGGCGTCATGGCCCTGGCGTGCTCCGCTCTCCTGGTGGTGACAACCATGTAGAGTTGCAAGAAGCTTCAGGCGGTTGTTTGGTAGTAAAAATGGAAATAATCTGTCAGATGGATCTTTGGTAAGAGAATGGGAATAGAAGTTTATAGTTTCCCACAGACGGCGCCAATGTACCGTTGGAATCTATAAGCCCACTATGTACCCTTTGAGGATAATGTTACTGTATGGATGGTACCCCTAGCTGAGGTAATGACCAGGCTAGAGGGTATTGCTCCAAGTATAAGCAAGCAAATATCAATGGTGGATAACAAGTATATGGCTTAAGATAAACGAGCATAATAATAGTACCTAAAAGATAAGATTCTGTCGTGCCCATGAAGGCTATTTATAAGGAAAATGGTGTGGGTTGGTGAGGTGGGGGTCAACCCTCCTTGGGATGTGCTCCCTTGATGGCAGTGTTAGGCGCAGTTGGCGTTGCCACAATGGCAGCGCTGCACCCGCTACATCAGGCGATGTCAGCACTGAGCAAAGGGGCAGATTTCTTTTGCGGTGCTTTTGGCGACTGCCTTTTGTGGTTAATGTCCCAAGGTGGGATATTTTGGTGCATCTCTTGGACGTGCTACAGTCTTGGAGGTCGTGAGGGTAGGGCTGACGCGGAACAAGGCTGAGGATTGCGCGCCTGAGCAGCTGGGCCGCTCCAGTGCTTGGGCCATCCGGAACCGTGGGTATTGAAAGAGAAAACGACGAGAAGAGAAAAGGTTTTGATTTCTGTATTAAGAGAATTATAAAGTTATAAAAATAATTAAGGAATCATTAGGTTTTATGATAGGCAATATAACTTTGTACGCTCAGAATTGACTTACGATATACACGAATAACTAATCGGAAAGGTTTCTTTCGCTGTTAGCTTTACATAGGGGTTCTATTAATCAGGTATCATAGGTAGTGTCTGTATACTAGCAACATTTATATTGATTCCCCCCTCTTACCCCATCTCTTCATGGCTTTACCTTACAAAATTAACGAAATTTGAAAAGCAAACTAGAAAAAATCCCTACTTTTTATGAATAAAAGAAATAGAACTATAATAATTGGGGTTGGAAATTAACCAGGTCTAGACTGTTGTCTAATAGCCAGAATTTCAGAGCGAATGGATTGAAAATGGGCAGCCCTTTCATGAATAAAGTCTTCCCTCCTCAAACTCTCTGTCAACGTGTAAGAAGATACAGAACACTCTAAGTTGGCAGGGAGGTCAAGGTAGACATGAGATCTGCAGATAGGGCAATTTGAATGAGACTGAAACCATGTGTCAATGCAGGAAACATGGAAGCCGTGGGTGCAGTTTGGAAGATGTTTTATTCATACCCCTTCTTCAAACTCTCCCAAGCAAATGGCACAGTCCACGTTTATTGGCTTATGATCTTCCTCATTTTTCTTAAACTGAGATATGGGAAGAATGTACCACAGATAACTCCAATCCAATGCTTTGAAGCTGTAGAGAATGATCATTGGGAATAGACTCATCTAGGAGTCGCCTTTGAACCTGGTTTCTAGTAGTGCTTGCTCGGTAAATTTCACATAAGAGACGCTTAAATATGCCATAGTAACTTATTATGAGGAAGAGAACGCATACTATAATAATTGAACAAACTTCTCGGGGTTTCCATTGCGAAGGTTCATCAGGCTTCGCAGAATCAGGAGACATTTTAACGAAAATGAAGTTAATATCAATAAAATATGTAGGGAAAACAATACAGGCACGCGGAGACAGAACGTTTAAACCTAAGCAGTATCAAAGTATCCATAGACGGTAATATTAAGGATTCTCCATTGCTTTCGCTGGCAAGCCTTGTGTTAAGATACTATCAAAGCTTAAAATTTTTGAGATTTTTAAGCTTTGGTATTAACATATAGGTATTCTCATTCAACTCTCTCCAATCACCATACCCGCAGAGTACGGCCACTGGAGCTAGCTCCTCGTTGCTGCAACGGGTGTATTGGACAGTTGTCACCAGAAAGGAGATGAGATTAATCCCTCAACTGTAGGCTTAGAGTGCAAAGATATCACCTCTGGCCTAAGAAGGATCGAATACATAATCCTATCCTTGCCGCAGCTGGGGTTAAAATTTTGAGATTTTGCAAAATTCTCAAAACAAAAATAAATAATAATTACTCTCAGTTTGACCCAAGTTGTTATTTTGATTATTATCTGTTGTCAAAAGTTTGCATCACAAAGAAGTAAATTATATTTATTAATATGAAAAGTTTAAAATTTTCCAAGACTTCCAAGTTCAGAGATGCCATTTGCACCATTATCTTAAACTAAAACCAAAAAGGCTAACTATCCCACATCAATCAAAACCAGAGGATGCCATTTACACCAATTCCTGTAACTCCATTTACAGAGGGGAAGAAAGGGACACGGGGAAGGAAATTTCATCAAAATCATTGAAGCCTTTGCCGTTTCCTTGAAGGGAATGGGATCCTGACACTAGAACTTGAACTCAGCTGCAATGTATTGTTCCATGAACCATGTGGCTGACCAGTAAAGTTGAACATGAAATCTGAAAATGATGAGAGAGAATTTGAAGAATGCAAAGATGGAAGCTTTGGTTCAATAAATGAATTTCCTGTATTTGTAAAGGAATTGGGCTCAATGCTAGTGGTATCACACTCTTTGATAGTTAAAGGTGGAAGCTTGATTCCTTGCAAAGGAGGGGGATTTTTCCACGTAGGAAGTGACTCTGAAAGGAGAACTGTCTGAAGTAATGGACCAGCATCCATCATAGCCTGAACGAGTTTACCCTTTTGAGGCAAGTCCCTTCCTTTGGAAAGAAAATCTACTAGTGCAGCTGCAGGATCAGACATTGGCTTTTCTGAAGGGACCATCAAAGCAGGATATGGTAAGCAATTAAAGTCTTGAACCAAATGCTGGTTGAGATAACCCATGTTATTGGAGTCAACTGCATTGATGTTTGAAAACTCTGGAGAAGAAACAGAATCAAAAAAGGAATCTAATGGTGGGGAACCATGTGAAAGACTATTAGATTCTGTGAAGCTTGAGTTTGCTTCAGTAGCAGGCAACATGAGAAGGCTTTCGTGTTGGGCTCCATCAAATACTTTTTGCAAGTGGTTTGGGCTCATTAGTTTCTGCAGCTGACATCTTGCTTCATCTCTCTCCTGGCAAGCCATCTTCAGCATATTGAATAGTTTCATGTCAACATTCTTCGCGGTTTCAAGTTCAAGTGTCACATCCATAAGCTTCTGCCTCAACTCATGTTCTCTCTGAAAAATCAAACAAGGAAATGTGAATGAGGTTTTGAAAAAAATTGTGCCTTTACTGAAGTTAAGGAACCAGTTCTAAATGTTGTCACTCATAAACTGAACTGATCATTGATTATAAGTGTATGTTAATTATGGGGTGAAATTTGAGCCGAATATTAAGCGGTCTTAACAAATGGTGGCAAATGAACAAAAGAGAAAGCGACAAGGTTTAATGCGAAGACACGAAGATTAATGTCATGCTTTATGCTTTCGGCCTTAAAAGGGAGATTTGACATAACAGGTGCATCAGTTTCAACAACTGTTTCAGACTTAGGAAGATTAACACAATCCCAAACAACTTGTAAGGAAAAATTAGACTGTCTGATCTAATTGAAAAATTTTCTTGATAAAATATACATTTGTTTTCAGAAAAGTAATGATGGGGTATTTGTAAATAACCAAAAAAATTATTACTGGTAAAGGAGACAATGATCAAACCAACGGAAAATTTTGAGGTATTCTTGTTACACCATTGACCCAGTGCAACGAGCCAATCAAAGCTAGAGAGAGAATGTGCTAATTGTATGCGAAAAAGAGGAAAAACAAAATTTAATCCATGTGTCATTGAGTGGAAGTCTCACGTACAATCGGTGCACTGAAAATGCACTACAAACCAACCTTTAAAAATTAGTATGATTAATAAATGATAATTGTCCAAAATTTAATATAAAGGAGTACAAATTAAGGAAAAACGGGTCAACGATGAAATTACAGAATCCGGTAATGGTACAAAAAATGACAATAGGCTCGGAAAATATCTTGACTCTACTCGTTATTGTATTATCTAAAGCAAATACTGTCACCAGTTTGATCCGTCCAACCACAAGACATCTCAAAAGAATCAAGAAATAGGAGAAATGAACTGATAAGAAGGTAATGAATCAGTTAGAGTCTTAAATAGACCAACTTAATAAACAAAAAAACAATATTAATCCTGAAACTATGTAGCAAATGAAAGAAGACATGAAAGCAAATGTCATCTAATGGAAAAGGGTCATTACAAGACAGAATTCTAATCAAGGATGAGGTAGGATCAGACTAAAGAGATGAACATATATGAATGAGAAGTGTGTATGCAATAACCCACCTCCTGGTAAATGAATACAGAATCCAGGTCTTCCATACTTTGCACCTTTTATTTGAAAGGAAAATGAAAGAGAAAATTGGATCAGGGAGAAGCAAATGTGTACAACCTGCTATTTATAGAGAAAATGGTTACGCTTAAGACTGAAGGGAAGGGACAATGGGATAGGAGGGAAGATTCGTAGAAAGTAAGGTTCTTATATAAATCCAGAGGACAAAGTCCCTATCAATGAAAATCAAGCAATGCAAAGGTCTTCCTTTGAGAATCAATTGTTGTTTTCATTCAAAAATGCAGGAAATCCTCCCACCCTTTCAGGAACTGTGTCACTTCTAATATTTATGTTTTTGTGGTCAACTATTTAACGTGGTTAAATTTGTATAATCCCTCTAATTAATTATCCAAATTTAAAGAGGAATATTTTCATTTAATTTACAACATTAAAATAAATTATGCCTAATCATTGACTCAGTTGGTCTACTCTCGCATTTTGATATAAATAACTCTTAAGCAATTACCCATACTTAAAGGAAAAATTTTATGTATCCGGAAAGAAAGAAAAAATCCAACTATTTGATATTAGGAAACATTAATATTGGTTCAAATTAGGGCATGCATCAAGGGAGGTTTGAGTTGTAAAAAGTATATTTAGGGATTAAAATTTAGGATGTGTTTTAAATTTGATTGACTAGTAAGTGTTTATTTTTATAAATTTGACTATAATTATTAGAAAAATAAATAAAAAAATATTTTCATCTCTTTTATAATATAAAATTAAATCATGTGGAGTCATTATCGTTTAATGACTCAGCTGGTTTACTTACTATGCACAATGACACCTCGCTAAAAAAAATATTCCAACTGTTTATAATTTGCATATGGAAGTCTCGGTAATTTTCACATTTTCAGATAAGTATAGGGGCGGATGTAGCCAAGTGGATCAAGGCAGTGGATTGTGAATCCACCACGCGCAAATTAGGGCATGCATCAAGGAAGATCCAAATTGTACAAAAACATATTTCGGGAATCAAATTTAGGTTTTGTTTTAAATATAATTAATTTCTTTTTTTTTTTCAAATTTTCCTTTTAATTACTAGAAAGCAGATCATTTAAAATAAATTTGCATCATAGATACATTGTTCCTAAAAAAGGAATGTACCAATCTTAAAAGAAAAAAAGAATGTAATTTTTTTTGTAACATTCATATTCCCCTTAGGATCCAAATATAAACCAAAGTCTTTAGACACCCCTTGTATCCAACTCAAACTCAGATCTAACTTGGGATGTGCATGTGTAGAAATGAATTGAATTTCTTGAAGAATTGAACTGAATTGGTTTAAACGGTTTGGTTCGAAATGAAAATGGTTCAGTTTGGTTGGAAATCGACTCGGGTCAAATCTATTCTTAATAGATAAAATATTAAAAAATTAAAAAAAGTAGAAAAAAAATAAAGAGATAAAACATTCGATTCAGTTTGAAACTGGTTCGTGGTTCGAAAATAGTTCGGTCTGATTCAGTTTTTGAACTGATTTTTAAAAATAGGTCCGGTTCTTGAATTAGTTCTTTAAAACCAATTCGGTTCATGAACTGATTTTCAAAACTCAATTATTTTAAGAGCAGTTCAGTTTTATTTTTTTATTTTTTTTAAAACTGTATAGCTTTGAACTGATCTCTTTATCGCGCGTACACAATATATTTTGGCAGTTTGCCCAAGCGTTGCATATCATTGGGCCCGTTTCTCAGATGATCAATCCATCTCCACTAGTAATCACCTTCTTTTGAACTATAGATGAAATCATTAATTCCTTGGATCGGACACAACTAATTTATCAAAAAATAAATAATAAAATTCTTTGTGTTTGAATTCTGCAAAAGCAAATGAACGTGGATGAGGTATTTGGTTGAACAGCCTTGTTATTTTTATTTATTTATTCCCGACAAGCCGTTTCGGCACACTACCATATTTTGTCGTTCCCATTTTTTTATTAGAATACAACGAAACACAAAAACTTTTTTGTTAATAATCTAAACGAAACAAAACTTACTTCATTCTTCTTTAATACATTAATTAAATTAAAATATGTTAGTGCTCCTGTCGTCGCAGTACTATAATCATCATTAGTATTTTAATGTGAGCATTTCTAGTTCTGAGTTTTGTTTCGAGTAGGAAACGTACAAATCCACATAGTTAGAATAAAGCTTGCTTAAGACAAAGCTATTTGAATTAATTAAAATTAAGTCATAATACGATGAATCTAGTCTAGCGTCTCAACACATGCATTTGTGTGTGATTATACGTGTAAGCAATCTTCCATGTTCGCTTTTGTCAGTTGTGCACCTCCGAAGGTTGACCCTTTTGCAAATGCAACTCTACTACATATAAAATTCATACGCGCTGTTACGGACGATCAATGCATTGTCCTCACGTAGAATCACTTTACTAGATTTAGAAGTAACAGTATATATGGTTGATGTAACTGATAATTTAGTTATAATCTAAAATTTTAAAACTTTTTTAATATAATAATTAATAGGGGTGGGATATTGCAACAACCAGTTAAGGTTACTATACCAATGTTAATACCAATCAATTTTACCGTTAGATCGATTATGTTGATCTAACGGTTATATTTATTTTAAATATGAGGAATCATAATTATACAAAGGTGAAAATAAATATAAAGTATTAAATATGACGAATCATAACCATACAAAAATGAAAAGAAATATAATCGTTGGTTCAACATAATCGATCTAACGATAAAATTGATTGGTAGTAACCCTAATTAGTTGTTACAATATCATACCCCTAATTAATAATAACATAATTACAATTTATACCAAATTTCTGCAAAAAAAAAATGTATGAAATTATAATAATAAAGATGCTATAAGATTAGAGTGAAAGTTTTAGGCTTGACAACGATATAAATTCTTCAGGTCTAGATAATTCCAAGTTACGAAGTTGAATTCATTTCATTTGCTATAAATTTAAATAAACTGATATACATATGGTTAATTACCACTTACCAAGCAATTGCATCGAATTTATCAGTTAAAAAACAAAAAAAGTAGCTTTCAATGGTGGAGCAAATTAGTCTGTGCCCCCGTTAATTTAATGAGGATTTGTGGCTAGATGTTTGTGAAAAAGCATACAAAGCGAGGGGCTATATAAAATCGGTGTGCAGCCACATAGGGGCATGCTTGTAATCGTAGTTATCTGAGGTAGAAGAATGCTCTAAGTATGTGGTGACCATTTGTTCTTTTACCACTTTTGCTTGTAACGGGTAACGACTCTATCTGCCAACCCAATCATGTAAAAGCGTAAACATTATTGTTTCTTAATTTGTTTTGATAAAATACCATGCCACCCAATATAATAATATAATCCTTTTTATGGCTTGATCCTATTTTTCACACTAATACTTTAATAAGATAATTAAATAATATTATCTTTTTTTCATTTTGACCATAATGCAATGTTGTCTTACTCTTATAGTAACAAAGAACCTATGATATTGTCTGTTTGTGTAAGCGCACATGGTGATTAGGGACAAGTCATGTGGGGATGCGGAGGTTGAGACACGTTTACGAAAGCCAAGTCGAGCAACGTCTCGCTAACTCGTTCAATTGCATGAACATCGATCAAAGTGTTATTTTTTGCAAATATTATGCGAATATTATTTTTTATCAGACTATCACATGACATAATTTGCTACGAAGGTAGCGAATTACATTTACCAATAATTTCGTGATACGTTATCACATTGCGTATCAAATTCGCTACTACTAATAGCGAATTACGTTCAGTCAAATTTTTTCTTTCTAAAATATGTAAATATGCTACGTGTCACAAAATCATTGACGAACGTAATTCGCTACCAATCGTAACGAATTATGTTACGTGACAGTCTAATAAAAAATATTATTCACGTGTTATTTGAATAAAAAATTTGCCCAAGAATGATATTTTGATCATTGTTCCTCGATTGCACACAATAACATGATCCTCGATCGTATGACCTCTTCGCACGACACTTCTTGTGTTCATCGTGTGGCAGGACACAAGCAAACTCATAAACACTATTCCAGTTCCTTAAATATGCAAGTGGGGCATTATTTTATTTTTTAAAAAAGTTTAATATTAATTTAATTTAACAATAAAAATAATGTTGAAATTATTTTGTATATAACTCCTAAAAACACAATTAACGAAGCTTAAGATTTAAAAACTAAACTAATATTAATATTTTCTAAAGAACTGAGTTTATATCACTTTTAATAATTAGGAGACTAGTATTAATTTTATAAAGGGATTTACAAGTTTCCTACGACAGCAAATTCAGTACATCATGCCACGGACACAGCAATTGTGAGACTCATTGTTTTTTTAATAAAAGAAAAAACAACTTCACACTAATCGATGGCTCAACTGAAAAAAAATTAAAAATCATGTAACATGATACTTGATAATCCATTTTTTAAACTACCGAATTGATGATATATATATATATATATATATATATATATATATATATATATATATATATATATATATATATGGAAAAATATAGTCTTACGTTGAAGAAGAGTGTTTCTATCTCCTACACATACATCAATTTTCGTGTTACTTTTTTTTATCTTTTTCATCTTTTTCTATAAATGGGTAGGTCTCACACATAATTATCTCTATAACATGAGAGCTCTCTCCTATTGTTTGAGATTAATAAAGTCCTATATATATATATATGAGTTAGTTTTTTCTGCAGTTACTGCAGATAAATTATCTGCAGTAAACCAATACGACGTCGTTTTGGGCCGAAAATCATGCTGTTTTTGTAATTTTAATTTATTTCAGGGTTATAATAGTCTTTATATTTATAATTTTTTAAGATTTTAATACCAAAACGACGTCGTTTTGGGAATAAATGCAGATAACTTATCAAGTTAATGCAGTTAATGCAGATAAGTTATCAAGTTAATGCAGTTAATGAATATATATATGGAAAAATGTTTCTGCAGTTAATGCAGATAAGTTATCTGCAGTAAGCCCAATACGATGTCGTTTTGGGACAGAAATTATGGAGTTTTTATAATTTTAATTTATTTCGAGATTATATTAGTCTTTATATTTATAACTTTTTAAGATTTCAATACCAAAACGACGTCGTTTTGAGAATAAATGCAGATAACTTATCTGCAGTAACTGCATAAATATTTTTCCCATATATATATATATATATATATATATATATATATATATATATATATATATATATTAAAACTCAACGCGTAATACGAATGCAACAAAAATAAAGAGGATAATGAAAAATGAGATGTTGCTGATTCAGCCAAAACTTACATCCAATTTCTAAGTAACTGTTTAAAAAAAATCACTTTAAGAGGTATTTTGGTAGAAAAGGAATTTTTATTTATCTGAAAAATAATTATTACCGAAATGTAATGAGAAATATATTTTTATTGAAATTAGTAAAAGGTATTTTGTATGATCAAATTTTTCCAGAGATTTTAGAATTAAATTTACTGAGTGTGTGTTTTATTGATTGTTAAATATTAGTGAAAAAGTGAGGTTATTTACGAAAATAACCCCACGAGGTCAGATCACCACAACTCATATTTTCAAACATCATACAATCACAAAGTTATTTTGATCATCTCACTTACATTTCGGACTAAAAAGTATTTCACATATCGGATGGACAAAAAGTTGATGTTGCCCTGAGTAGTTCTACAAAGAAAACCCTTTTATTCGAGAAACTTCCTCTTTCTTTTTTTTCTTTTTTTTGTAATATCTTCCTCTTTCTTTGATATCAAACTTGACATACAACTTTTCCTAAATTTACTTTCTCAAGTAACCAAAAAAAGGAGCGGATATTTTGACTACTAATTTTTTCTACTACTACTCCACTTCCTCTTAACAAACGCCCCGAGTCAAATTTTTGCGGACTCTGAGACAAACCTTCTTTTACCTTAACCCAAAGCAAATTGTACAATGATTCATTTCTTCCAAGTTCCAAGACCACTTCATAGAAATTTAGTTATGGCTTTTAAGTTGCCAAACACCATTTTTTTACTCCCCAAAATAGAACTTATTCAAACAAAAGTCTATCGCCACTCACAATTTCAATAAAAAAGGAATAGAATTAATTGAAGAAAATAGATATTATTTTCACTCACAATTAATACATAATATGTAGAGTCAGGATCATTTTACACTGATGTAAATTACACTTTTAATCTTATTTATTAATTTCACTTATATTTAAGAGTTCAAATTTTTTAGTAATGTGAGCCATGGAATAGAAGTGAATTAATGGTCAAAATTGAGTATGAGATTTTTAACTCTTACACTGATGTAAGAATATCCTGCCGCTAATATGTAACTTTGATCCTAATCCGTAAATTATTGGCAACGATATTTCGCTCACAATTAGAAGGTCTTATTATTTTATACAATTTAAAGTTGCGACTGATTTGAGATAATCGAAGGTGAAATTTTTTTAGATATGTAACATATTGAATTAATAAATTGTACTTTTTCCCGTATAGCTATCTTTATTTATTTTTTAAGTATCACACCTTTTTATGTTAAAAAATATGACAACTGCTTATTTTATTTTTTTTTGTAAATAGACAACTGCTTATTATATATATATATAGGGTTTTATATATATCATGTTGCATGACATTTTTAGTGTCATGTTACTCTCACATGACAAATGAGATCCACCTTGTTTTCTTTTAATTTTTTTCTTTTTGAGTGGGACCCACCATCAAATGTATTAGAGTAACATGACACTAAAAGTGTCCTACAACATAATATATATAAAACCCATATATATATATATATGACAACTATGAAGTAGTGCAGAGTTCCCTTTTTATTTGGGCCATTAAAACCAGTGTAATTGACGCGCAAGGGATAACTTGTTCTCACCTTCGGGGCCTGGTTAAAGAGCCAATTAAATTTGGATTGGGTCCATGAATTGTGCTAAAGTTAAGACTTGGAAATCGCTGATTTTTTTAATATGCTCTCGGATCACAATTTTATTTGGTGCTCCTTAACCAAAAAAGAAAATATTTCCTTTATTTATACTTTCGTTTTTCTTCTAAATTTTCTGGCAGTAGTTTTTCTTCTCCTATTTTTGGAGAGGGAGCACAAACTCTCACCACAAAAAACGAGCTCCGTCTTGGGAACTGTTATATGTGACTGTGAAACAATGCAGCAGAGATGGTGAAAAAGTGGAAAAAAAATGTGAAAGTTCAATCCATTGTCCGTTTTCTTCAAGCGAGAATGGAAGCGGAACTAGCCCTTCCTTGTCGGATTCACAATCACTGGAACCCTAATTACCAGGTTCTCACTTGGCCTTACTGGTAAACCATCACGCCATCTCTTTATCCTCCTTTTTTTTTGGAAGATTTTTTTTTATATATGGATTCTGATAATAGGACATTGTGTTGATATATATTCCAGGCGAATTCTGAATGTGACATTGCACTGGGTTTGCACTTTGCGTTGGTTGTACCGAGATTACTTTTCTTATTGTAATAACAAAAGAAAAATCTTCTATATGCACTCTTTACCATCATGCTCTTACTTCCATTTTGATTTTCTATCTAAATCTGCTTGAAAAATTCTCGCTAAGCCGTTATTGATTCACTTTATTGTGATACATTTCTTACATGGAATTTCTCTTTTGGTATGCATCGACCATAATCTTGGGGAAAATAGATATGTTTAATGGTGTATTTTTGGCCTTGTAAGTTTATTCCTATTCAGTTTTTACTTTGTATGTTTGTAATTTTTTATTTTATGATTATTTTATTTTGAAAGTGGGGTTAACTAGTTATCTCATTACCATTGTTTTGACATTCACGAGGGCTAGCTATTTGGGACTATTGTCCCTTTTTTAAAAAACAAATAGGCTGAAATGTCACGAAAAAATTTGTCAAAATGTCACATCTCCAAACTCGAACGAGTTTGGTTATGCCATGTGGCAGAACAAGACAAATTCGTTATCAATGGCAACGAGTATAGACTGACACATGGCAGAACAAGTCAACTCATTTTTGAAAAGCCATAATTTCTGGTTCAGGTGTTCGAATTGGTGGTTTTTTTATTTCACGTAACTTTTTGAGATTTACACACTGGAAAGATTTTTTAGTATTGAGAAGTAAAAACAATAATAGAAATTAAATAACGTCATTCACATAGATAAAATATGTCAAACAGTGCTCAAGAAAGCATTTTTTGGGGAAAAAAATTTACTAGCTCGTAGACATTGAAAAGTTATGTAGAATAAAAAAATTCACCTAATTCGGACATTCGAGTTAGAAGTTATGACCTTCCAAAATTTTACTATAAAAATTTCAAAATTTGTACCACGTGTCACGATATGATAGGCCATCAAAGTCTCTATCGTTGATACTGATGAACGTGCTGGCATTGAAAGCGACTTAGGTGGCTTCAGAAAACGTGCCATAACCAAATTCACTAACAGTTGTAACAAGTTCGGAGATGTGGCATTTTGACAAATTTTTTCAACCCCATGACGTGCCAGTATGTTTATTTCAAAAAAAGGGACAGTACTTTCAATGTCCCAGCTATTTGTTTAGTTCACAATAAACAACTGTCTTTTTTTTTTGAGTTAGGCCTTATGCTGGGCTTTGTGTTCTAAAATTTTCACTTTAAGTCGCTACCTATTCATTATCTATGCTTCTGTATGGTCTTAAGATGATGATTTATCCATAAGGAGGTGTCGTAGTTATGCATCAAGATACTCGAGAACGGGGTTCTAGGTAAGTCCCATTAAGGGGTGGGGCAGATCTTCTTTGAGGGATGTCTAGCTAAATTTTGGTGAACAAGGAAAAGATTTTCCTGGGGGTCGTGGGTGTGATGTTAAGTTTGAGGTACTTGAGTATTGAGCAGAGCAGGCTACATTGTTGGTTATATACGGGTGGATGTGGTTTAACCTCAAGATTAGGATTTGAAATTTGAATTTCCAATGTTATTTGGATTTCATTTCGATTCAGAATCTGTGGTCAGTTTTTGAATGTGTTAGTTAATTTTAGACCAAGCTTTGAAAGTCAAAGTAGTAAACTCTTATCGAAGGGTCGTGCTGGTGCCACTTAGTATCATGAATAAGGTTTCTGTTCTTTGATGGCCATTGTTTGAAATTGACGACATTGGATGATTTTTGGATCTGCACGAGTCATCTTTTTAATAGCAGAGTTTTGTTTTTCAGAAGATTCAATCATGCCTATCCCCAAATTTAAGCTACCCCAACTCCAAATCAGAGTTTTGTTAGTTTCAAGCCTATAACTTTTCAGTTGTTGTTTCCCTTCGATCTGAGTTCCTTTCAAACTGCGTTGGTGGTGTTACAGTTCTAAGGATTAGTGACCAAAGTGCCACCGTTCCCCATCTTATTTCCCTAAATGCCACGCGAAAAATGCTATTTACCAATCTGTCACGTGGGCAAGTTCTCTGGGAGAAAAAGCGAACTCGGTGTGCTGATGTGTCACGTTCCTGGGGGACACGTAGTTTGCTTATGTCAGTAGTGAACTCTGCAGCAATTAATGCTGACACGCTGGACAAGTCCACTGCCACAGTCAACTAGGTATGACAAGTGCCTCACATGCACATAGTTCACTGAGGGGCAAGGCGAATTATGTGCCATGTGGCACCACCCCCAGAATCCGCTGAGAGGACTAGCAAACTTCGCGACAAGTGGCAACATCTGACCAAGTTCGCTGGACCATGCAGCGAACTTGGTGACAAATGGAAGCACCCTGATAGTTCGCTGCATGGGACCGCGAACTACCTGCCGACAGTTACAGTTCACTGGCCCTTACAGCAAACTGTGTGCTATTTAAACCCCACCCCTCTTCCAACTTGCAATGTGTTCTTCTGGTGCGATTGTTTTTCAAAGAAACCAGTTTTTTTTGCTACTTGTGTCTAATTTCACAACAAAATGAGTGAGAGTACGAATGATATAATCGTCATTTTATATTACAATGGGAGGAGATATTTTGGACCAAACGATCAAGTGTTCGAAGGAGATACGAAGATATTCTGCATGAGCGCCCATTGCAAATATAATGACCTGAAGAAAATAATATACAAGAAGTTGAGATTAAAACATGGTCAGTCCCTCTCGCGACTGATTGCTAGATGCGCCTCCGATAACCCGATGCAGTGGGTTGCTGTGGAGGTTATGGAGGATGAAGATATCTCATTAGTAGTTGACACATTTCGACAGTATGGACAGTCATCATACATAGAGTTGTATGCGGAACTAAACACTGGTGGAGAGGAAAGCACTCAAAACTTCGTCCCTACCAGTTACAACATAGACATTAATCGGGAGCCGCTGGATCAGCAGGAAGATATGCATGTGTCACCACCCCCGCCACCATCACTCCCACTAACAATGCCTTCAGATGTGATTCCTGCCCATGATATGTATGATCCCTCGTGGCGTACTAATTGTTCCGAAGAAGAGGCTGATGAAGGTCTTGTTCCTGATAGTGTGTCATCAGATACAGACGTTGAAGGTGATTTCGAAAGGGAGTCGTCCAGTGCACTCTGTCAACCGATTCCATCACCGGGCATTGTTGGAACGCATGACCCACCACTAGTGGCAGGTGAGTGGTTTGTATGGTGGTTTTTAATTTAATTGAAATGGTATTAGTAATGACATGTGTTGGGCTTATACATGGGAGGATACTATACCGTTTTGGTCACAAATGAGCCATTACACGAATATTAACTGGCACACCTAGATCAGGAGTGTGATGAAATGCAAGGGGCACAAATACCAAACTGGCAGATGGGTCAAGAGCTGTATAAAGACCAGGTGTTTGAAAGCAAGCAGGATGTACATATGGCAATAAAACAATACTATATGCCTGAACATCACACGGCCATCGTAGAAAAAAATGATACGAAAAGGCTGATAATGGTTTATCAACAACACAATGACAGTTGTCCACGGAGGATGAGGGCATATCTAAAAAAAGACGGTACTAAATTTTTTATAGGCATATGGAAAACCACCCACACATGTGTTAGTCATTCACTTTCTTAATATCACAAACAACTTGACTCAACATTTGTTCATTTATCATCGGTAAGTCAACTAGCCTCTATGTTTATAAGATAAATACTTCTTTAACTGCTAATGCGTTCTTCTTTCACAAAATGCAGAAATTATACGGGAAGAGCCAAGTGTTAAAATTGGTCTAATCCAGGAAATGATTGCATCAAGTCTATGATTTCATATCTCGTACAGAAAGACATGGAAAGCAAAGCAAAAGGCTAATGTCAAGGTTTTTGGGGATTGGGATGAGTCGTACGCATTTCTTCCGAGATGGTTAGATCATATGTTGTTGTTTTCTCCAGGTTCTGCTTATAAGCTCGACGTGAATGATCATAGGATTGACGGTCGTCTCGATGGTTCGCATAAGGTTTTCAGAAGGGTATTTTGGACATCCAAGCAGTGTTGTGATGCCTTTAATTATTGCAAGCCTATGCTCCAGATCGATGAGACACATTTGTATAGGAAATATTGCGGAACGCTATTGATTGCTACAGCCGTTGATGGTAACAATTATGTTCTGCCTGCTGCATTCGCTGTTGTTTCTGGAGAGAATAATGATAACTGGACTTGGTTTTTGGCTATGTTGTGAATCCATGTCACTCAGAAAGACGGAATATGTCTTGTTTCATATCGACATATTGGCATTTTGACTGCTGTCAATAACACTGACGTAGGGTGGCAACCACCAAAAGCTTACCTTGTGTTTTGCCTTCGACATGTCGCGAGTAATTTCAATCATAAGTTTAAGAATGTCATGTTGAAGAAGCAGTTAAAGAAGTTAGGTATGGTTTTTGTGCAATATATGTTTCGTGTTCGTCTCAATTTTAACATATTACTAATGTTATTCATATTTGTTGTAATGATAAGGCTATACAACTTCGCGATTAGATTTTGATGTTGGTTTGGAAAAATTTAAAGAAACAAGCTCACAAATTGCAGCTTGGATTGATCGCATTCTGAAGGAAAAGTGGAGTATTGCGTATGATGTTGAAGGAAGATGATTTGGCCACATGACTACAAACCTATCAGAGTGTGTGAACAAGGTCATTAAATGTGCCAGAAACCTACCTATCACGTCTTTGGTTCGCATCACATATGTCAGGCTAAATCAATACTTTTTAACACATGGCCAGGAGGCTCGGGAGGAGATGGACAAAGGTAATCGTTTCGCCAAAGTTTTATGGGTAAAATGTGTTGATTGCCAACAAAAGGTTGCAACATACTGGGTTATCTTATACGACAGACAGAAAACACGGTTTGAATTTTAAGAGTCTGATAATCAAAGAACTCACCGAGGCGGAAAGAAATGGTGGGTTTCTTTAGCTGATCGGGCATGCCAATGTGGTGATTTTACTGCTTTTAGGTACCCATGTAGTCATGTAATTGCAGCAAGCAAATCCGTTAACCATGACCCCTTACAGTACATTGATGTAGCATATACTGCATCATATCAATGTCGGGTATATTCTGGACAGTGGTACCCAATTGGCAATGAAGATTTTATACCACCCAGCCAAGGGTCAATCATACTCCCAGATGTTTCACTGAGACATAAAAAAAGGTAGGCCACGAAGTACCCGCATCCGTAACGAGATGGATCAACATGAAGGCGCAACTCCTCGCGCAAGATGTGGTTATTGTAGAGTTATTGGCCATGACAGACTAGAGCTGCCAAATAGGGCTCAAGCCCATGGGACAGCCTGTTTAGCCCTGCGTATAACCCTATTAATTTCAGCCCCATATATTGGGGGCTTTTTTCAACCCCATCCCCGTACAGCCCTATCATTTATTGGGTAGGGTCGGGTTAACTCGCGGGCATCCCTCAATGAGGCATTCGCTGATCAAGTCAATGTCTTAAACACCAATTAGGGTTTTTGAACATATATTCGTTTCTCTTAAATGTGATTCCATCATCAAAGGCAGAGCAAGTTCATTTTTATGTTTTGTAAAGTCCACACACAAAGAACACAAGTCTATAAAGCCATGGATAAGAAAGTAGACTCGTCTGAGCTTCCCATAGAGCTATGGCCCAAGATCGAAAAATCTCTCGAGAATAGCATAGATGTTCTCAGGTTTCGCAGTGTTTGTGGTTCTTTTCGATCTTCTATCCCTCCCTCTCATCCAAATTTTTCTTCTTTTTCTTTGCAAATCCAGACACAGGTATCTATCTTCAACCCTTTGACTTTAACTTCATGCTTTCGCTCTTCACTACCCTTCGTACAATCTTCACCATTAGGGTTTTTCACTTCTCAGATTACTTAATTTTTGTATCGTTTGTACTTTGTACTTTTTCTGTAAATTAATGAAGTAATGGTTATCATCATTCTCAGGATTAATCTTTGTACTTTTTCTGTAAATTACTTCGAGAATTGGTTATGAATAAGTTCCCATGTTGGAGTTTTCTTTTTTTGAAGTTGTTTTGTTTTGATTTGTCCCAAGAAGTGAATATGGTTGGTGTTATGGAATTGAATGTTTCTGTGAGGGGGCATGGAATCTAATAAACACAATATTTCAATCAAAATTTCTTAAGTTTGGTAAGCCTTCCTTATTGCTAGCTATTGCTCCTTTGTGTAAATAAAATCCTGTTAGCAAGGATATCGGACTAGTAGCTGTTTGTAATAGTTCTCGGTAGGTTGCTTATAATAGTCATCAACAGCTAACAACTAAACAACTAACAACTTGATTCTAATCTGATCCCTAGTTTACACTTCCAAAATTTGTAAAAGATGGCATGTTAGCATCTCGTTTAATCAATATCCATGATAGATTAGAATCCCAAAACTTCATTAAAATTATAGTATAGTATATGTTTTGTACTTTTTATTACTTGGTGAAGTGCTTATTATAATGCTCTTGTTGGAACTCTCTCCAGCTTATTGTGAGAGGCGGGGACAGAAGGCTAATGCGAGACATAGGTAATTAATACGTAATCAGGAAACAGAAATATTGATTGGTGGGTTCTATTCAACTTTTCAGCTAGAATAATAATAAATGATTATTATTCTACTAGTAACTAGCTCAGCCATTGGCCTCTCTATCAGGGTTACGCCTGATGACGTCTCCTCCATCTCCTGGGTCAGCCACTGGGTCACCGTCGCCTCCGTCAACATTGTCCATAACACCCACAATATCCTCCTGCAAAATATCTCCTGTAGGAACAGATAGCGGTGAATGAAGGAAGTCCGTCGAATATGGCTGCAGTGTGGCCATGATGGTAGGTTCCTCAAATGTCGGTCTGTGATGCTCTGTAAACTCATCCAGACCAGCATCAGGCTGCGAACTAGACTAGCCTGGATACTGGCTATGCTCTTGCGCTGGAGGATCTGCCTGCGAAAAAGATGGTCCACTGCTCTGGCTTAGGAACGGCTGACTAAAATGTGGCCGATATCCAGGAAACGGCTGCGAGGGTGCTGAAAACCATGGGTACCCGTACTACAAAGATGGGCCACCTGGCTGACCAGTACCGCTGTACCAGGCATAAATTATGGTGGCCACTAGTACAACTGCAATGGACCTCCTGATGGGTACGCTGGTGCGTAGAACTGCCCGGCAGGATGCGGCGGAAGAGATTGAACTAGAACAGGTCGATCAGCAACAACAGGAGTCTGATGATGTAGAGGCAACCCCTCGTGGCGTGCACGCTGGCTACGCCGCTCAGGACGGGGCGGCTGTACTGTCTGCACGATTTCCGGCGGGGGTGCAAGTTCTCCTAGGTCTATAAGTCTACCAAACTCAGCGAAGGCAGACATAGCCTGAAGCGCCTCGTCATATATCTGACGGTAAGTGAATGATCCCATCGCCTCGTCGGATGCCATATGGACAGCAGTCTCCATACGATCACTTTGTGTTGCAGAAAAATAGTAAAATTTGTTAGTTCAATATGTCTCAAATTAGATTTCAAAACGATAATGATGAGCTACTCAGATATATACCACATGGGAATGAATCGCCGATCACTGGTCATCCATCTACAAGTGTGCTGAAAATACCACTGGATGTAAGTGCTGTTGACAAACAGATGTCCATCCGATGCGTCCGGCTGTACACCCTGAACAACGAGGGCATCCCTCGAATGCCACTGCGCTATATATAGACCGTGTCGGTTCCTCCAGTCTACATCACCCTTACTAGTGAGGGTGGCAGTCAGCAGCTCCGAACATGGAAATAGATCACTCGGGATCGGCTGCCTAAATCCAAACTGCCGTAGCACTCTATCGAGCTGCTGGTACACGACAATATGGTAGTGTATGAGTGGACATACAGCTAACCATCTGCGCGACTCCTCGGATGACGGTCGATGTGCAGCGATTCCATGGTAAGGCCTCCACTATATCCTGCAACTGGGCATAACGTCAATGTGGTGACGGTAGCGTCTGATGTGGGAGAAGACGAACTGTCTCGACGTATAGATATTAAATCTGCAAAACAATTAGGCAATTAATATTACTAATTAACATAACAGACACAATATGCAGTTGTAAAACAACACAATATATTGATTACAAGAAAAATGTAAATGGCAAAAGGCTGATACCTGGCTCCGAATATAGCGTTCACGTCAGTGACCTCAGGGAGCCCTGGTGAGATAGTATGGAAACACATCCATGCCCACAACTGTAGTAACAGAGCGCATCCCCCCATGTCTGATCGTCTCGGCTCTGTGACCTTGGCAACTCCATGTATAAGGTAGCTAGTACGGTAGAACCCCAAGAAAACGTCCTCATCAACTGGAAATCATCAAGAAATAATAGATATCGCGCCGGCACGAAGCTGGATGTTGTCTCAACGAATAACATACCCCCCAATATGCGTATGATCAAAGCACGAGTGTATCTCATGCGGCCAGCTTCAGTGCCAGCATGGTCTGCGTAATGCAGAAACCATTCCCGAAGAAATGTCAGCGAAAGTTGGTTCTTATGAAAGTTTCGCTGCCGCGTGAGCTCTACTCCTAACAAATCTGTAATAAGTTGCGAGAAGGGATGGCCTCCAGCGCGGCCACAAATAACCTTTCCATCTGTGGGCAACCCTAGCAGAAGGTGTACATCCTCCAACGTAACCGTCACCTCACCCATCGGCATATGAAATGTGCGCATCTCAGGCCGCCATCTCTCAACAAGTGCCGATATGAGTGAATGATCAATCTGTTTCCAAAAAAGTTATATGTTATCAAAATTTATGAAACATACAACATATGTTATACACTCTACGTCACACTAACCTCATGGTTGCGCAGACGCGCAACGTGATAAAAACCAGCCCGCCTAAGGTACGATTGGATATCCTCGGGTATATCCAAGTCATTGTGTGTCGCAGCCTGTCTGACATTAAGGATACGATCACGTATCGATGGGTCATCGGATGTGTTTCACAGATGGGTGGAAATTTGTTTCTCCTGCAACGTCAGGAGAGAACGATCAGATGGACCCGGGTCAATGAAAGTCTGGTGCGGGTCCTAATGCTCCATGGATCTATTTACAAAAAAGTCAAATATTAAAATTACAACATTATATAATGTATAAAAAAATAAATACTAATTAATAAGAAATAAATAAATATCAAAAAAATATTTAATAAATCTATAATCCCTAAATAATTAAAAATTACATAATAAATAATAAATAATAACAACATTAATATACATAGCACAATTAATATCACTAATAATGACATAATTAATGTTGGATAATAATGCATAATCAATAAATAATATAACACAATTAATATTCTACAACGGTGTTTTCAACCCTATAACAAAAGAATGTTATTTAATTATGGAAAAGAATATACTTACCACCAAAAAAATTTACAACGTTTACAACTAACTTAATCACCATTGATTTTTGTCAATCTAAACGGTTATAATTTATTAGAAATTATTAGGTCGTATTTATTAATTAATTATTATTTCCAATAAATTATAACCGTTAGATTGACGAAAATTAACAATGATTAGGTTAGTTGTAAAGATGGTAAACTTTTTTGGTGGTGAGTATATCTTGCCCCTTTAATTATTAGTAATAAGAATTGCATAATAAAAATTTATAAAATACAATAATTTAACAAGATTAATGTCAAAAAATTTCTAACCTATTTTTCAATCCTATAACTAAATAATATTATTTAATTCAAATATATTTATTATTGCATAATCAATAATTTATTAAATACAAAACTTAACAACATTAAAATAAAATTTTCTAACCTAGATTTCAACCTATAACTAGATAATGCATAAGGAACAATTTATTGAATACATTAACCAATATGGCACAATTATTATTCAATTACTATTTCTAATAATTGCATAATTAAAAAAATATTTGGTAAATTTAACAATATTAATATAAATAATTTATAACCTAAAATTAAACCATATAAATAATATCAAACAATTAATATTATTAAATATAGATTAATATAAAATACTACACCTAATAACATTAACATACATATTCTAAGTCAATGTCAAAATTTTCTAACCTATTTTTCAATCCTAGAACTAAAAAATGTTATTTAATTCAATATTATTAATTATTGCATAATCAACAAATTATTAAATACAAAATTTAACAACATTAATATAAAAATTATCTAACCTACATTTCAACCTATAAATAAATAATGCATATAAAACAATTTATTTAATACATTAATTAAACAATATAGCACAATTAATATTTAATTAATATAACTAATAATTGCATAATTAAAAAAAATTAATTGATAAATTTAACAACATTAATATAAACAATTTATAACCTAAATTTAAACCCTATAAATAATTTCAAACAATTCATATTATTAAATAAAGCTTTAATATATAATACTAAACCATAACATTAACATGCATATCCTAAGCCATTGTCATAATTGTGTCTTCAAACCTAATGTTTCATCTTATATATAATAATTAACAACATTTAAATAACACTAAAAAACTGTAAAAAAAAAAATTTAACTAAATCATAAAATACTAACCTCAAATGTAGAGAGAGAAAGAAAAATTAGAAAGGGGGAGAGTGAGAGAAAGAAAAATGTGAGAGAGTGAGAGGGAGAGAGATTCGGGTGAGGAAAATAGGGGGAGAGGGGGTTTATATAGGGAGGTGAAAAATAGTCGTTGCACCAAGTTCGCTAGCCGTTACGCGTAGTTCGCTGAAGTGGGCAGCGACCTTCTTTGCATGCAAGCCACGTGGCTTGGCACGTGGGAACGTGCAGGGCATTAATTGCTGCAGACAATGTTGTTAAGATCGAGATCTTACTTAAGATCGGGAAGGGATAAAAATATCGTAAATCGCAATATCGATACCGATCGTAAGATCGTAACTGTGTATGTAAAATATTAAAATTATATAAATAATCAAATTACTCAACAAAAATAATGGGGATATTGCAGTTGACCATTATCATCGCTACCTGGTATAGTATGAACTTTGTTTTAACTTAACATTACCCTTTAAAGTATATAATATATATAATTTAATTTTTATATTCGCCACTTTGGTCCACATATCAAATCTGAGTTATTTTAAAATGTTTAAATAATATTGTATGGTCCATGCGCTCCACAGCTTCCACGCACATATTCAAAGGCGTTGGTAAAGAACTAAAGATTTTTATTACGCAAGTGGCGGAACCCCATTACCTCGGGAGGAAGGTTCGTTCAGAGCGACTCGTACAAGCTTGAGTGTACCAACCTTTACTTTGGGTCCAACGAACTCGAGTGAACCCCATTTCCTTCGATTCCACCTCTTCAGTGTAGACCCATGAGCCAAGCCCATTCTTCCTTCCGCGCTTGAAGCACCAAGTCATTTTCTTAATAGCACAGCGCCGAGTCCTTTTCTTCATGGTATCTGAAGTGCAAAGCTTATAAGGTGATGGGGCAAAAGAGCCAACGTTCAAGTGCTTCAAGGCAATGATGCCAGTAACAGCGAAACACAAGTAAAAAGCTTCCAGAAAATGCAAAGAATAATGGAACACAAAGACGAAAGTGAGATGGATCTGGACATTTGAAGCTATCTGAGTTGAATCGCAAAAATGGTGGGATCGTACGATCCCACCGATTCCACGTTCTTGCACAACGATCTCACACAACTGAAGAAGAAAACGATTCTACTTACGATTTGAATCGTAGCAATTGGAAAAAACGTAGGAACGAACGATTCTGCGATTTCACACGCGATCTTAACAACCATGGCTGCAGAGTCTGCTACTGACACAAGCGAACTACGTGTCCACCAGGAACGTGACACATCAGCACATCGAGTTCACTACTTCTACAAGAGAACTTGCCCACGTGGCAGATTGATAAATAGCACTGTTTGCGTGGCATATAGAGAAATAAGATGGGGAACACTGGAACTTTGGTCACTGTTTACAGTTCTAAGTGGTGCTACATCGCCGATTTGTTGGGGCTGGTGGTGCTCTGTAGTTTTAGTTGGTTCTGCATTGTTTTTCGGGCTCTTTTTTTTTATAGCTCAAGGACTTAAATATCTTTATCTTTGACTCATCCTATACTCCTGATTAGTCTAAATTATAATTTTTAATTTAAGTTGTGATTTTGTTATGTATTTTTAATTGGAGTTTAATTAAATATTGTGATTTCAAGGTTATTTTATTGAAATAGGATATATTAACCATTTTTTTCTTACAACCATTTACAATTATTTCATTGTGGTTGGATCAAAATTAAAATAATAATTCTCATCGATTTTGTAATAATTGATTTAATTTTAATTTAATTATTACAAATTTAATAGTAAAAGGTGATTAGAAAAAAGAACAATAAATATTTCCTCTCCTTGTTTTATTTACTAATATATTATTATTATTTAGTATATATTTATGTTCCATTAAAAAATGCTGGAACTTTTATAGATTTTTTTTTCTAAACAACAAACCATGGCATTATTATTTTAAGCAAACTGAATGACAAGTTCGATGCAGCAGCAAGTTCTTATTGTATATAACCAGCATTTGAGCACAGGTTAGAACAAGAAGCTTACTTATCCTAACTAAGCGTTATTATTATTATTATTATTGTTATTATTCTAAGCTTGAAATCTCAGGGAAAAGAAAAAAAAATGGCGATTTCTAGAATTGCCATTGGAAATCCTTCCGAGTTCGGCCAAGTTAATACGCTCAAGGCTGCTCTAGCTGAGTTCATCTTAATGCTCATCTTTGTCTTTGCAGGGGAAGGCTCTAGCATGGCATATAGTAAGGCTTAATTTGTTCAACTCTTTATAGAGTAACTTTGCGTTTGATTTCCATTCACAATTTACTGTTGGGAATGGTACGGGATCACATTCTGAAAACAAAGCAAAGTGAGTAATTGGATCTTCAATTCCAGTTACCTCATAATCTTCCATCCAAGCAGGCCTTCTTCTAACACGACGAAGAGATTGAGTCCCTTCTTCGTTAACTCCAACTACTGTTGGTGAGGATTGATTAGCTGAAGAAGTTGCAAAGGACGAATTTTCAGGCATACTAGATGCTGAAATTTGTTCTTGTTCAGAATCAATATCACAAAGAACTTGGGTAGGCTGTTGCATATTCCAATCCCAAGTGTTTTCTTCATCAAAAACAACATCCCTGCTAACCACAATTTTTTTTGTCAGTGGATTAAATAATTTATATGCTTTAGATGTATCACTTACACCAAGAAAGACACATTTTTCAGCCTTGTCATCAAGTTTTTTTCTTTTCTGATCCGGGATATGAGCATATGCAATGCATCCAAAAATTCTAAAGTGATCCACATTTTGTTTTCTCCCACTTCAAGCCTCTTCTGGCGTCATATTTCGAACTGCAAAGGTTGGACTTCTATTCAAGACATGAATGCACCAGTTTACTGCTTCTGGCCAAAACGTCTTTGGAACTCTTCCTCTTGCCAACAAGCTTCTAACTATGTTGAGGATGGTTCTATTCTTCCTCTCTGATACACCATTTTGTTGTGGTGTATACGCAGTTGTAAGCTCTTTTCAGATGCCATGTTCTTCACAAAAAGCTTCAAATTCTTTTGAGCAATATTCACCACCACGATCTGTGCGAAGTGTCTGAATCATCCTTCTTGTCTCATTCTCCACACAAGCTTTAAAATTTTTAAATGTAGAGAAAGCTTCTGACTTTTCCTGTAAAAAATAAACCCACGTTTTTCTAGAAAAATCATCAATGAAGGTAATTAAATATTTTTTACCTCTATTAGAAATTGGATTTATTGGACCACATATGTCTGAATGCACCAATTGCAAAGTGACAGGTTGATGGCGGGGCGGGGCGCCCACTTTGCCACCTCTAATTATCCTGTCAAAAGAAAAAATTGTGATACAAATAATTTTCAGTGTCCCCAGTACCACATATAAAAAGTTATTATCTTAATTCTTTAACAAAACACTTGGTGTACGGAACCAAAAATACAAGTTCAGAAGTTCAAAAAATATCAATAACCAACATTACTACTCCTCATGCACTTTTCTAGTTATCGTGTTTATAAAGTTTTATATGTCGGTGCTTCAACAAATGCAGGTAAAGTTTGGACCAGAGGAATGGATAAACTAGAAATACAACTTGATTGAGAGAAATGGAGGATAAATTAAAAGACAACATTTGTAACAATATGTTACAAACAGACAAAAATGAGTTGAAAAGGAACAAAAAGGTACTTATGTTCACTGAAAACCAGTTTCCATGTGCTATACGAAGTTCCCAGCACAGAATATTAAGAATTTGAGACAGCTATTTCTAAGCTTTTTTTCCCCCTCCCGTTTGGATGTGTCTTCTTTTAGTTAAAAGTTACTACAAAGTCTATTTGAATGTCTGTTTTAAAAAAAAAAAGCTACAAAAAAAATCTAAAATCTGCTTTTTTTGGAACTACAAGATTTAGCTTATGAAAATAACAAAAGTCAAAAGTTAAATTTTTTTCAAAATTCAAATATCGTTTTTAAAATCTAATTAGGTCTACCTTTTGTAAAAAACACTTTTAAAATAAGTAAGGCATAAAAAGTACTTTTTTTAGAAGCCTAGCCGGAAAAGGAATCTGCATAGAGATTTTTCTTCTTTATAATTGGAAGCGCCAGGTACATAACCCACACCGCATTATATTGACCGATCAGTTGCACTAGTTTATAACAACAGTGATGACATTTGGTTAAGAAAAGAACGGGTGAATAGTCAATCATAACAGTAATGTCAATTTCAAACTCATTCAGAAACAAAATTCAGAGATACGACGACATATAGATCTGTGAACTCAGTTTCACCAGGACCCATTCCCAAATGATACAGCACAATAAACGCAGTGCACCTAATTAAAAGATAAAGCATCAAGCATATACTTTAAAAGACCATTTCATCAATATAAAAGAACTTATTAACCTCATATTCCTAAGACTTCAGAGAATGTGGAATAAAAGATAGAAAAATACCTAAGATAGGTGATCCAAGAAGGACAATGTCCCAAGCAACTGAAAGCATAATGTGAATATCTAATAACCTGCATCTCCAAAGATTGCAGCCAAATCATATTTTATACATGCAAAATGGTAATGTTATATTTGTTTATGAGAAAAATGTGTGGCATTTTAAAGGATACAAGTTGTGTCATCTTAAGTGAGAGAAAGTGATAGATAAAGGAGGAGAGAGTGGACAAAAAACATAAAGGTGTGAGTCTCATCTATTTGTGAGAGTGAAATGATATAAGTTGTGTCATTTAAAAGGATAAGCACTTTTCTCATTGTTTATACTGCAACTTTCATCGATTGCAAACATAACATACCATAAGTGGGCAAAAAAATTAAAATATTACACTTTTAATAATTAATTACGAATAGGTTGCAGTTTGGAAACTAATTTTGGATCTATTGCAGTCATTCACGTCCAAAATGGGCGGGACAATTCACGCCCATGATAGGCGTGAATTCCACGTCATTCACGCCCAAAATAGGCGTGATTAGTCACGCCCCATGCAGGCGTGAATCACTGGACATTCCAGCCCATTCTAGGCGTGACTCAACCCCTTTTCCAGCTCACTTTGGGCGTGAATGGCACCTGTTTTTCCTATATAAACACCTCTCATCTCTACATTCATCACAACTCTTCTTCATCTTAACTTCTTAGTCTTCGATACAGTCTCACTTTCTTATGCATACTTTGTTTTGTGTTTTTCTTTATTAATATAGTTAAGAATGAGTTCACATTCTGATTTTGTTCGTGTTGTTTTATATTATAATGGTAGGAAAATGGAAGGTCGACGTGGTGTCATTTTTGAAGGCGAGAAAAGGCCAACACTTATCATGCGAAACTCAACAATTAGCGAAGTACATCAAAAAATTCATCAAAAGTTAGCGCTTGAAGGTAAACAATCTATCAATATGGTCACTGCAAGAATATGGTGTGAATCACAATACATTAGTATGCAAGTTGTTGATGATGAAGACGTAGAAATGGTAATCGGAGAGTATTTCACACTACAAAAAAACAGGCATTTTGCGACGGTTCATTTGTGGTATACGCGACGGTTACAACCGTCGCTAAATACATTTTTGCAATTAGGGGCAGTTGTAACCATCGCGTATACCAAAAATGAACCGCCGCTAAATGCCTGTTTTTTTGTAGTGTCAACCAGTCAAGGAAAGATTTTTTAGAGTTATACATGCATATTGCCGAAACAGAGGATGTTGCTATACCCGTGAGGTCAGTTGATTTAAATTTTGCACATAATGCATCATCATCTGCTGCTCCAATTGGTAATCTGTTTGAGGAAGGAGAAAATGATCCTACCTGGGTTATGGAAGATGATGGTGAGGATGACGATGATGAAAATATTGCAATGGAAGATCAACTTCTTGCTGAGGATGCTAGCGCTTCAGACAACGATGATGAATGTGGTATTCCTGAAACTCAAATCTTAGAATATAATGTTGTGGGGGAGTCTCATGTCCAGGAACATGATAATGTGCGAGAACAGCAGATCCCCAACTGTATTGTCCAATGTCATCAAAACCTCCTGCAAGCAACGCAATGTAGCGAAATCCGACGACGCTACCTCCAGATTTGTCGCATAGAAGCCATGATCCCAACATACGCGCAATGTGTGCCTTAGTAAAAAATATAACTTGTTGTGGATCCGCAGCAACTGCAGCCTAATGCGCATATTGTCTGTCTAAATATGCGAGCTTGACATCCCCGTACGGCTGCTCTGAAACGAGCGGGGCGTGACTAAGCACCTATCCTCACAGGATTCGCCAGTTGGTGGATGTAGCACCCGTAACCACTTTCCCATCAGTCCGCAATCCCAATATAGTCGCAACATCCTGCAACATAATGGTCATCTCGCCCTGCGTCATGTGGAACATATGTGTCTCTGGTCTCCACATCTCCACCAGAGCATTGATCAGCATGGGATCAATCTGAAATAAATGCAGACATTTATTATCAAAATAAACTTGCTTAAGCATACACTTAGTTTATAACATTTATTATTAAATTAAAACTCACATGACCGGTACTTTCTTATATGTGTACCTGAATATGCCGCATATGGGCGACATGTAGGAAGCCGGCCTGCTGCAGGTAGTCTGCCACGACATCAGGAATAGCATCAGGAGATGGACCCCCCTTGACAACACCGCGTCGAGTCTTGCACTGGCGACACTTCTCCTCGTTCCAAACAACCTGTGAAACGTGTGTGCGCTGTGTGCGCCTCCTAAGTATGTCCCACATGTATGGTCCTGGAAGCACATGGGTCCTGGGATCTGAAGGCTCGGCCTGAGTCTCAGTATCGGATGTAGACCGAGGTGCCTCCGACGATGACGAGTCAGCCATAATAGTGTACTATACACAATAATAAATTAATTGGTTTCATTAATATATTCAAAATTCATTACATTGATTACATGTGTTACAAACATTAACTAATTACATGTGTTACAAAAAATATTATTTTACATGTGTTAAAAAAAATTAATTACTTGTGTTACAAAAAATATTAAATTACATTTGTTACAAAAAAATGGCAATTTACATGTGTTAACAAAAATATTAAATTACATTACCTACAAAAAAGATTTCATTAAATGTGTACAATATTCCTATGTCACTAATATATTCCACAGTCACTATTGTATTCCACAGTCACTATTATATTTCTAAGTCACTATTATATTCCTAGGGTTTAAGACACTACTTTAACATATTCCTAGATCACTATAATAACAGTTATATGCGCAACACCCTAAATTACTATTATAACATGTATCATATTATAAATAACAATTTGATAAAACAAATATGAAGACTTACTTGTTCGACAGGGCTTCGTCGCGCAAAATGCTCCACAAATAATCTAGAGAGAAGGCAGAGCAACTTTAGAGAGAAGTTAGAGAAAAGGTGTGAGATGGAAAAGTGGAAATTTTGGGGTTTTTATAGGCCAAGAAATTCACTCCTGGATTGGGCGTGATTTGTCACGCCTCCTTTGGGCGTGAATTCTCAGCAATTCCCGCCTCACTTGGGCGTGAATTCTCCCGCCCATTTTGGGCGTGAATGACTGCAATAGATCCGAAATTAGTTTCCATACTGCAACCTATTCGTAATTAATTATTAAAAGTGTAATATTTTAATTTTTTTGCCACCGTAAGTGTGGGAAAATAAAAAAATTAGGCTACAATATACACCATGTACAGATCACCTGATATGCTCTTATAATGAAAAATAATATATAATCTGCATTAAGTTATAGTAGACATGGCATACAAATAGGGATGTGCATGGGTCGAACCAAACCGAATTTTTTGAAAAACCGAACTGAAATTGGTTTAAATGGTTTGGTTCGAAAATGGTTTGGTTCGGATCAAAACTGGTTTTGTTCAGAAGTGGTTCGGTTCAGTTGGAAACGGTTCGGTTCGGTTTGAAACCGGTTTGGTTCGACCCTATTTTGAAAAGAAAAAAAAATTAAAAATTAAAAAATAAAGTTATAAAAATCAATTTGGTTCGGTTTGAAAACGGTTCGGTTCGGAAATGGTTCAATTCTTAAACTGGTTCTAAAAACCGGTTCGGTTCATGAACTGGTTTTTTAAAAACCGATTATTTTAAATGACGGTTCGGTTCGGTTCATGGTTCGATTCAGTTTTTTGATTATTTTGCACACCCCTACATACAAAGGGGCTAAAAAATAAAGTTTTGGAGCATTAACAGAGCAATAAAATCCAAAATGCTAACAATCTGTTACAAGCAGTGAGTTTCTCATGTCTTGTGAAGTCATTTTCCCATTATTGCTCTACTAAAAACTTCAAAGAGATTATCATTGACGTTGCTTTTTTCCTTGATACATACATGAGTGTGTAACTGGGCATTTGGTCTAGTGGTATGATTCTCGCTTTGGTGCGAGAGGTCCGGAGTTCGATTCTCCGAATGCCCCAATATATATACTTAAATTTTTAATACACGATGTAACATTACATATAAAAAATGGTAACTTGTAATTGTTTAAACAGTAAGGTCATGCTAGCAAAATAAACCAACTGCATCCAATCAAAAAACAAACTACCTCACTTGTACTCCATTCTGGAAGAGTGATAAAAATTGAAGGTAACTCCTGGACCTACAGAAAGCACACGGCACAAGGCCTGAGGTAGCATCTGTGTCTGATTGTCAATCTCATAAACAAGAGCTTATGAAAGTAGCCAGAAGAGCTTCACATGGTCCAAGAACTATATTTAAATTCATGCCAAAACACAAGCTTGTGTAATTAAATTTAAATAATAAAGCATCCGTGACATGGAACTCTATCCAAGAAATGAGTAGGACACAAGCTATAGAACCTCATCAAGTCTCCATAGAACCTCATTAAGTCTCCGAAAAATTGCAAGCACAAAGTGGGTTCTTCCTCCCCATTGCATCAAAGGAAACGCTCCACTCGGAACAAGGCCTGAAATTCCACAACTTGTGTATTGTAAGGTATTGCATAAGATAAACAACAGCTTGGTTCAGCAACATGAGTTGGGCTAGTTGCAGCATCACTGTCTCATGCATTTGCTCTGCTGTCACATTTGGTGTCAGTAAAGAACTAATTTAACCCAAAAGCTTAAGTTGTTAAGTGAAGGCACATCAATGATTTATATACTTCTCTAACACGTCAATGATTTGTTAAGTTGTTAATGGGTATTGCAGGAAACATCTGCACTCTCATTGTCTTCTGGGGTGGGAGTAGCAAATGCCTTGTCTATGAGATTGTATGACTTTTGGTTTGGTTTACACTGTGTATGTCACTGCAGTAGACCCAAAGAAGGGTAACCTTGGGATAATTGCTCCAATTGCAATTGGTTTCACTGTGGATGCTAACATTTTGGCAGCCCGTGCCTTTGATGGAGCATCCAGGAACCCAGCAGTGTCTTTTGGACCCGCTGTAGTTAGCTGGACTTGGGATAATCATTGGGTATACTGGGTCGGCCAATCAATTGGTTCTGCTGTTGTTCACGAGATTTTCTTCATCACCCCAAAAACTTATGAACAGCTCCCCTCTACAGAATAGTAAATTCCCCAGAGTTTATATTGAAAGTGGAGGCGGGTTTCTTCTGCTTCCCATGTGGGTGCTCTTTATTGTTTGCATTACCTTGTTTTCAAATGTTGATTTCCGTTACATTTGTTCTGTTCTACTAAGATCATTTATTGAGTAATGGCTCAATCTTCTAAGCCTGAATTTTAGCCAAATTTCATCTACGCTTAAAATCATTCAATACTTCTAAATCCTTTAAAGAGAAGAAAATTGCCGCATTTACCAAAGAAACAACGTGAATCTATGAACAAGAAGCATTAATTACTATCCGAAAGTCCAAAACATTAACAAGCAACTCGAAATGCAATGTTTCAGAATAAGAGTGAACTGACCCACTTCAAAGAGTCAAACTTATTAACCAATACAAGTTATTGTATACATCAATACATGGGGTAGAAATCTGTACAGAATACTGCACGCATATATTACAAATCACCACCTTGTTTCTTTCAGCTCTTAGATCGTAATCATAATTGCATGCAACAATTCCATTATTTGGCACTATTATCAAGTCAAAGAAAAAAGTTGAGATGCAAATAATTTTCGGAATGAGTTTCCCCAGTGCCGCATACAGAAAGTTATTATCTGAATTTTTAACAAAACACTATCTTAGTGTATTGAACCAAAAATACAAGTTCAATACAATATCAATAACCAAGATTACTACTCCTCATGCAGTTTTCTTCTCATGGTGTTTATAAAGTTTTCTACGCCGCTGCTTGAACAAATGCAGGTAAAGTTTGGACCAGAGGAATGGATAAACTACAAGTACAACCTGATTGAGAGAAATGGAGCATAAATTAAACAAGTAAACAATTCCCAGATGCAGATAAGTGATAGGAACCTGGCGACCTGTAAAAACTAATCACAGAAACAACACCAGCAGAATAGAGAAAAATAACAGGAACTTATCTGTAACAGTACAAATTACAAGAACTGGAAGTGAATTGCAGAAAATAAAACAAGAAGAACGATAGTAGGACAACCCCTTTCTCCCCCCTCAGCCCTTGCTGAACATAATTCACCCAAATCTTGCCTAACTTCTCCCCGAAAGCTACTCCTAATTATATAAACCAACTTTACACAGAATTTTCCTCCCAAAAGCTCCTTTCACACCAACTGTCTCACCTTCCACTTACGCCACAGCCTCTCCCACTAAAGTTCCTCTATTGCTCATCTTATTTTTCTTAATATACACCCTTTTAACAACATTTGTATCAATAAGTTACAAATAGAAAAAACTGAACAAAAAGGCATTTATATACACTCCAAACCAGTTTCCATGTGCTATACGAATCAGTTCCCAACCCTGAATATTGAGACAACTATTTCTAAGCATTTTTTGTCCTCGTTTCTATTTTATTTTTTTCTTCTTGTAGAGAGTCTGATATTCAAAGACCCAATGTATAGAACCAAGAAAACCCATAAATAACTGATGCCAACTACCAGCTCCATTCAGTTCATGGGTTATAGGCTGCTTATAAAAACTTACCTTGAGGAAATCATAATAACTAAATGGAAGGCCTGAAAAGTAATGTGCATAGAGATTCTTCTTCTTTATAATTGGAAGCGCCTGGTACATAACCCACACTGCATTATATTGACTGGTCAGTTACACTAGTTTATAACAACAGTGATGACATTTGGTTAAGAAAGGAACGGGTGAATAGTCAATCGTAACAGTAATATCAATTTCAAATTCATACAGAAACAAAATTCAGAGATAGGAGGGAGATATAGATATATGAACTCACTTTCACCAGGACCCATTCCCAAAGGATACAGCACAATAAATGCAGTGTACCTAATTAAAAGATAAAGCATCAAGCATATACTTGAAAAGACCATTTTATGAATATAATAGAACTTATTAACCTCATATTCCTAAGACTTCAGAGAATGTGGAATAAAAGATAGAAAAATACCTAAGATAGGTGATCCAAGAAGGACAATTTCCCAAGCAACTGAAAGCATAATGTGAATATCTAATAACCTGCATCTCCAAAGATTGCAGCCAAATCATACTTCATACATGCAAAATGGTAATACTGCAACTTTCATCGATTGCAAACACGCATACCATAAGTGTGGTAGAATAAAAATAAGTTATAGAGACCATGAACAGATCTCCTGATATAAAAATAAAAAATAGTATATAATCTACATTAAGTTATAGAGACATGGCATACAAAGGGGCTAAAAAAGAAAGTTTTGGAGCATTAACAGAGCAAACAAATCCAAAATGTTAACAATCTGTTACAAGCAGTGCGTTTCTCATGTCTTGTGAAGTCATTTTCCCATTATTGTTCTACTAAAAACTTCAAAGAGATTATCATTGATGTTCCTTTTTTCCTTGATACATACATGAGTATGTAACTGGGCATTTGGTCTAGTGGTATGATTCTCGCTTTGGGTGCGAGAGGTCCCGAGTTCGATTCTCGGAATGCCCCAATATATATTTTAATTTTTGGTACACAAGTATGTCAGAAAACATATAAAAAATGGTAACTTGTAATTGTTTAAACAGCAAGATCATGCTAGTAAAATAAACCAACTACATCCAATTAAAAAATAAATTACCTCACTTATGCTCCATGCTAGAAAAGTGATACAAATTGAAGGTAACTCCTGGACCTACAGAAAGCACACAGCACAAGGCCTGAGTTAGCATCCGTGTCTGATTGTCAATCACATAAACAAGAGCTTGTGAAAGTAGCCAGAAGAGCTTCACATGGTCCAAGAACTATATTTAAATTCATGCCAAAACACAAGCTCATGTAGTTAAATTTAAATAATATATCATCCGTGACATGGAACTATATCCAAGAAATGAGTAGGACACAAGCTACATTATTTAAATTTATGCCCTGACACAAGAACACAAAAAGTGATCCATAGAACCTCATCAAGTCTCTGAACAATTGCAAGCACAAAGTGGGTTCTTCCTCCCCATTGCATCAAAGGAAGCAACGCTCCACTCGGAACAAGGCCTGAAATTCCACAACTTGTGTATTATAATGTTTAGTTAAATTTAAAGTAAATATATCATATTCTAGTTAAAAGCAAATCAATCATTGACAGTAAAAACCCACCAACAGCTCCATGTATAACTTCCAAGAATGCAGCGCATTGCAGAAAACCTTCAATTAAATAGCGAAGCACACCAATTATACGATTTTGGAAAGAAATCAAATCAAACAACAACTTGGATATCGAAGTATAAGGTATTGCATAAGATAAATAAATAAATAATTTATAAAAGTCATTGTATGGTCACTTACCTTTTTTCCTTTTTCTTTTGTATTTTATTTCATTTGTATTTGTTTATAACTCATTTTTCACAACGTATTAGATTCTTCGTTCGAAATGTGAGATGAAATTTCCGAAAATGCGAGTTTAGGAATATACTGACAAATTAACTGGCCGGCAGAAGCATAAGCTCCGTTGACAGAGGATGTAACCACGAGATTGCAGAGAATCCTAATTAACGAAACCGTCCTGTGACAAGCACACACGCAAAGTAGAGGAATCAGAGAGAGAACAGAACAACTGAAACTGAAACTGAAACAATGAAAAGGAGATGAATGAAGGTACCATCCAATAGCCTGAAGAGAATTGTAAGAGAGTAGATAGAGAGTGGAAATACGAGGCATCGTCGTTTGTGGTTGTGGATATGCTCATCCGTTCTTCGCCTCCGCTAACCACTGACCGTAATCGCTAACTACTTACTGCCCGTATGGTTAGTACTGAACTACTGAAAATAAGGAATTTGTATTTCTCGTGACTTTCTACGATGATTCTTGACGATAAATATTTTTTAAGTAACTTTTTGTAAACAAAAACAATTACTTATGATATAATGGCAAAAAAAATAAAAAATTATAGCTTAAATAAAAAATAATTTAAAGCAATTTGTAAAGTATTTATAAAAGAGGTTATAAAAAAAAAAAAAGTATTTATAAAAGAGAAAAACTACTCTTATGTTACATATAATAAATTTCTCTCCTACGCACCCTTCGATAACTGTGCCACTTTTTTCTTTTTTGTTTTTTTTTCAGGTAGTGGAGCTCACAAGTTTATCTGTGACATGAAATTATTTATCTCCTTTAACATGAGATTAATAAAATTCTTTATAAAATTAATGTAATTAGGTGTGCAATATTTTGCACACAAATGGCGACGTGAAAAGCTTAGGTGAATTGCTTCTAAACTAATGCGTATCTAGTTGTGTATCAATTTGGACGCAGCTTAGCAAACTTGTCAGGTGACATGCTTAGGGTTTTATAAGAGTTATGTTGTAGGAAAAGAGATTGTGTTATGTTATAGAGATTCGTTTTGCGTGCCGGAGTTTTTTGTTTTTTTTTTGCTGCGGGTCGCACAAAATGTTGTGGGTGTAGGAAAATTTTTGTGATCATGTTAAATGATAGATGATAAACCCTAAAGCTTATCATCCTTGTAATATAAAGGTACCCTTAATACAACGTGGCAAATTTTAGTGAGTTACGTCTAAATTAATGCTTAACTAATTACGTGTCAGTTTGAGTACAATTCACCGTAACTTGCTATGTGGTCACTTACGTCTAAATTGATAGTAACTGATTGTATTAGTTTCATGAATACTTTACAAATTGTTTTAAATTTGTATTTTTTTATTTAAATTGTAATTTTTAAATTTTTCTCCCATGATATAATTGATTTTTAAAATTTTGAAAATACTATTATTATTGAAATGAAAATTTAGAGAAATAGGAAGCTATCTCGTTGTTAGATCATGATATGCCATAATTCTCAACAATGATATATAATGGCATTTATCCACTGTTTATGAAGGAAGGATCAACATCGGAGTTCAAGCCCCAAAACCTTTTATTAACTTGGTTGGTGCTACTGGTTAAATAAGGCTAACAATGTTAGTTCCAGTATTTGAGGATTCTCCTTCTATACTAATGTTAGGTTTGATTATATTCGACTGGTCCATTGGGTTTGTTTGGGCTTTCCTATTGGCTGGGCTGTTTGGCAAGCCCAATCCTTTGACTCATCAAAAGACAAATGACTTTTTATGGGTTTTATAATTCTCATTCAACATGAGAATTAAAATTTTCCTACACACCTTTTGATTCTCGTGCTGACATGGGCTCTACATATAATCTTTTCTAACACGTGGATCTCACATACATTTTATCTCTATAACATAATATTTCAATTCTCATTCAACATTAGAATTATAATTCCCTTTCTTTATACCTCATATCCTTCTTTATACCTCACATATTAACGGGGTCCATTAGTTTAAAAATGATTATGACATGACAACTCACTTCTTATGTTCTCACTCCTCACTTATTATAAATACTTTCACTTATCCGGTGGAGGATTCAGAATTTTTTATGATGGGAGACGAAAATAAAATTTTAAAATAATAAATGTTATTAAAAATAATAGGATAAACTAATATTGCAAATATTATTTTGAAAGTGGTTAACTATTAACACTAATAGTCTATTATTATTAAATAATTATCATTTTATACTTATAATACTAAAAAAATCAAAATTTAAGGAATGCAACTGCCAATACTCGTACAGTCCACCCCTTCACTTATCCTATAAGAGATTATCTTCTTAACCATTGATTACCTTGTTTTTATTGTGCTGAAATCATTCCTCACCAGCCATAACCGAATCCTTCGCCTCCCCTTGATTGTTAACTTGCCCAAGACAAGGGATATGTAAAATAACCAAAAAATTAAACTGAACCATGAACTGAACCGAACCGCCCTTAAAATAATCGATTTTTAAAAATCAGTTCATGAACCGAACTGATTTTTAAAGAATCAGTTCATGAACCGAACCGATTTTTAAAACCAGTTTAAGAACCGAACCGTTTCCGAACCGAACCGTTTTCAAACCGAACCAAATTGATTTTTATAACTTCATTTTTTAAAATTTTTTATTTTCAAAATAGGATCGAACCGAACCGGTTCAGAACCGATACAAACCTTTTTCAACCGAACCAAATCACTTTTAAACCGAACTACTTTTGAACCGAACCGAAGCATTTAAATTTTAAAAATTCGATTCGATCACCCATGCACATCTCTGCCCAAGACCTCCAAAGTGACTTCCATTGAACTATAGCTCATACTATTATCATATATAGTTCACCTTTCAAGGCAAAAATCACCCTTGATTTGTGTGGTAGTCCCTTCTATTGTTGCATTAACATAGGATATCCCCAATTATGTTCGCCATGTACAATCAACAACCTCTCAATATTACTTATGTGATGAAGCGTGTTATTATTAGACTGAAAAAAAAATACAACCTATACTATAATAAAGGTGTAACAGTACTTATAATAAAGTAGAACCATAAATTGATTAATGCGCGATGTTGACTTCTGCTTAATATGTATGTGGTGCATCTTAAATGATTCTGATTGGAAAGCTGTATAGATTATTAAAGCATTAGCTAGTGGCTGCTAATATAAAATTAAAGCGCCATATTGATACATATCCGAATCACATAAAACTTGAACAAGTGCAATTGATATTTTACATTCAAAACATACCACCTCCCTTTTGGACGTTTCTTGAAACTAAAAGCACACAAAACATTGACACAACTATAGTTACGTTCGACATCGATTACAGCTGTTTCACACTATTGGAGAACCATGCTGAAAGCTTATGCTACACAGGTTAGGCTTTCTGATGACAGTGGCACACGAATATGAACAAAATATTGATAATTGAAAAAAGAATCCTGATTAATTAACCTGTTAGAGTTGCGGTGCCTTGTTGATAGCATGAAAAATATTGGTCACATATAATAGGGAATAACATCTTTCTTTCTTCTTCATCCATCACCCATAGCGGGTCTGAAGAATAATCTAGTGATGGAGAATGAATTGGAGGACAAGAGAATTTGCAACACTCCTCACTCTGCCCATCATAGACTTGTTGCATATTAATGTTCTCTTCTGACATAGCAATATCATTCCATATATCATCCATAGAGTAACCCTGTTCAGCATCTTGGTCTTCTCCTACATAAATTCCAATTGAGCCAATCATATTATGTCGTCCACCTGTGTCATAAAAGCTTTCTTGTCCACCCTTTTTGGAAGCATGTGAATCCACAGCATGATTGTTTGAGGTTAAAGAGGATTGACAACTAGAAGATGTTGGTGATTGAACTGGTGCATGTTTTTTCTCCTGTGCCTTTTTCTTCCTCAAGTGAGTCCTCCAGTAATTCTTAATCTCATTATCAGTGCGCCCTGGTAGTTTGCGAGCAATTCTTGACCATCTGCACATGATCATAGTATATATGAGTAATTAGCAATGAAATTCAAAGGAAGTATGCTTTATGATTAACTTGAAGAAAGAAAGAATGTTAAAAAAAAAAGGGTGGAAGTTATGAGACAGCAGCTGAATTTCTGCATATACTCAAACCTATTTCCCCATTTGGAGTGAAGCTCAATGACAAGGTGTTCTTCTTGGGGTGTCAGCTTCCCTCGTTTGAGATCAGGATGGAGGTAATTAACCCACCGTAACCTGCAACTCTTACCTGTTCTATTCAAACCTACAACAAAGTTAGGTGGTTAAAGGATGCGCTTGTTTCATGGTTCATGCCCATATAAGCATACCTATTATTCACTGTCTCCCGCCACCTTCAAACCTGAAACCTTAGCTATAAATTCCCATCTACGGTCTCCAAACATGCCAACAAAATACACCAATTTGAAGTCCTCCTGTTCTGTCCAGGGACCTCTTCGGATTTCCTGTTGAACCATTTTCTTTTTCTTTCTTTCTTTTTGTTTTTTTGTGAGACACACCCTCTGGAGTATTGTTATCTTGGTCTTGGAAGAGAACTTTCTTCCGCTTGATATTCTTACGGGAACCTATGCAAGCAGTAGTGCTATTTATATGTGTTTTGTCACACCTCACAATATGAGTTTTTGTTTTTATAATAAAAGTGTAGATGGGATTAGATGGCGGATCAAAATGTCATCTTTTGCCAAATTTTTTATTCAAATATCACGTAAATAGTATTTTTTATCAAACTGTCACGTATTATAATTCACTACCACTGGTAGCGAATTTCGTGACTAATGATTTCGTGACACGTGACTATATTGCAGAACAAATTCGCTATCACCGGTAGCGAATTATGACATGTCAGCTTTTTCTTGCGAAAGTGTGCCACGTGTTAAAAAATTATTGGCGAACATAATTTGCTACCAGTACTAACGAATTATACTTACGTGGTGGCAGTATGATAAAAGCACGATATTTGAGTAAATTTTTTGTCAAAAGATGACATTTTAATCACTGTTCTTTAGATGGCCGGTATATTAGTAGTGTCGTCGCAAATTCTTTAACCTCTTTGAGAATTTTGACTGCTCCGGGTGGATGGAGAATCTCTAACCGAAGAGATGAAAGAGATGGGGTAACAAATCAGTGTGCATAATAACATTAACATATGTTGGATATATATAAAGGATTCACTTTTTCTGCAGTTAATGCAGATAAGTTATCTGCAGTAAGTCCAATACGACGTTGTTTTGAGGGAGAAATTATGGTATCTTTGTAATTTTAATTTATTTCAGAGTTATAATAGTCTTTATATTTATAATTTTTTAAGATTTCAATAAATGCAGATAATTTTCTGCAGTAACTGCAGAAGTATTTTTTCCTATATACAATAGCATCACTAAAAAAATATGGAGTCCAAAGTATGTGGTTAAGAGATTTAACTCTTTATTTATAAAAATATTACATTAATTCCTATGACATAAGATAGATATTTTGAGCATATTTGATTGTGTTTCAGATTTTTTTCGTTTTTAAAATTATTTTGTAAAATAGTTATGGAAATATATATTTTTTATTTTAAAAATTAAAAAACTAAAATAGAAAACAAAAACAATATTTCTAAATTTAATTTTAAAAACAAAAAAAAACACTTATAATTTTTAAATTTTTTTAACAAAACAGATCCTACCAAACAAATTTTTTTATTTTAAAAACCAAAAAATTAAATTTTAAAAACAGTAAACAAACATTGCCCTTATCTCTTATGGGTTTTATAAGAGTTATGTTGTAGGAAAAAGTGATTGTGTAATGTTATAGAGATTCGTTTTGCGTGCCTTAATTTTTTTTATTATTTTGCTTTAAAAAGTATGAGCCTCACAAAATATTATGTGTGTAAGAAACTTATTTGTGTTATGTGACATGATAGATACAAATCTCATCCCTTATTTCTTTAACTTTGTCACTTATTTTGAGCCGTTGCTTCTAAAAGCTATTGGGACACATCATGGGTCATCGCCAATGAAATTCTGACATAGATTAGTTGAATTCCACCTCCCACTCTCTTAAATCGGGGATACGACCTTGATTGTCTGCATTTTTATTTGATTAAAGTATTTTTTTAATCCTTAATAAATATTATATGATCCAATTTAATTTTAAAAAAGAATCGACTTATAATTTTTTGAAATTCAAAATAGATTTATTTTAATTTTTTTTTTTAGAAACTAACATGAATCTTCTTTAAATTTCAGACGGATCACAATTTTAATTAATTAATTTTTTTTTGAATTTTAGAAGAATCACAAATTAATTATTATTTTTTTTCCAAAAATTAAAATGGAAGGCTTTATAATTTTTGTTAAAGATTGAAAAGATATTTTACTTTTTTTTTTATAAGCAAGCTTGCATATCTACCGTTCAAGTGGCGTGCTCATTCATCATTTGCTGTGGGCAATTCAGGATGATGACGTCATCTATTACGAAGGAAATAATAAGAGGAATACATCAATCTGTCAATGTAACTTTCAGGGTGACTTTTCCTTTTTTCAGCCACCGAATTGTTTGATGAAAGTAAATTAATACTTTTTCGAAATTTACTATCAATTTAGCAGACAGGTTTTCTGTTATATTTTTTTTTGGACTTAGATCATATTATTTGATCACAATTATTTATTAATCATAATATAAAAAAGAATATGAGTTTAAAATAAATAATTATAATCAAATAAATAATCGCGTGATGACTTTTTTAATATAAGAAGAACTAAATCTATTCTTTTCCCCCGTTTTTGGGCCTCAGAGAGATTTGTGTGGTTAATCAATGATGTCTACAATACAACTGGCAGATGTTTTTGCTTTTAGGTGAGTGTCACAATGTTAAAAACAAAATGTACGATTAACTTTATTAGCAAAATCTTTTTTTTTAATATATCTTAATTATCTCATTGAGGTAAATAGACTCTTCTTGATATTTGTATAAGCTTCAATACTTTAAGTGGGCTATAAAATTAATTCGGAATACGAAATGAATTAGAGATAAAGATTTTAATCTTCTTTTAAATGTGACTGTAGATATCGTATTAGCAAAATTTTGATATAACAAACGAGTATGAAAGTAGCAAGCTATTTCTAGCACTCCATGGTTTAAATAAAAGATGTTTTGCAAGGGTACTTATTTGTTTCGACTTAAATTCAAAAGAATTTTCAAGCAATGTGAAATACATGGAACCTTAATCCCTTAAAAACATTTTTAATATATCAAATCATGTCCAAAAACAAAAACAAAAAAGACATTTTAAAAATATTTACAGACTTCAATTATGTTATTCAAAAATAATCAATTAGTGAAATGCAATTAATTATAATCAATTATTTCATTCTGTAGTGTAAACCCTAAAGTCAAGAAATAATTGATTATTCATCATTTCTGCCCTCAATAATAGATTATTGAAAATCTAATCGTTGATTATCTCAAGATAGTCCAATATTAAGAGATTCATACGATACTTACAATGGCAAGGCTAGTTTTGAATGAAACTCTCCCTAGCTATATATATTTCTTCCAAAATATATATATATATACAAGTTTTGGTATATTCATAAGGGAACGTTATATTTACAAATTTTTTATTTATAAACTCTTACAAACTATACTATGTCAGACTGGTAATACAGTTTTGAGTAGAGTATTATCGATCAGACATAATGTAATTTGTAAATTTATAAAAAAAATAGTTTGTAAACAGATCATTATCCATATTTATATTATGATTGTTGAACATCTTGAGCAAACAATCATTAATTATAAGCATTTATTTTATACATTAAACTTATCATTCAATTATCCTTTATTACTTTGAACTTTACTCGTGAATATATCTTATCTGCCCATTGGACAATAAGTTGCATAGTATAATATGCTCTGATGAGAGTTTTATTTTATTACTTCACTGTATCCTTATAAAGAGGGTGAGGTATTCATCAAGTGAGAAGAAGGGCAAGTGAGAAGAAGGGTGAGGAATCCCAGGCTTTGTTTGGGAGTTTGGAGGGGAAGGGGAAGAAGAAGATCCAAGAAGGAGGGAGGGGAAGGAAATTGAAGAGTTTTCCCTTCCCTTGTTTGGGAGTTAAAAAAATGAGAAATGAGAAAAATTGAGGGTTAATGAGGTATTTTTACCATTTTATCCTTTTTTTAAAATTAATATAATCATTATATTTTACAAATTAAATTAAATTTAAAATTTCTAACAAAATTATTTATCTACTTTTCACAACACAAAAAAAGATCATATTTTCGATGAAATTTTACGTTGCAAACGATGAAATTTTCATCACAAATTTATTTTTTTCATCGGAATACTTTTCGTCGAAAAGCGATGGAATTTTTCAACCGATAAAAATTTTTACAAAAATAAATTTTCTATCGAAATTTTCGACAAAATTTAGTTTCCATCAAAAGTTTTGACGAAAATAATTTTCTCCATCAAATTTTTTAAACGAAAAAAGAATTCTGTCAAAAATTTTGACGGAACGTGTTCCGTTCAAAATTTCGATGGATATGTGTTCTCACGAAATTATTGACAAAAATTGTTTTGTTAGAAATTTTGAGAGAAATGTTTCATTCAAAACTTTCGACGAAATTTAGATTATGTAAAGAATTTTGACAGAATATTTTTTCCGTCAAAATTTTTTGTCGAAATATTTTTCGTCAAAAATTTTTACAGAATTATTTTCTGTCAAAAGTTTTTGACAGAAATGCATTCCGTTAAAAATTTTGATGGAAATATTTTTTATCAAAAAAACTTGACGAAAATATTTTTCGATGAAAATGTGTTCCCTTAAAAATTTCGACATAATTTTTTTTTGCCAAAAAGTTTAACGAAAATGTTTCCATCGAAAACTTTCGGCGAAATTTAAATTCTGTTAAGAATTGTGATAAAAAAAAATTAGAAATGTTTCGTTGAAAATTTTGAGGAAAATATTTTTCGTCAACAATTTTGATGATTATTTTTTTTTTGTTAAATATTTTGCAAAATTTAGATTTCGTAAATAATTTTGACAAAAAAAAAATTTCGTCAAAATTTTTTACAAAAAATATTTTTCGTCAAAATTTTGACGGAAATATTTTCCGTAAAAAAATTTGACGTTATTGTTTTACGTCGAAACTTTTCGATGAAAATGTGTTTCGTCAAAATTTTGGACGGAAATATTTTCGTTAAAAGTTTCAACGGAATTTAGATTCTATCAATAATTTTCCCGTACAAAATTTATGTTAGTGGTTATGACAAAATCTGGTTCAGTCTCTAATTTCGCCTTTAGTTTTGACGGAAATTTTTTGACGTATATGATTTTCATCAAAAATTTCATCACTATTTTTGACGAAATATTTTTTGTCAATAAATTATGTTGGTATTTGAGACTTTTCTAATAATATCGCATTAAAAATGATTCACAATTATGTAGTTTTAACATTTTAATGCTAAGGGTAGATAAGTAATTTTTAATATTTTCCCCCCTCAAACCCTCTAAATTGGGGAACTTTAATTTTAAGAAGAATGAGGGTTTGGTAAAATATTCGAAATTCTCCTCCTCCTTTTTTTAAATTCACAAACAAGAGAAGGACTTGCTAAAACCTTCCATTTCCTTTCCTTTTCTTCCTAAAACAATCTCCCAGACAAAGCGTTATAGAATCTCAAATAAGAAGTTTGAGACATAAAAGTGTGAGTTATAATAGCCCATCTTAATTAATTAGTAAATCAAGTGTAATTAATTAATTAAGCATGTTTTAGTGAGTAAAGTTAAGTATAAGGCTTAATTAAATGAATCTGAGTCACTTTGAAGTTAGAAAGTGTACTCAGTGAAAATTAAGGGGTATAAATGGGTACTGGCGAAAGTGCCCAAAATATAAAAATAAAAATAGTAATATTCCTAGAATAATATTCCAGACTTTTGGGTAAAGTTTGATAATTATTGGAGTTGAATAGATAGACGAACCAATACCCGCTTAAAGCCACTTAACCTATGTTAAGTGACTAAAAGCCAAAATGAGCCCCAAACCCCCCACTTTCCCGTCGACAGAAACAGAGAAGAAAGGAAGAAGAAGGAGAAGGAGGAGAAAGGGAGAGAGAAGAAGAGAGAGAGGAGGGAGCAAATCCCAACGGTTTTGGGTGATTCAAAAGCATAAATCGCTTAGAATCTCGCCCTCTTTCATAATCCTTGCTTAGTTCTTAGTGGGGAGCTTTGTGGAGAGAGATTTTGGCCCTCAAAAATTTGACCATTTGAGTGATTTTGGGGTTTTGGGAAGTTCAACCTCCATGGGAGCGTGAGGAACACTCCTTGCTTGGTTGTGTGACCATTGGTGGTAAGATTCTAACCCTTGAACCTCATGATTCCTTGAAATTTGCATGAGTTAGGGTTTATGAATAGTAAATTGGGATTTTGATGAAATGTGGTTAAAATAGCGATGTTCTACGAAGAATGGAGCTTATAGCATGTTATGGAAAATGTTAGGAATGTCATTTAATCGGTGAAAATGAGCTTAAATAGCTAAATGAGTATACTTGTAAAATGGCAAGAATATGATGCTTGATATTGGATTTCTTGCATTGTTGATAAATGGTATGGCTTGATTGATTGATGATTGTGTCCTAATGATGTCTAGGATTGAGACATTTGGACCGACCGTGAGTGATCAACCGCTTTAACAAGCTATGGAGCTTGAGTAGCTCATTGGAATTGGTAAGCTCATACTTGTGTTGTGTTTTGAATTGAGTAGTTGATGGTTGGTTGTGAAATACTCTTGGATGCAATGTGTTGATTGCATTACACCATGTGTAGGTGTTGGTTTTGGAGTAGAGTATTGTTGACATTGGTGGTGAACTAAGGTTGCTGAAGCTTTGAGGTAAGCCTTCGGACCTTGGGTGTAATTCCCTTTTATTGTTCCACCAAGCCCTGAAAGGGTAGTGGTGATTATAGTGTATATAAATGCAATAAAATAGTGTAATGCTTTGTTATACGTATGTGTATGCATTTGGTGTGGCATAGGATGGTGTTTCCCTATGTTGGTATGTGGCATGACGATGCGTAAATCATACTTGGTAGTTAGCTGGCCAGTAGGACTATTTGCATCTGAGTTTCCTTAGGACAGCTTGAGAGCTCGAGGGATTTCTCCTGGAGATGTTATTGCACTTTGCATAGATATGTATTTACTGCATTATTATTGTTATTGCTATTACACTGATATGGAACTGTGGGGTGGAGAGATGCTCCAAGGACCCCTGGTTTACTGGATATATTCGTATATCTCACCCCGTGTTGTGGGGACCCCCTTTCAGGTAAGGATGCTGCAGGAGCCTCTGGTGGCAAGTGGCCATATCTGGATTATGCATGAAATGTGGCATTTCTTTTGAGATTGTACATGTTGTTTTGTAGCTCACATGTATAGAATTAAATGAATAGGCAATGCTAGATTTATGATTTGTATATTGGAATGGACTTAGCCTATGATCATGCCTTTGGTCATCTCTTTTGTTGATGGGAGCCAAGGGAATGATCATAGTGTTTTGGAAGCTAAGTTCCATGATTTGTAATGAATATGTACTGTAAATGATGCCTACTTGAAATTCAATATATGCATGTTTTTATGTATTGAGTTATTGAATTGGTTGGGCTGAGAAATCATATTAGGTACCTAGTTCTAAATTGGGAATTGTTGAGAAAACAAGGGTTATGCTGCCTAAATTTTAGTACAAGCCATGAGGAAAAGGGCATGCATGTCCCTTTAGATGTGTTTGTATTATGCAAGAACTAAGAACCATTTATGAAGAGGAATTTATATGATAGGTTGGGACGGTGGTGTATGTATGGAAGTTGTAGATATTTTTCTTAGCTTTCCATAGAGACCAATATTGTGTGAATTGGACATGTATAACTCTAGTTAGAGGTAAAATACTAAGAATTGGTGAAACCTTCAGAGCTTTGGCGCACCTGGCGCCAAACTTGGCGCACATCACGCCATTTCGCTCGAAAGCTTCTGTTTCGTGGCGCAAATCGCGCCGGAGTTGGCGCAAATCGCGCCGGGATCACCAGCTGGCGCAGCTGGCGCCAACCTTGGCGCCTCCAGCGCCATTTCGATGGGGAGCTTCTGTTTCGTTGGCGCCCGCCGCGCCACATCTGGCGCCGGTCGCGCCGGGATCAGCAAGATTCACGCGCTCGTTTTGTAGAAAACCCATAACTTGGGCTACAGTGCTCCGATTTGAGCGCGGTTTGAACCCACGCGTAGCTAACGAAGAGATCTACAATATAGTAGAAGTTGTGAAATAAACAAGAAGTAAATTAATGGTTTAAAAATGGAATAAGAACATGATGATAAGCTTGGTTTATCTGATTCCGCAAGGTAATATGGTTATGATCACGCAATTGGATATTTTAAATTCGGCGTCGTTTTAAAAAGAAAAATTTATCCGAATTTTTAATTGAGCTAATGTGATTGTAACTGCACTTAATATCATAATGTGATGTTAACAAACCGATTCTAGAACGGGATGTTACATGAGTAGAGCTGATTTAAGGTAAAGGTTTTAAGCACTTCTTTCAAGCTTGAGAATTAGTAAAAAACAATCAAGTATACTACTTACTTAAGGACTGAAGGTAAATTGTAAGAAATAATAAATCACTATTTATTCTTCTCTGGCATTATCTCTTTAAATTTCAATTACTATCTTAAATATTGTCAACTTGAGTTTGTGGTGGCATATTTGTATAAGAAGTACTCTTAATCATCCATCCATCCATCCATTCTTTTATTCACTTAAATATCTTCAACAAAAATCATTTCCTGGCATACTTTGTGAAAAGTTTTTCAAAAATTTTATTCACTTAATTCACCCTTCTGAATTTGAAGTCACTAGGTAGCAAAGCTAACACCTAAGAGTACATGTCACTTCATTGGTCCTCTATGATTAATCTCATTCATCCATTTATAATGGACGAAAACAACATAAACGAAAATAAATGATAACCTGAATTTGAAGAGGAATAAAATCCGAGTCAGAAAAAAAGTTTATGCGAGTTTAGAGTGAATTGCATTATATTTAAATGTTTTAAGTGTATAAACTCAGAGAAATATATTTCTCATGAGACACACCACATAAAAAAGTGGGTAGGATTCAGTTGCAGAGTCAGACTCCAATTTGAGCCCCGGCCAAAAAGTTATTTGTGTATTTTTTTTTATTTTTTTTTTTGGAGTTACTCAACCCTAATTATCTCTTTGAGACGAGTTGGCTTCCTCCGGTATCCCCACGAGCTTCGACTCTTTGAGCCGGCTATGGGACTAATCCGGAGTGCGGGGGAACAGTGATGGCTAAAGGTTCAGCCCCCTCCCCAAGAATGCATTCAGCGGGAATCGAACACATATTCAACCCCACTAACTCAGCGCCAAGTTACCAACTGAGCTGCACCCATTGGGTGTTATTTGTGTATTTATTTTTCTTAATTTTAATTAATTCATATATAATATATTTAAATTATATTAAATACAGAGCACATGAGTAGGTAGCACCAAGAAGAGCTATAATTTTATTAAATATTTTTTAATTTTATTAAATATTTTTTAATTTTTTTATACAAGTGATAATTGAATACATAACCTAATACAACTTATCCAAATTTCTCACCAAATATATTTTAATTTTTAGATAGGGCCAAATTACTATTTTAACTCAGGTCAAATTATAATTAATTATATAATTATATATAATATAATAAGTACAATTTATTAAAATTTAGCCCAAGTCGTGGCCACTCCCAGGTTCTATGTGACTCCGCCACCGGTGGAACCCTCTAAGAAGAAAAGAAGAAAATGGATCTTATCCACTTTTTTGTGTATGCATGAGACAAAATTATCTCATATAACATGAAAAATATATTTCTCGTAAACTTAAAAACAATGTACCAAAGTAGTGCGTAGAAATGTAGAAGACAAATCTCACAACATGAATGGGTGGAGGGAAATGACTTAAGGAAGCAACTTGATCTTTTCTTATACAACTTGATCGATTGCGTGCATTGACTATAGTAGACAAATCAAGAGGCCCAAGTTTTCCAGAAAGGAAAAGTTGAAGAAGACAAATCAAGCTTTAAAGGTGGATAACAAGAAGAAACCATTAAGGTGTTTTATAGGCAATCTTTTAATCTTGAAAATGGAGAGAGATTTTAGCCCCAGCTGCTATTGTATTATTTCAGATGAAAAGTTGTCACTTATAGTGCACTACATAAATCTAGAATCAAATATTTGTGTGGTGTCCCAACAGCGGTTGGAACCATGTTGGTCCACTCTAGATTGTTGCATTTCAGAATAACAACAAATTAAGTAATTCTCACACACACACACACTAGCCAAAAATAAGCGAGTAGGATACTAAGGATGGGATTTCATGTTGTTGGATGCGCCCTAACCAAGTTTGGGGTAAAAAAATTAGTACGTGTTTGATTCGACACTTTTTATTTTAGTTTCTCTTTGATTTCCGTTTAGCTTTTGATTTCTCATTATTTTAAAGTGACTAGTTTTGATTTTTGTCGTTAATTTGGTTTTATTAAAGAGATACGTTATTCTACTTATCTTTCTTTTTTTTGCCTACTTTGGCCTACCATTCTCTAACACCGTTATATCAGAATCTAAAGAGGGAAGAAAAAGATAAATGTTAATTAAGATTATGATCTAATGATCTTTTAAAGTGGTAGACAAAGGTATGCAGAAAAAAAATTGGTAGAATAACATATACCTTTTGTGATTTCTGTAGTGTTTAATTAGGGGTGTTCATCAACCGATCAAATCGATTCAAACCGCGGTGACCGAACCGAAAAACGAAAATCGAATTAACCGAAAACCGAAAAAAAAGCTGCAAAATTTAATTGTATTGGATCGGTTTTTGGATGGGTTGGTGAAAACCGATCCGATCCAATGATTCTCCAACCTTATCATCTACCTAATTGGGTCTTTCCTCAATCATTGTCCAAAAAGTATATAGCAAAATTCTAAATTCAATACTCATTAACCCATCATGTTAGAGAAAGTGAGTTGTGCTTGATCTATGTTATGCTTTCTTTCTTTTTTTGGTAAGATACATAATATATTTTTATTACATAGGTTATTGTTGTACATCAGCTCCTCTATAGGATAAAAATTTGGGTTACTTCATATCTCAGACAATCATATTATAAATTTTTTGTTAGAGGTAAAATATGGTAATTCAACTTTTTGTTTTCTAGATTGCACAATAATCATCATACAAACTTTACAAAGCCAATATATACAAAAAAAAATATATGTTATTTGCGCAATAATCATCATACAAATCTTAGACTTTTCAAAAAATTGAAAACCTTCACCGTTAGATAAGTGGGAGGAGAGAAAAAGAGTGTGAAAGATAGTGAGGAGAAAGAAAGGTGAAAAGGGTTTATTTTATTTGGCAAACCTTCACCGTTAGATGAGATTATAATTTAGCGATGTTGAGAGAGATAGGAAAAGGTAAGCAAAATAAGAGTAGGCAGAATAACTTATTCCATCACAAAAAAATAAAAACCACGAATAATCCCTTCCTTTGAATTAATCCACGATTATGTTTCTATTTTGCTGTTAAAATTTGAAATCGAATCAACTTATCTTCTTTTTCTTATCTTGTTTTTCATCTTGAAGTAGGGAAATGATCTATGTTCTCTTTATATTACGCATAACAACAGGCCTACCTGGTTCCATAACATAGGACATTTGGGTCTGTTTTTTCTTGACAAATCATTTCAATTTTTTATGTAAATGCTCATAATGGCAACCTATGAATTGAGAAAAGAGCTTGCACCATTTTTTATGTTGAAGTGCCATTGAAGAGAGAGAAAGGGGAGGAGAGAGAAAGAATGAGAGGTGGTGGGGGAGAGAAATAAGTAAAAGAGTTTATTTTATATCGTAAATCTCCACCGTTGGTTGAGATTGTAATCTAACAGTATCGAAAAGGGTAGGTAATGGTAGACAAAATAAGGATAGGCATAATGACATATCCCAACAAAAAAATATGCATTATTAATCAAGTAGAATTCAAAGGAAAATATTTAACGGATATCGTAATTCTCATCTAATGATGTTAGAGAGTGATAAGTAAAGATAGACAAAAAAAAAGATAGATAGAATAATTTACCTAATATTTAAAAGGTTTAATTTTTCTGCGATTGCTGCAAAAATTTTATTTGTCGCTCTTACAAAAAAAATAAAGCAATGGGTCCCATTAAAAAGGAAGCGGTCTCAACAATAAAGTTCATTTAAAAAAATTACCTATATATATTCCGGGAAGTATATTGTGTGTGGCGTATAAAAATTTCTGCAACAATTATAAAAATATTTTTTCCTATTTAAAATTACCAAAACGATATATACAATTCTCTTTTTATAAAAAAATTTTAAAAACAAAATAGACACTGATTTAATATATGAACTTAGATTTATGACAATAGAATAAGATCACGTTATCCATATGCCTTTCGGCCTTGTGATTAGTCCGAAGTCCGAACATACTTTTTGGTGTGAATATTCAAATTCAGTAGAATGATCCGAAATTGGTCGCATTCCGAGACTCGGTGGAGGTGGAAATTAAGCCGAACTAAGGGGACACTCATCGGACTCTAATTGGATGTTGAATTCAGGCCTGCTTCTGTGTGATTCAACAGTACCACTATCTCAAATTGAGCAATGTTAAACATCAACTTGAAATTCAAAGCAAGATAAGTAGATATGCAGAATGCAATATGGCAGCGTTTGTATGCTGTTATACTAACACCACTTACTACATTTTATGGAGGCAAAAAAAAAACCTCTCTTTAATTTGTTAGCTCAATTCCATTGTTTATCAAAGTACATATATTTTATCATTGATTACGATTATATTGTTTTGCACTGTTTTTTTTTTAAATATCTTTTATTTTTATTTTATTTTTTGTGTATAGGAAGAGTTTATGGAAATGTATATATAATAATACAACTTATTTCTATATAAAAAGAAAATATATATGTAATAAATAATATATATTTAATGCTGATAACATATTCTACGATATGTATTTTATAAATAGTGTATTAGAAATGAAAAAGTAAAAAAAAAAATTATATTCTTGGACGATCGGATCATTTTTTATAATAAAAAAATATGTTAATTTTAGCAAAAGTTATCCTTAACTATTTTTGTTTCCATAATTTAAAATAAAGGAAAAATATTTCTAGGAAAGTTTTCACGCACACCCTTGACATGATTTCTTATAATATCATCCTTATCTTTAGATTAAGAGTAAAATTAGAAGACATTTTATACAGCAAATGAATTTCTAAACAAAAAATTGCTTGAAATATTTTTTAAATTTGTGCCAAAAATAAGGAGCGTATATCTTTTATAAGTTATGATGATTTTTTTGTATGATTAGAGATGGAAAATTAGTCTTTTAAAATTGCATGTGCTTAACATGCTTCTCAAAATCATGGGGGGGGAAAAAAAGCAATAATTTGAAGAATGGAAAACATTGTTTAAATAGGAGCCTTTACTACAATTTTATAATCTAGCGGAAAGTGCAACTGAATAAATATATTAGAATAATGAAGTATAATCGAATTTTTTAAAAAATAAAATAGATTAAAAGAACAAACATTACCCCGTCCATTGAAATCATTGAAAAAAATACAAATTTTAATACAAGTTAAATTAAATGTACATAATCTATCTTTAAGACTAACATGATTTTTAACCAAATTCCATGGGAAGAATTGAACAAATTGTAACGCGGGAATGGAATTGACAATTGTGATTAATGTTATTAAAATCAGCTCGGTGATTGACCCGTTTGAAGTATTGGGTTACTGATTCAACAGGTGGATTTTTGGTTCAATCGCATGACCTGGTAATTATATGTAATTTTATAATTTATATTAAAAAATTACAAATATACTTAAATATCTAAAAAAAATGATAAAAATTTCAAATATTTTAATATAAAAAATAATAAATCATATATTATTATCCAATAAAAGATCAAACAAAAATATAATGATCGTGATACGAGTTTCAGGTTCAGTAAATGACATTTATAATTATAGATCAAATCAAAAAAAATTGCATAGTGCATAATTGACATAATATTAGTGTTGTAGGTATATAATTTATACAAGTCAATATGCAATAAAATATACAAATATGTTCATTATGATTTTGTTTTGAAAAAAAAATTGGAATTTTTTTTTTTGGGACCAGACCAGGTCACCGATTAATCGACTGGGTCATCGATTTTCATAAAAAGTGACGTGATCATATCGAATTACATTGATTTTGATGCATGACTAGCTCATTACTTCAACAAAATTGATTATATGATCCATTTATCAATTCTCAAATTGACCGATCTGATAGGTCCGATCTTATTAATATTGATTGTGGCTGTTTTGATTTGAGATTGGGGTTTCTTAGTGGAGAAATATATTCAATGGCTAGCCAAAAAGATGGGCTGACGTGGATGCCACTAATTTGTGGGTAGACCACTTAATTTTATCTTCTTTGTTTCTCTCCGCCTTAAGGCCAAGGGTTTATTAGAAGATAATGAAAGGGGTCCCATGTGTGCCCTTTTAATAAAATAAATAAATAAATAAAAACAAAAAACCAATTACCAGAGTAAATTTTTAATACTAGTATATACTCTGTTATTAAAATTAAAAATACTTGATTCACATCACATTAAAAATAAAAAAAAGTGGTACTAAGGTTTAAACTTAAAATTTTATGTAAATTATTCAAATCCTTAATGGCCGTGATGAATTTATTTTATCTCAAGCTTTGTGCTATAGATTATCTCGAGGTTGATGTGGGATATATAGATACATGTTGTTTATGGGGGAGACCACCACTAATGAAGACAGATTACTTACACTATGGTGGTTGGGAGCTAAAAGGAGTGTGGTGTGTGTAAAGCATAATAATAGCTATCTAGAATTAGGTAGACTTTACCGGTTAAAGGATTAAGCTCATTTTGTGGGGCATATAAGCATCCATTATATGAGTCCAGGATAAATTTTAATGACTACATAATAAAAAAAATATATTTTTTTATGTTACATGATAAAAGTATTATCTCTTATTCAAATAATAAATAAGAGAAAAAAAAAGTTAAAGGTGAGAAAAAAAAATTGTAAACAGTGGCAGAGCCACGTTGTATCTGGGTGTGGCTTCGGTCCGGACTAAATTTTAATAAATTGTATTTATCATGTATAATTATATGGGATAGGATATTGTGACACACAAATAATGTTACGTACAATGTTACGACCACATCTTAACTGTTGATTTCCGTCAATCAACGGTTATCATTTTTCAAATCAAACTCATTAATTAATTATTAATTCGCAATAAATGATAACTGTTGATTGACGGAAATCAACAGTTAAGATGTGGTCGTAACATTGTGCGTAACATTATTTGTGTGTCACAATATCCTATCCCATAATGATATAATTAATTATAATTTGGCCCAGTCTAAAATTGTAATTTGACCCGGGCTAAAATTTGTAATTTGATTCTATCAAAAAATTAAAATATATTTGGTGAGAGATTTGAGTAAGTTGTATTAAGTTATGTGTTCCATTTTATTTTATTTTTTTTTGTTGATAATGTGTTCCATTTTCATTTATATAAAAAAATTAAAATATAAAGAAAACTTAAAAGAAAAAAATCCTATAACTTTCTTCATAATCATTTACTCCCTCTCCAAAATTTTGAATCATTTACCCCTCTGACTTAAATTTTTTTTATCATTTACCCCCTAGAGGGTAAATGATAAAAAAACTTTAAGTCAGTGAGATAAGTGATAAAAAAAATGAAAATAAGTGTGTAAATGATTCAAAAATTTGTGAGAGGGTAAGTGATAATTAAGAAAACTAATAGGGTTTTTTTTTAAGTTTTCTCTAAAATATATTCAATAAAATTTAAAAATATTTAATAAAATTATAATTTTTTTTGTGCTTCTTGCTCAAGTATTTTTTTTAATACACATATAATTTTTTGACTCAGGCTCCGATTGGAGCTGTCTCCGCCCGTGATTGTGAACCCATTTGAAAAATGTGAAATGCTTTATAATGTTGTTTGGTGTTGGGCCTGATGGCTTTTTTGGATGAGAAAAAGAACTCAAACTTTGGTCATTTTTGTGTGCCACATTTAGTAGCTCATTTTCTGTGTTCTAAGAGTATATACTCCTTTCACACAAAAGATATGGATGAAAATAAATATAAAAACAAAGATAGAGTAAAAGTGTTATTTTTTACCGTATTTGATAAAAGGAGTACCGATTACTCTTTGTTCACTAGAGCTCAAATATATTTTTCACAATTAGGAATCAGGTGGTGCAACTGTACAGGAAAGCACGTACAAACTTAAAAAGAGTCCTAGACCTGTGGATGGTGTCGACGTGTTGTATGTGTTGGAATTTATATATATATATATATATATATATATATATATATATATATATATATAAATTGTATAGACAATCTATTGGTTATGAATAAGAAGTTTGGTAGTGAAAAGGTGTGCTTTTTCGTCGACAAACAGATGTATCTTTTCATCTTAAACGATGTGTTGTTTCATCCTAACGGACATGTTGTTTTATCCTTGAATGGGTGTCTTTTCGTTGTGAATGAATGTGTCTTTTCGTGTCGAACGAATGTGTCTTTTCGTGTCCAACGGATGTGTTGTTTCGTCGTCGAATAGGTGCCTTTTGGAACGTGACTTTACGTTGTCTATAAATAGACACTGACACCTTCAGAAAATGGATCCAATTTTCTGCACTGAAACTCTGCCGGAATTTTTCTCCTTCCGGTTTTGCATATTCCTTTTCATACTCCGGTGTGACTTCCTCTGGCATATTGTTGTGTTCGTTTGGGCTGTTGATTGGTAGTGCCACCATTCTTCAGACGAAATTCGTTCTATCCTGGGAGACAAGTGTCCATCAACCTTGGGCATCAGTGAGGGGGCAAATTGTCTTAAGGAGACACGTTCTGTGGGCTCGGATTTTATTCCTCTGATACTGCATTTTTCATTCTTCTGATTCTGTCTGTTTCATACATATCAAATAAGTATGTTTTTTTTTAATATTTTTAATTGTGTGACAATTCTGATCATCTACTCCCTTCTGGTTTATTCATGGGTTCAAGCCTCTTAGTGATTTAATATCACCCACTGTCTTCAATAACAATCTTAAGACAATTTGGTGTTTTGAACCTGTGATCAGTATATTTTATATTTCTACTTTAATATACTGTTTATATTTATTGTGTTATTAAAAGATTAATTTTTGTGATCAATCAGAATTTCTGTTTGATGTAACAGAAATGGAATTTTCTAATCTGTGTTTAATATTTTGATTTGTGAACACTCAAACGATAGAGTTTCTATTTTGATATTTTTAACTTACGAAATTTGAAAATAATTTTATATACAAATGTTGTTTTCCTAAGATTAATCTGGTGCATTCATGATTCTGATTGATCATGAAATATTGTATTTTTACTCATGAAAGTCTTATACATTTGAATAATATATAAAGACAACTTTTTGATAATCGTGCCAACATATTGTCAAAAAGTTCACTCACTGTTATGGTCTTACGGATGAATTTGATTTAATAAGAATTGAATAATTCAAATGTATTGTAAGTCATTTTTTCAATTGTTTTGGATTTTGGTTAAATGAATTCTGCATGTTGTCATTAAATGCACTGAATGCATTACTATTGAATTTGAAAAAAAAAACGTGAAAAGTTGCATCGTTTCAATTTTGGAACTCTGGTCGTCCATTGAAAAAGTTTGTGACCTTTCCCATAGTAAGTATTTTTTAAATAGTTCTGTGGAAAAATTGGAATGGGCACGAGACTGAGACTCGTCCCATGTTACCGATTGGCTTTCAATGGGTGATTGCAAGAAGACCATAATGGAAATTGAAGTGTTTCCATTGATTGGTTATGATTTCTGAATTAATGCCTACATTTATTTTTGGGTTTGTGGCATTTGATACGTATATATATGACTGATTGATGCATTACAGCTTTAAGGAATTTTTTTTTAAGGGGCACTTGATATAAATGACCTATATATGTGTTTAGCCATGTGTTATGAACAAATGAAATGCTATGGAAAAATTTTATGAATCGATATCTTGTTCTTTGTGAGATGCTCCATATATATACATGCATGGTTATTTGAAAATTCAAAAAATAAAAAGTAAAAAACTATAAGCAATTGGCTTTATATGCATGTATGGATGTGTCAATGCGTTGAATTGACATCATGATGTTAGATGTTAATTACTTGTCTCAGGAAACTTGCTTTCCAGGTATATTGATTCATATGTGTGGGAAGCTATTTATGTTGGTGGCATTGATCCATTGATTAGTGGTTTATGTTTATGAATTGCATTAATTGAGTTATGATTCAGATGTGAATTAATTATGTATTGCATTGATTTCAATTATATCTATGATTTGGATGTCATAAATGATGTGATGATTGTGTATTATTTTATGGTTAGAATGAAGTTTATTATTTGGTATATGTGTTATATCCAAATAATGTTCAGTAAGAAAATTAAAGTCATAAGGAGCAATGGGTAGAGTATGATGCCCCTTCAAGAAATCTTGTTTAGAGTTTGGTATTACATACCAAAAGATGGCTCCTTATGCTTCACAATCCAATAGGATTGCTGAGAGAAAGAATCATACATTAAATGAAATGATCTTGTTGATGTCTGGTTTGTGGGGGAAAGTCATTTTAATGACAAATTATATATAATCAGTAAAGTACCCCACAAGAAAATTAAGAACATCTCCTATGAAATATGGAAATGTAGGGACCCTACTTTGAATTATCTTGAAGTGTGGGGGTGTTTGACAAATAACATACCATATGACATATGGAAAGGAAAGAAGCCATCCCTGAAATACTTTAGAGTGTGGGGGTGCTTGGTTAAGGTTGCGGTTCCTAAACCCAAAAGGTTGAAAATCGGACCTAAAACTGTGGATTGTGTATTCATCGGTTATGCACTTAATAGTAGTGCTTATCGGTTTCTAGTGTATAAATCTGATGTCTCAGATATACATGCTAATACGGTTATTGAGCCAAAGGAAGTTACTTTCTTCGAAGACGTATTTCCGTATAAGAGGATACCTGAATCAAGTGGTAATAATGATGATCAGGTTGTGATACCTCGAGATGCTACAACTGATACTGATCCTGTAGAGGATATAGAAGATGAACCTAGACGTAGCAAGAGGCAAAGGACCGCCACATCCTTTGGACCTGATTTTATGACATAATTATAAAATGAGCCTTGGACGTATAAGGAAGCTATAACGTCCCCGGAAGGACCATTCTGGGAAGAGGCTATCAATAGTGAGATAGAGTCTATCTTGTCCAACCACACTTGGGAAATGGTAAACCTTCCTCCTGGCAATAAGCCTTTAGGAAGTAAGTGGGTGTTCAAAAGGAAAGTGAATGAAAATGGCACTATTGATAAATATAAAGCTAGGCTTGTAGTAAAAGGCTACAAGCAACGTGAAGGTCTCGACTATTTCGATACTTATTCACCTGTTACAAGGATCACATCCATCAGGATGTTGATCGCGGTAGCTACATTAAATTGATTAGAAATACATCAAATAGATGTTAAAATCGCCTTCTTAAATGGCGACCTGGAAGAAGAGATATATTTAAAACAACCTAAAGGTTTTGTTGTTCCAGGACAAGAACAGAAAGTTTGTCGCTTAATAAAATCCCTTTACGGGTTAAAGCAAGCTCCAAAGCAATGGCATGAGAAATTTGACAAAGTTATGTTGTCAAATGGATTTCGAATTAATGAATGTGACAAATTTGTCTATGTTCGAAATACTGAAAATGGTTTTGCCATTGTTTGTCTTTATGTAGACGACATGTTAATCATGGGTAGTAATAATCAAATGATTAATGCTACTAAACAATTACTTAAAAGTAAGTTTGATATGAAAGATAACGGGATAGCAGACGTTATCCTAGGTATTAAAATCCATAGAACATCTACAGGGTTGGCCTTATCACAGGCTCACTATGTAGCTAAGGTTCTTGAGAAATTCAAGAGTTTGAAAATAACTCCTGTGAGGAACCCTGTAGATTCTAATCTGAGTTTATTAAAGAACACTGGTAAAGCTACATCACAAAAGCTATATGCTCAAGTGTTGGGAAGCCTTATGTATGTTATGAACTGCACCAGACCTGATATTGCTTATGCAGTAAGTCTGTTAAGTCGCTTTACCAGTAATCCAAATGAGAATCATTGTAAAGCTATGGTAAGAGTTTTGGGATACTTGAAGTATACTCAGAATTATGCTTTGCATTACGAGAAATACCCCGCGGTTATAGAAGGGTATTGTGATGCAAATTGGATCACCGGCTCTAACGACACTAGATCCACAAGTGGATATGTGTTCACCCTTGGTGGAGGTGCTGTGTCTTGGAAATCGTCCAAGCAAACCTACATTGTAAGGTCAACCATGGAAGCAGAATTTATTGCTTTAGATAAGGCCGGTGAAGAAGCCGAATGGCTTCGTAATTTTATTGAGGATGTTCCTAATTGGCCAAGATCGGTACCATCTGTATGCATACATTGTGATAGCCAAGCAGCTATTGGAAGGGTCAAGAACGTCATGTATAACGGTAAGTCTAGACACATACGTCGTAGAAATGATACCGTAAGACAACTACTCTCGAATGGAATCATTTCAATTGACTATGTTAAGTCTAAGGAAAACATAGCGGATCCGTTAACCAAAGGGATTCCTAGAGAGTTGGTTGAAAATTTGTCGAAAGGAATAAGTTTAAGGCCTATCAATCGTTGAGCATTGCGGTAACTCTACCTAGAAGAGTGGAGATCCCATGAATTAGGTTCAAAGAGACAACTAAGTGATGGTCGACTGTTTAAACACTGTGGAGTTTTTAAACTCATACTCATTCCTAAGACAAGACAGTGTATTTATGAGGGTAAGCACTTAGGCTTTTAATGATTTCTTAATCTGTTGTGTTCAGATGATGTATAAGTGAGTTACATCACAAGAAATCACCTATGTGAGTGTGAAGTGAGGGCCGCTTCTATGAGAATTTTTCAAAGGCCGATTCTCTAAAACACTCGCAGAACCAGGCAGGTGTCCCACGGCCAAAATGGGCGCAACAAAGGACCAACAATGCCAGAGAAGCAATTGTGTGACTCCTACTGTCTAGGTATACACTAAAGGTTGACGGTTCAAGTCGACCTAGACCACCGATTGACCGAGTATATCCGATAGGTTTCCACTAGAGAAGGTTCAAAGGTAACTCCACCTATCTCGATGCAGTTGTTTCTCGTTGAGGAAATTACACTTTGCATTTATATTCTTGTGCATTTTTTGTCACGATGATTTGACTTCTTATCCATGTAGGGAATTGTTGGAATTTATATATATATATAAATTGTATAGACAATCTATTGGTTATGAATAAGAAGTTTGGTAGTGAAAAGGTGTGCCTTTTCGTCGACAAACAGATGTATCTTTTCATCTTAAACGATGTGTTGTTTCATCCTAACGGACATGTTGTTTCATCCTAACGGACATGTTGTTTCATCCTTGAATGGGTGTCTTTTCGTGTTGAACGAATGTGTCTTTTCGTGTCGAACGAATGTATCTTTTCGTGTCCAACGGATGTGTTGTTTCGTCGTCGAATAGGTGCCTTTTGGAACGTGACTTTACGTTGTCTATAAATAGACACTGACACCTTCAGAAAATGGATCCAATTTTCTGCACTGAAACTCTGCCGAAATTTTTCTCCTTCCGGTTTTGCATATTCCTTTTCATACTCCGGTGTGACTTCCTCTGGCATATTGTTGAGTTCGTTTGGGCTGTTGATTGGTAGTGCCACCATTCTTCAGATGAAATCCATTCTATCCTGAGAGACAAGTGTCCATCAACCTTGGGCATCAGTGAGGGGGCAAATTGTCTTAAGGAGACACGTTCTGTGGGCTCGGATTTTATTCCTCTGATACTCCATTTTTCATTCTTCTGATTCTGTCTGTTTCATACATATCAAGTAAGTATGTTTTTTTTTTTAATATTTTTAATTGCACTGTGACAATTCTGATCATCTACTCCCTTCTGGTTTATTCATGGGTTCAAGCCTCTTAGTGATTTAATATCACCCACTGTCTTCAATAACAGTATGTGCCTTCTTCTTTTTTCTAATGTTTTTACCTTAAATAGATTAACCATTACTTATTTGGGAACAGAAAATCACATATAGTAATTTTTTAATTTGATCACATGTTTTTGTAATTAACTACAATTATTTTTCAACCAAAAACACTTATATTATTTCACCTGTCTCAGAATAAACTCTTGTTAGAGTAGTCCACTGGTGTCTGGTGATATGTGGAAAGGCAAATCGACTTTGATTCTTGCTTAAAATAAATATTTTTATCAACATTAAAAGAGCCATGTGGATTATACTTTTCAAATTTCTCCTTGTACAATTGTATATCTTCTCCACGCTTAAATTCGTGCTTGCTCATATTAGTGTCGTTCTTCCAAGTTTTAATCATTTGCAATGACGAGAACAAGTTCAAAAGAGCTAAGACATCACGGCCAAATGAGTAGCGCAAACTTTAAAAAAGAAATATTAGGTATATAAATTTTGTTTTACAAAATATCATATAAAATCATAATATAAATCTACATAAAAGTTTTGATATGATTTTACGTAAATTTCATTAGAAAAATCATCTTCACGTTCCACTTAATTATTTTCTTCCCCTGCTCGTAAAATAATGTTTAATTGTTATTGTCGCATAATATATACATGGGATAAACATTTCTGCAGCCACTTTAGATGAGCTTATCTACAGTTATCGTTTATAACTATGTTCTCCCGGGAGAACATAGTTATAACATTAAAGTTACTTTTTTTTCTCTCTCCACGTTAGGAGACAGGCTCTGAAAAATAAATGAGGAGAGAGAAAAAAAAAGCAACTTTTAATGTTATAACTATGTTCTCCCGGGAGAACATAGTTATAAACGATAACCGTAGATAAGCTTATATAAAGTTGCTGTAGAAATACTTTTGCCTATATATATATATATATATTTATATATATATATATGCGATTATTATTTCTCATGTTGAAAGGGATAAAATTATCTGCTATATATTATAAAAGTGTGTGCAACTTATTTTTTTCTCTATCTTCTTCTGACATGTCTCACGTGACCTTACATATTTTTATATGTATTTAGAAAATAAAATTATCTTTTATAACATGAAAAAAGGATTTATCGTTTCATCATCAAATTGAGATAAAATTTGTAGGAACAATTGCATCTGCGGAAGCGTATGAAACCATTGTGATTTGGATGTATAGGATCATCATAGTTTTATTATTACATCTTCTAGCGCAGATTCGAGATGATGCTCCACGAACTAGAGTCCTCTGCGTCACAGCACGAACTGATCTCCTCAGCACCGCAGTACGAACAACCTCCTTGATACTTGACTGTGGCAGATCTTTCAGACTATGTCTCAAGGAAAAATAGAAAGTGTGTGAGCACTCTCTCCCTTTCAGGGAGATGACCTTAGCCTCTACAACTGTCAAGTAAAGACTAGAGAGGCCGATGACTATAAGTGTAGAATATATATGGATTCCAAGAAACCCTAGCCCTAAGCAAAATGGATTTTAGGTTTCTTGAGCTCTTCTTACACTCTAGACCCTATTGGGCTTTAGTGAAAGAGCAAAACCCAACAAAATTATCTTCATCAATCTCAAAACTATGTTGTTTTTGGAGAATTAATTAAGAGTATTTTAAGAATTTTGTTTATTTCTTATTATATAAATTTTTCCAAAACACCTTTAATTAATTTCCTCAATGTCCGAAACAATATAATTTTAAAATTGATGGAGATAACTTCTTCTCATGTTGACGCGGAAACAATAAACCCTTTGTATAATTATGTTGTTATGTAATCTATCTTTTTTTCTTTTTTTCAGAAAAATTTCTATGAAAAATAATTATCTCATTTAATAAAGACAAAGTAGTGGGGTTCATTATTTTTATTTTAAATAATGAATTCCACAATTTTATCTCTGTTGCATTAGATAATTATCGTATATAACATGGGATAAATAGATCCCAATTTCTATCTCATTAATAAACAGTTATTTGTATTTCAAAGTGAGAGGGGGTACAGGTGGAGGAGCTTTAGCAAATTTAATTACTCAAGAACTCTCGTCACTTATGGATTGACTTTTGATCTTTTTAATTTTTTTATCTGATCTTTTTATTTTAAATCATAGTGATACAATAAAACGTATAATGCTTCATTCCAGAAAAAGCTAGCTTGATATGAAGCTTTACAATAGAATAAATGAGATTTTTTTTTTTTTGGTGGAGAATAAACGAGAATTTACAATAGAATAAATGAGAAAGAAGAGACATGAAGGAAATAGAGGGAAAGAAGAAGGACGAGAGGGAAAAACAGATAAATGTGAATGTTATTTCTCTGATTATCATCGAGAGTGACTCTCTTCTAACTATTCAGGCTATAGAGAATGATCCCAATAACTCTCTTTACAGGGCTATTGTGTATTGTATCCAATAATGGCGTGATATACCGTGACAAATTTCTTTTCACCATACCCGCAGAGATGGAAATAGGTGTGCCAATTGGCTCGTGGTGTTGTTTTCCACGCTCATGAGAATTACATTGTTCTTCTTAGATGTATGCAAGGACTTTTTTTTCTGTTGAGATCTGATGCCCAGCTGATTAACGTTGTTTAGCTTTGCTTTTCTTTTGAGCTTAGGCCCCTCCTTTATACTTAAAAAAAAAAGCGGAGGAGGTTAGGAAGTTTTCTTTCAAGTTTATATAAATTTTTATAGGCTTTAACGTTTCTAAAGTGAATGTATATAAGTTATTTACATTCGCTCCCAAAACGACATCGTTTTAGATTTAAAAATTAAAAAATTATAATGAAAAAGACTATTATAACCCTGAAATAAATTATGATTACAAAAATATCTTGATTTCCGCCTCAAAACGACGTCGTTTTGGGCTCAATATAGATAAGTTATCTAGATTGACTGTAGAAAAAGCGAATCCATTTTTATAATCGTATTATAGAAAATAAAATTATTTTTTACATATATAAAAATATGTTGAAAATAATTTTATCTCCTATCACATGAAAAACGTCAAACCATCTTTACATATAAAAAAAAAAAAAGTTTATAAAAAAAAAGGCCACCTTGGACGGTTGGACCTGAAGATAACTCTGATGTCAGCTTTGCTTGGTGGTGATCATATAACGGAAAGCACAACAGCATAATAAGCATATTGTGTTGTTGTTAATTAGTGGATACCAGACGCAACTTATCATGCACCTATGAGGTAGGTCCCTAAACTAATCACCATAAATTCCGAATCTTAAAAGAGTTTAAATTTTAAACAAATTTTCCTTTTTGGCTTATAACGGAAGGGATCATGATTTATGGTTATTCTATGAATCATGATCATTGACCATCATTAATATTAGTTCCTTAGATGAAAACACTAGAAAGACTAATTATCTTCTAATGGGCCCAACATCCTCCCCACCATTGATACCCGAGTATGATTGGTTGTGTAAGTTGTAACTATCCATCATTTCTCAGCTAGGAAATATTTGGTTGGAACTACAAGAGGGGGGGATGAAGCACTTGCACACAGCCCACAAACGCAAAAGCAGATTACAACCTCTTTTTAGATTTTTGAGACCAAAAAAAAAACTCTCAGATTTTAAAAGCAACTAAATGGTTATTCTCTGAAGTCCACCAATAGGCCTGTACACTCACTTACATACACACCACTGCCATATCTGATATCCCATGATAAAGGACGTTGAATAGAAGATAAAAAAAAAAGAAAAATGTTTATCCTTTTAAATGACATAATTTATATCTTTTCACTCTCACAAAGAGGTGGGACCCACACTTTTATTTTATTTTTTGTCAACTCTCTCTCCTCCTTTATCTATCTCTTTCTCTGTCTTAAAATGACACAACTTTACATCCTTTAAAATAACACACACTTTTCCCAAAAAAAAAATTGTATTTAGGAATTATAATTTATTTTTTTTGGGGCGCGGATAAACTTGCATTAGTTTATCATTCATGGCATTTTTGGAAGGAAAACAATTTAGAGGAAAAATAATAATATTAATGGAAGGTGAAATCTTATTTAAATAACGAAATTCTTATTTTCTCATTTTTTAATATAAAATAAGATATTACAATATAACTTTCTAATCATTATTCATTTACTTTTACAAATATTTTATCTCTCTTGAATTAATTAAAATGTAAAATCAATCCTTCATTTCTTTTTACTTCAAATCACTTCGTCCAAACATTTTTTTTTTGAAATATTACAATCGGTTCATCGCTTCGTGACTAGTCCTATTCGAGGCGAGTAGTGGGATTAAGATTTTAAACCCCTCACAAAGACATTATTGAGAATGATCAAATACATGCTTTCACCCACCTACTTAGTTCCCTGATGCCAACTGAACTATCATTGCAAATTCTTTAAGAATGAAAAGAAAGCGGTATCAAACTTAAGTGTGGCTTTTTTAACCGAAATAAAGTAAATTATAAAGTTTCTTTATGATTTAAGAAATTACATTAACTTCTATTATTTTATAGAGGGATGTTTTAGTTAGGATCTCTTTTTTTTTTAAAGTCACTAACAATCATTTTTGTTGTCATTAAATCAAAATCAAATCAGCGGTTACAAAATAAAATCAACTAAGAGTCGTTAATTTGATTTTAAATCAACCATATTTATAGTGATTTTAAGAGGTTATAAGAAAAAACAAAGTTATAAATATAATCTATCTCTATTTTATATTCATTGAATAAATGCCTCTTTATATTGCATTCTCTTTCTTATACATTCCTTTTCTACCAATTTTCTATGATTTTCGTTGAGGTGATGGACAAGATATCATATATCTTTTACAAGATTAAAAAATGGAGTTTGCATTCATCATTTTACATGATCACAAACAATTTCCTACACACACAATATTTTGTGGGACCCGTATGTTTTGAAAAAAAAAAATTACGGTACGCAAAACAAATCTCTATAACATAACACAATCATTTTTCCTACAACATAACTCTTATAAAACCCTTAAAAAATATTTATTAAAAATATTAAGAATCAAAGGAACTTACTTTTTAAAAAAATATAGCATTTTTCCTTATTATTTTAGCATTTGCTATCATTTGATAGTAATAAATGGAAAATTGATGATGTATTATAGTACTTTTAATAACAGGAAAAAAAGGACGAATTTTTTTCAGCCAAGATACAAATTTTGTTTTGGAATAAATCTATAATGTAATAATTGTTAACAACATTATTCTCTTGTTACGGCTGTTTCAGGTTGTTGCGGTTTGTTATGGCTGCATGCGCTGGTTGCTGCCATATTATTTGGTTGTTACAAATATGTTCAGTTATAGTTTTGATTGTATAGGAGAGCCATATATTTTGGTTATAGTTTGTTTGTATATTTTATTTTCTGTTTTGTAACAGCAAAGCTTTGTAACATCAAAAGTCTATTTAAGAGACTTCATACGAACGAATCAAACAAGAAATAATTTCACAAAATCCTTTATTGTATCAGGTTAAAGTACGATCCAAAAATTTTCTTCCGCTTACGGTTTTCTTTCTCAGTTCCGCATGGCCAATTCGGAGTCTTCCCCTAAGTCTGCGGGTACTACAAACACAACTAAAACTATTTAGAAATCTGATATACGCTCCCCATTTTATGTTGCTCCATCTGACAACCCTGGTGTCTTACTCACCAATGTCCTTTTACGAGGAGATGCTAACTACGATAATTGGAGCAAAGCCATGAAGAACGCTTTGCAAGCCAAGAACAAACTTGGCTTCATCGATGGCTCTGTGAGTGCTCCTGCAGATTCAGATTCTGATGACGCTCATTTTTGGACCGTCTGTAATTCGATGGTCAGTGGCTGGATCCATAATACAATAGATCCTACTCTTCAGCCCTTCATACGCTATTTTGATACAGCAAAACTTCTTTGGGACGACCTTAAAGAACGTTATTCGGTGGAGAATGTCCCGCGCACGTTCCAATTGAAGAGTGCTTTGTTGGGTGTCAAACAACAAGGTAACACTGTCAGCACGTATTACACTCGTCTGCGTGCAATATGGGATGAGCTTGAAGCATGCAAAACTGTCGCAGCTTGCCCTAGTGGAGAATTATGCCCGGCTACGAAGCATGGCGTTGATGAAGCTGAAAAAGAACGCACTTACTTGTTCTTAATGGGACTTGATGTGTCTACTTTTGGTCACCTCCGGACTCAGATTCTCAACACTTCTCCCTTACCGTCCCTGAATAAGGTGTATGCCATGGTAATTCAAGAGGAAACTCATAAGAACCTCACCCGTTCCTATTTTGAACAATCTGACTCCGTCAGTTTTGCGGCTGCTGCCAAACCCCCGTCTACTCCTGCTGCTGGTTCCCATCCGTCTTCCTCAAACAAGCGTCGCGGATGTACCCATTGCGGACGCCAGAATTATGACGTAAGTCGCTGTTACGCCCTTCATGGCTACCCTTCACTAGCTGCTGGACGTGGTCGCAACCGAAACAGACCTCCTCAAGTTACCCAAACTGTTAATGCTACGGTTATAGACCAGCCTGCACCTGTAGTTTCTGCGTCTTCTGCTCTTACGCCTGAGGTCGTGCAACGTCTCCTCTCATTAGTGGAACCAGTAGCCTCTTCTCCTGAGCCTCTATCTGGTAATAAATTTATTCCCTCATTTTGGTTAGTGGATAGTGGTGCTTCACGCCATATGACGGGTGATTTGAATGCTTTACACGACACTCACTCAATTAAACCATTGATTGTTGGTTTACCAAATGGTACTACAACTCAGGCTATTAAAGAAGGCTCTGTGATTCTAAATTCTTCTATTATTATAAAAAATGTTCTTTTTGTTCCAAGCTTAACCTGCAACCTCATCTCTGTTGGACAGCTCCTCCAACAATATTCTGCACAACTCATATTTTCTGATAATATATGTACCTTGCAGGACCTCACGACGAAGAAGGAGATTGGTCTGGCCAAACTTGCTAATGGAGTTTATGTGTGTCCAAGAGAGCAGCTGAAGGCTTATGCTACGACGCACTCTGCAAGGACTTGGCACCAGCGTTTGGGACATCCATCATCTCAATGCCTTCGTTATTTGTCTTTTGCTCATGAATCATTGTCTTCTGTTTCAAATAAAATTGTTTGTGAAACTTGCCATTTAGCAAAGCAAACGCGAAACTCATTTCCTTTGAGTATTAATAAAAGTACTGCTGCATTTGATTTGATTCATGTTGATCTTTGGGGTCCATATCCTACTGCCTCTATTCAAGGTGCTAATTATTTTATGTCCATAGTTGATGATCATAGTCGTGGTGTGTGGATTTATTTGCTTACAGAGAAGAGTGAAACGTCCCATTTTCTGAGATCATTTTTTGCTATGGTACAAACACAATTTCATAAAACTATAAAAGTGGTGCGCACGGATAATGGTTCCGAATTTGTCAATCATAATCTGCAAGTATTTCTTAATGATCATGGAGTCCTTCATCAAACAACATGCGTTGACACACCTCAGCAAAATGCCCGTGTTGAACGTAAGCATCGCCATATTTTGAACGTGGCTCGTGCTATTCGTTTTCACAGCCATTTGCCAATTCGGTTTTGGGGTGATTGCATTTTAAGTGCTGCTCATCTTATCAATAGGACTCCCTCCAAACTTCTACAAGGAAAAACACCATATGAGTGTCTATATGGTACGCCTCCATGTTATGATCATTTGCGCATCATTGGTTGTTTATGCTATGCCCAAAAGCGCCCAAAACCCAGAGACAAATTTGCACCACGTTCTCGCCGTTGTGTATATGTTGGATATCCTATAGGGAAGAGAGGATGATGTGTTTTTTATATGGAATCTGAAGAAGTTTTTGTTTCTCGCGACGTTCAATTTTATGAACATGATTTTCCTTACCTTACTGCCAAAAAGAACTATAACACTACGTCAAATTCGTTCCCCAGGTTACCCACATCCATGCCTTATTATTCTGAATTGCATTCTTCTGAAAAGGACGACACCATCTCTCCCACTGTGCTGCCCGTCGTGAATGATGTTCCTCAAACTCCACCGAGAATTTCCAGTCCTTCTGTGTCAAGGGGGAGTTCAGCCGTATTACCTGCGTTCCATAATAGCCCTACACAACGTGATTCAGCCGCGTCACCTGATGACCATTCAGCCGCGTCACCTGATGACCATGATAACAACGTGAGTCAGCCACCTGCTTTGACTTCTTCACAGCATCCTCCACATATGTCTTCGGAAACCTCACAACGTCCTACAGGAAGCAGTGAACAATGTCAGCTTGGACGTGGACATAGGGAACACAGGCTACCTAGTTATTTGAGAGATTATGAATGTCATGCTACTCACACACATAACTCCATCACTAGCAGCGCCAATCAATCTCTTTCTTCAGGTATTTTATATCCTATTGATAATTATGTATCTATCTCCAAATTCTCACCTGCACATCAGGCCTTTCTAGCAGCTGTTTCTGCATGTGTTGAACCCACAAGCTATAAACATGCGGTCCAGCATCAGCATTGGCGTGATGCCATGAAACAAGAGATTTTGGCACTTGAAGAAAATAAAACATGGCAACTCACTTCTCTTCCTCATGGCAAACAGGCTCTTCCATGCAAATGGGTTTTTAAAATAAAATACAAGTCTGATGGCAGCCTCGAACGCTATAAAGCTCGACTAGTCATTGCTGGAAATCACCAAGTGCAAGGAGAGGATGTAGGAGAAACATTTGCTCCTGTTACCAAGATGACTAGTGTCCGCACATTTTTGTCAGTCGCTGTTGCTAAAAACTGGCATATTCATCAGTTGGATGTTAATAATGCATTTTTGCATGGAGATTTATCAGAAGAAGTCTATATGCGACCTCCACCTGGTTTCTCTACTACCCAACCTTACCAGGTTTGCCAGTTGACAAAATCTCTATATGGTCTTCGACAATCACCTCGAAATTGGTTTGCCAAGCTATCTTCTGCTTAGCGCACGTATGGTTTTACTCAATCTAAAGCTGATTACACTCTCTTTATTTTTCAACATGATCAGGTTTTTCTCTCACTCCTCATTTATGTTGATGATATTGTTCTTGCTGGAAACGACATTGCTGCTATCTCAAAGTTAAAATCCTATCTGAATGGTTGTTTTAAAATCAAAGATCTTGGTCCTATTAAATATTTCCTCGGCATAGAATTTGCAAGAAAATCAGAAGGATTGTTTATGAGCCAACGAAAATATACCCTTGACATACTTAAAGAGGTTGGTCTTTTAGCATGCAAACCAGCAGCCTTTCCGGTAGAACCAAATCATAAGCTAGCTACTACAGACTCTGATGATTATTCTGATCCACCCAGATATCGTAGGATGATTGGCCGTTTGGTTTATCTCACCATTACCCGTCCTGAAATAAGTTATGGAGTCCATGTCTTGGCTCAGTTTATGCAGCATCCTAAAATCGCCCATTTTGAAGCTGTTCTCAGGTTGTTGCGGTATTTAAAAAATAATCCAGGACAGGGTTTGCTTTTACGCGCAGATAATGACTTGCGTATTATGGCTTATTGTGACTCGGATTGGGCTTCTTGTCCTATTTCTCGCCGTTCTGTCACAGGATATTTTATTATGCTTGGCTCTTCTCCTATATCTTGGAAAACAAAGAAACAACCCACTGTTTCGCGATCTTCAGCAGAGGCCGAATACAGGGCCATGGCCACCACCACTGCAGAACTGATTTGGTTAAAGTCTTTTCTTCTTGCCCTTGGTGTGAATCATTCTTCTCATATGCGCCTTTGTTGTGATAGTCAGGCGGCACTACACATTGCTGCAAATCCAGTGTTCCATGAACGAACAAAGCACATTGAACTTGATTGTCATTTTATTCGTGAACACATTATGACTAATACTATTTCTACTTCTCATGTTCGATCCGAATTACAGCTTGCAGACATCTTTACTAAAGCTTTAGGCAAGAGTCAGTTCCAATTTTTATTAAGCAAGTTGGGTATTTCGCATCTACACACTCCAACTTGAGGGGGAGTGTTAACAACATTATTCTCTTGTTACGGCTGTTTCAGGTTGTTGCGGTTTGTTATGGTTGCATGCGCTGGTTGCTGCCATATTATTTGGTTGTTACAAATATGTTCAGTTATAGTTTCGATTGTATAGGAGAGCCATATATTTTGGTTATAGTTTGTTTGTATATTTTATTTTCTGTTTTGTAACAACAAAGCTTTGTAACATCAAAAGTCTATTCAAGAGACTTCATACGAACGAATCAAACAAGAAATAGTTTCACAAAATCCTTTAATAATAAAGACAAATATTATGGCCAACGAAAGGGCTCATCCAAAGATAATGTCCTACTTAAAAAAAAAAAGCAATTAGAAAAATTCCTTATATTGTTTAAACTTTAGATTTCAATAGATGTACCGTGGAATCAATTTAATTATCTAAATCTTGAAACTACAAAGAAATTATCATCGATTTCCATCACGTAAAAAACGTAGGGGAAAGATATTGTAACAACCAATTAGAGTTAATATCAATGTTATTATCAATCAATTTCACCGTTAGATCGATTATGTTGGTCAAACGGTTATATTTGTTTTCATCTTTGAAGGGTTATGATTCCTCATATTTAATACTTTATATTTATTTTCATCTTTGTATGGTTATGATTCCCTATATTTAATGTGAAATATGGAAAATCATAAACATACAAAGATGAAAATAAATATAATCGTTAGATCAACATAATCGATCTAACGGTGAAATTGATTGATAGTAACCCTAATTAATTTTTACAATATCTTAAAAAAAAACGTATACCTATATAAAATTTGAACTTGAGACTAATGGTAATTTTACAATCTGTTGCTTTTATTTATTTATTTTTTGTCATTTGTTTTTGGTTCTAATAAATTGACATTTAGTTACACGGAACCCTTTCAAAATATTGTAAAACGGGCCTAGATCACGGATGAGAACATGGGCCACTCAATATAGTTTGTTATGACCATATCCATATGAAATCCGATCATTTAGATGGCCCAAAATGTCGGGAAGCTTTGACCCAATGACTATTTTTTAAGAAAAATATTGACATACGAATTGACTATTGAATTGAATATTATAAAAAAAAAAAAAGGTTTTGTTGTTTCTGTTTCTCTAACCAATTGAATGTGTGTGCGCGCATATCACATAAGAGAGCTAATATATTGTAAAGAGGAAAAATATTCTTACTACTAAAATTTTCTACTATTAATTTACTACTTATTTAATCACCATTGAATCAAAGAGAGAATGCTAAAAAGTTTTTGAAAAAAGAAAAAATGTTGATCCAATGATGATTAGATAGGTAGTGAGTTGGTAGTAGAAAATTTTGGTAGTAAGAATATCTGTAAAATATGAGAGGAATTTCCTCCACCCTTGTCGAGTTTTGCAACACAACCCAACGATTCACACCACCGCCAGCAACTCTGCGATCATCAAGTACCATATAAGGTCACAGATAGTTTCTAAACTCAGTCAAGAAAACATTGCAACAATTCAATTGATGGATTTAGCTATATGGTTTCACTAAAGTATATTCTGTCAAGAATAGGAATCAGATTCGATATATGTTGATTTATGTAATGGTCGTTTAACATTTGTAAAATGTCATACGTGGGTCGATTATCCTCGTTTTATTGCTGTGAACCCAAAGATTGCAAAGGGATACACAAATTTTTAAGTCTTGGAAGTGTTGAAGGTTGTGAAGGAATTATTGGATCTGCGCGAAGGCTTAGACCATTCTGATTTGGAATACGACGGATCATTTTATATTTATCTTTTGTTGCGTAGATCTGTGCAGTATCTTATTGTATTTGATTCCTCCTCACGAATTGTTCTTCTGTGCACAAACAAACTCCTTGAGTGTGACTAATGGTAGATCTTCCAGACTATCTCTCAAGGAGGAATGAGGCTGATGTGTGGACAGTCTCTCACTATCAAGGAGATGATCTTACCAGCCTCTGCAATCACCAGGTAAAAACTTTAGAAGCTGATAACTATAAGTATAGAATATATATTGGTTCTAAGAAATCATAACCCTAAACTGAATGAGTTATAGGTTTCTTGAACTCTTCTTACACACTAGCTCTTTAGTGAAAGAGAAAAACTCAACAAGTTGATGATATGCACTTGTACATTTGTATTTTTTTTTTAAAGATATTGTTAACATATTCGATTTCGTGAACTTCCAATAACATAGGAACATGCTCCAAGACTTGTGTTCTCAGAAGAAGAAAAATACACTCTACATTGTTCAATTGAATTTATTTTTAATATAAAAAAAGAAAAAAAGAAACAGAAACAGAGGGGTATAAGAAAGAGTGGTGATTATTGACAAAAAAATAGAGAAGAAAATTGGGAATTTCATTTAGTTTTGCTCTCTGTGGAAATTGAATGGTAAATGATTATTTCTTAGGTATTGGCGCTAGCTGATTCCATTCGACTTCTTTAATTTGTTTGATTTATTACCTACAGTAACATGTTTTAAGGACTCAAGGTCAAGTGGCATGCCAACACATTCTGCGAAATTGAATCGGTCAAATTTTTTTGGTGAGTAGTAGCTAGTATTAAAAATTCACATTGGGTAGTAAAATCCTTTTCAGCATAGCTGACCTTCGACGACAAAATACCAAGCCGCGTTCCGCACTAACTTCTTTGCTTTGACAGAGTACTAAGTGGATCAAGTATGGATATTGGTAAGTTTGAAAAGGATCAATACGCTGGCTGATATCTATGAGGAAGATATCACATAGGATCACAAATCACTGTGCATAAGACACGAACAACATTATGAGAATGTGGGGGTGTGCACACCCTATGTAGCACCGATACGACACGCGACACGTGACACGACATGACACGACATTCCGACACGTCAATCCTAAAAAATTATGGATTTCGACACGTTGGGACACGTTTTAATATTAAATAATATTTTTAATTTATATAGTGTATATTTCATTTAATATTTAATAATTTAACAAAAAAATGAAACTAAATTAATAATACTCATCAACACGTTATAAAGATGGAAACTTTAATAAAAAAAATAAGAACTGGGATGAGAGAGATATATAATATCAGATAGAGAGATCAAATCATATTAGAGAGAGATCAGAGAGAAGAAGATACAACAAGAGCGTGATAGGAATTGACAACAATGATGCTGAGAAGATCTCTTATCTACATAAGGGGAAAAAAGACAAAAAGATAAAATTGATATGATCAGGTGGAAGCTTTATTAATATATTTTAACTTTTAAAAAAATAAATTTTTTCAAAAAAAATTAAAAAATAATTAAAAAAAAAAAAAAATTACGAAAATGTCATTTGACCGTGTCGGACACGGTCAAATTCGCGTGTCGGAATGGTTAACGTGTCGAAAAAAGTCAATCGCGTGTCCGACACCGTGTCGGAGCGTGTCGCTGTGTCAGAGCGTGTCGGACCCGACTCTTCCTATTTTTACAAGTGTCCGTGCTTCCTTGTGCACACCTAAGAGAGAATAGAGTGTAAAGTGTGTATCTGACATGATTATGAAAAAAAAATTATCAATTATCATTAATAGGTGTGGTTTATTATCATTAATAAAAAAAAGAGATAGTTACAAAAATTTTACATGACTAGATCATGTAAAATTTAACATGAGAAGATTCATTTCACTTAATGATAATATGTAAGAGAGTTTTCTCATCGATTAGCCTAAAGCATGAATGCATCTTGAAGGGAGAGTAGAGCAAACGGTGGAGATTGATTCTCAAAAGAATGGAGATTGAGTTTTTTACCAAGGAGTAAGTCCAATAATTTACATGATTGACATATACTAATCATTTATTTATTATTTTAACAATGTGAGTTATGAGTAATTTATAATAGGGCTTAACATTTCTGCAGCTGCCGTAGATAGTGTTATCTACAGCTGACACAAAAAAGTGGGCCCCACGACTTTTTTAAAAAAAAAAAATTTCAGGGGATCCTTGTTTGCTGTAGGTACAGCAGCTACATAAATCATTTTGCCTTTATAATATACATGTATAACTTGTGACATTATAAAATTTATCAATGAGTAAGTAAATTGGCATGGTTATTGATGAACTTGAGGCAACAGGTGGGAACATAGGACTTGAGAGGTGTGTGCGAGGATTGCGAAGCCTCATAATATCAGATTGGGGCCATTGGCAAATGCATGTGCCCTTCCATGACTTTGTTCATACCATTTTAGATCCAACCCTTGGACAGTTGTGCCGAAAACTTGGACAAACCGACCATTTCCAATGTAAACACACCTCACTAGTTTCCAAAATTATTCTATTTTATTATAAGTCTCACAGTAGCGTCCTCGTCGGAAATGAACGAGACATTGCACATTTGTACTCACTGATCCATGCATATGCTTCAGTGGGGTCCCTTAGTTTGACACCGTCCATCGTCATCGACGCCATTGCTCATAAACAAGTGAACTTGCCATGCCATTCACGTTAGCATCAATGATCCATTTACAAATTACAAAGACCATTATTTTGATTAGACTAATGAATTATGAAATGCCCCAGATTTGATATGTTCTTTTTAGGAGGCATCGGGCATGGTCAACGATTGCATCCCACAAATTAATGCCATTTGGATAGGGACCCACCACTGAGTTCCATGGTTAAATAATGTGTAAATATCTTTTTTTGGTTTTCCGTAAAATTTACGATTTTCGCTTTAGTTTCTAGCAAATAAAAAGACTATCCGTGATTTTTAAAAAATTCAAAATGGACTCATTTAGTTAAAATTATGGTCCCTTACAAATTTAAAAAAGATCCATATTAATCCCTCAAAATAATTAAAATAAGTTCACTTTAAATTTTGTAAGAATTAAAAATAACCTTTTTATTTCCTAAGCACTGAAGCGCGAGGATAGTAAAGGTATTTTTACTCGCAAATAAATATGAAATGTTAAGTTCATAAATTTGCCGGGCTTCAAGGTTTAAAGTTAACTTTTAAATATGCCGGGACAGAACCGTCATGTCATAACGCAATCAATTCAATGCAATATAGTCAAAGTTAGGTGTAGACCGTGTACAAGTCTGAGCGGTCAACCCAGCTGAAAATGATTTGAAATTTTCTAAGATAGGTAGTTGAATGTTCATACAAAAGGAGAAGAAAGCAATTATAAATAAGTAAAACTTGTAATTTGATTATGTAATAAAATATGTAGTTTTATTCTATTTTTAAAATAAATTAATAACTTTTAATTTGCTTCCCTAAAAAATGATTAAAAACATTTTAACTATGTTTAATACTTGTTTATTTATTTTTCAATTTTTTAAGAATTTAAAAGTTATATACTAAATAATAAAATAGACTGAATGATATATGAGTAATACTCAATTTTTTCGCAATCAATTATAAAAATTATTTTTCAAATATAATTAAAAAAAAGGACAAAAAATAAAAAATAAGAAGCTAAACTCAAACAAATAAAAAATTATATAAATTATTGACATTGTAATTAAATTGCAAGAAATTATATTAAGAGTTCCTAACATTGTAATTTATTGATATTTTAAAAAAAAAACACACAAGTTTGTATCAATTGAAGTAAAACTACTGATGTTAATAAAAAGTAAAACTATTATGTTTTGGTGCATATTTAGCAATTTTTTTATATTTTCTTTCCAATACAAAATTAAGAGAAGAGGGAAAGTGATACTATTGTGGAGGAGAAAGAAAATAAAAAAAATACTAAAATTTCACTTAAAATGATATAAAATTATGTTGTTTAAGCTCACAGATATATATGTGTGTGTGTGAATTAATTTGTCAAAATACAATCATTACACACATATATATACACACTCAACTCCCAATTCTAAATTTTCAGATAAAAATATGAAATTATATAAATTTTCGTATGTTTCTGCTGTATTAACTGTCAAATATATATATATATATATTGTGTAAATTTATTTGGCTAGAGCTTGGTAAGACGACAACCAGCATGGAACAAAAGGCTACATTGTCATTAAGAAAAATTACTTGGTATTCATTGTTTTCTATGTTCATAGCTAGTACTACAGGTGAGAGGGAATCCGGGAGTTACTGCCAGTCTGCCATAATCTCGAAATGCAATTTGGAATTGCCGCCATTCATCAAGAGTAGTAAAAACTTGATTGGCAAGAGCAAGAACAAACAAAGCCGTTACGACGACGTTCTGCTTGTTTTTTTTCTGCTTCTTCTGGCTAAGTAATAAACTAAAGAGGATTCTACTGTCACACTCAGAGGACTGCCAGTTCTGAAACCCAAACAGCCCTTCCTTGTTTTCTAGCTGTTGTCCTCCGCATCCACATTTTGAATTTCTCTCTCTCTCCCTCTCTCTCTCTCTCTCTCCCCCCACAATTTTTATTTATTCTTTTTTATTTTTTGAATTTCACAGTCACACTCACTCATGACACTACCATATCCTCCTCTTCTTAAACCTTAAAAATCCCTCTTCAAATTACAAGTCAACACCAACCCCTCTTCTCTCTGTCTCTATCTTTGTGCGCTCAACTTTAGTTTCTCTATTTTCCCGCCGCTTCGGTTCATCGCTTTCAGTCTCTCTACGCTCCCTATTTTCCAATTTTTTCTTACATAGGCAGTTGCTTACTCTGTGTTCTTCACCATCCAGAGAAAACAAAAGAAACAAAAAAATGTCGGTGACTTCCAGTTCCAGGAGAAGAGTAACGGAGCTTCAAATCCCGAATAAATGGACAGACAGAGAAACCAGTCCCGAGAGAACCAAAGTTTGGACAGAGCCCAAGCCCAAAACGCCCAGAAAAGTCTCTGTCGTTTACTACCTCTCCCGTAATGGCCAGCTCGAGCACCCTCATTTCATCGAGGTCCCTCTTTCCTCACCTCATGGACTCTACCTCAAAGGTAACTTACTCTCTCTTCTCAAAACAAACAGAAAAAAAATAAATAAAATAAATAAAATTGAAAACCTTATTATTTGATAACACTCTGTTTCAGACGTAATCAATCGCTTGAACCTGCTACGAGGGAATGGCATGGCCAACATGTACTCTTGGTCTGCCAAACGGTAACGTTTCGCACAACGCTCAAATTTAAATTCGTTTTTTATTTTTTATTATTATTTTTATTGATGGTGCTGCTGGTGGTGACTCAGGAGCTACAAGAAGGGCTTTGTTTGGCACGATTTGTCGGAGAACGATTTCATCTACCCAACGCAAGGTCAAGACTACATTCTCAAAGGATCTGAGATTCTCGATCACGCTACCATCACCCCGAGGCCGTCGGAGACTCACAAACCGGAGGACGAATCTGATTTTCCGGCGGTGATCACGAGGCGGCGTAACCAGTCGTGGAGCTCCATTGACCTGAACGAGTACCGAGTTTACAAGTCCGAATCGTTGGGTGACTCGGCCGGGAAAATCGCCGCCGACGCGTCGACTCAGACTGACGATTACCGGAGGCGGAGGAGGACGGCGATGAGGGATGAAGAAGAGAAGAATGGAATTGAAGAAGTCGAAATGGAGGGAGAGAGGGTCGCGCACGTGACTTGTCATAATAATCACAGTACGGAACTAAGTAGGGATGAGATCTCGCCTCCACCGTCCGATTCGAGCCCGGAGACACTCGAGACGCTGATGAAGGCAGATGGACGGTTGGGATTGCGGTCTTCAGAACCCGCGAAGGAGAATGATCTGATGGCTGATAGCTATCCTAGTGGAAGGATGAGAGCTTCGTCGGTTCTCTTGCAATTGTTATCGTGCGGTGCGGTTTCTTTCAAAGAGAGTGAGGCCAACTCGGTCAAAGATCAAGGGTTCTCGTTGGTTGGGCACTACAAGTCTAGGTTGCCCCGCGGTGCAGGGAATCATGAGGGAAAGGAAGTAGGGACATCGATGGAAATTCCGGATTTGAGCAGGGTGAGATTGGAAGATAAGGAGTATTTTAGTGGGAGCTTGATCGAAACCAAAAAAACGGAAGCCCCTGCCTTTAAGAGGTCATCTTCCTACAATGCAGATAGGTACGTTATATGTATTCAAATCTCATTTACTAAACACGTTTAGTGAATTAAAAGATCTGATTATTTTAAAAACTAAAAATTAAATACTAGTGTATGTGATTTCAATATAATAAGCATCTTATTTCTTATTTAATACTTTCTAGTTTATTCTTACATTTACCTGTGTGAAATAAAGTTTGCGATGCCGATCCTTGTCTGTGTGTTTGTGCCTTCTAATTTTTGCAACGTTGGAAACTGTAGACATTGACATTCATACAGTTTCAGCTCCATAAGTTCTATAAAAAATAGTGGTTAAGAGTTAATGCTTCTAGGACATAGGAAGCATCTTGAGATTGAAGACATATAAAAAATGTTATTAATATTGTTTCGATTCTTATAAAAATATAATCTCCGGATATAGTGTAATTTTTAATCGACCCCAACAGGTGTCATTACTCCTAGTTTTCTTTGGGGGGTTTTTAAGTAGACACATTCAGATTTAGAGAGAGATGGTCGTAATTTAGAACATTATAAGTTATTGTAAGAAAATCTCAGATTTAAACTACATTTCTATCTCTAGGCTTCAATTTTTTATCTATCTTATCTATTATTGTCACAAGAGGTAGGGTTATCACTTCCCTTGTCTCCGGATGTTGTCCATTCTGCTTGTTCATAATGTAACCTCCTTTCCCCCTTCTTATATCGGGCTGGAAGTGAAAGCTTATGTAGCCCAATACATGCTTAAACTTTTTTAGAATATTGGCTCGATTGTTATTTGTTGTTTTTATATGAGTTTCTCTTCAATTGAGTGTGAGATTTGTTCAATTTACACAAAGGGGAAGCTAGCAGCTACCTATCATTGGTTTCGCAGCGTAAAATTAGATGCTGATACTTGGCAGTTGTGTGCCTGTCTGTACCATTTGTTCCCTGTATGTATGGTGAATATATTAAATGCTTCTTAACTTTAGTTTGTTAGGCAATTATTGATATCTGTCTTTTTATTTTGGCCCCATTTACTATATGTTAGCTGCTGAATATGGGGTCCAATTCAAAGCATCCAAAGAGTTGATCATTGGTTTTCATAAATTAACTTGCCTGTTTGCCACCTATAATATACTAGTAGTACGAAATCAGTGGGAAATGAGGTGCATAGAAAGAGACAGAGAGATAGATAATTTCGGTTGGGACAATGAGTACGACAATACAAGATATGTTGGATTTTCTCACTTAGAAGAGTGGTTATGTGATCATGTTATTTGATCACAATCACTTTTTAAAAATCATATATTTTTCTTTCTCTTATGTCATCATCCATAAGTAGTTGTCATTAAATAACATGACCACTTTTTCACGAGAGGATCCAAATCCGTTTTGTTTTGATTTCTGTTTATACCATCATTTAATCAATCATGCACTGGCAATTTGGCATCTCAAATTGTTTTAATTATCTGACAAGATATAATTAGATGATATTATTTATTGTCATTTTTATGATTATGACAGTGACATAAATTGCTTTCTCAATAATGTGATTTAGTCTAAAGTTTGGGTTCTGTCTATGGTCTCCTGCTCCTTACAGCGGTTCCCGATTGCAAATCATCGAGCATGAAGGAGACGTTGTGCGTTCAAAATGCATACCGCGGAAGCCCAAGCCAACAAAGAAAGAAGAAGGTGGTTCGATGCATATTGTTAACAGTGGCCAACAAGGGAGCAAAAGATTTGATCTACAACAGTAGGTTGATACTGTGACTATGAAACGAAATGAAATATTGACAATTGGAAGTTTGTAACTGATATCCGAAAATAGAACAAAAAGCTTAGGGAACTAGTAAGCGGTGTGGAAGAATGTACAATATCGTCAGGGATAGGATAAGTACTAATCAAGTACGGGGGTAGTATAGTGGCCTAGAGCTTTGCAATTTGCAAGTCGCAGCACAGTGTGCTGGTACATTGAAGGAGGGTTAGAAATGTGATAAAAATTCTAGTTTGAAAGCCTTGTCCTTCTATTTTGATTTTTAGATTTTGGTCAGAAGTCATTACTTGTAAACAGCTGGTATGTGTTTCCTTTCCTGTGTTATATGGCTTTTAATTTGTGTGGCCTTGCCTTTTAATTTTTTGTACTAGATCTTACCAAGGTAAGGAAAGTCCCAATGTGTTTATAAAATTCTTATTAAGGAGCTCAAGAAAAAAGGGTAAAGAAAAAAATAATAATAATAATGTACCGTCTGAGGATATTGACCCCCTTACCAAAATATTTGCTATCAAATATCTCAATAAATTAACTGAACCCGTGACAATTGAACTTTTTTTTTATGGTAGCCTTTTTCACAAGCCTTTGACTTTGAAATATGGAAAGTAAGATCTGTATAGGTATTATATATATATATATATATATATATATATATATATATATATATATATATATATATATATATATATATTTTGATAACAAGGTATTATAATATTTTCGCTTGGCCCATTGTAAGCACGCGTGACTTTGACCAGCGATATTCGGTGGGTCCTTTGTGAGCATGTATCTAAATAAATATGGGAATCAAACATGCAATTTCATTCTTTTTTTCCCAATATAAGTTTATCAAAGAAAGACATTGGACTGTACTAAAAATAGAAAAAAGAAAAAGAAAGACATTGGATAGGAATAGAACTCAGCATCTTATTTAACAGTAATCGATCCTAGCAGTTGAACTGATTCTCGTTGGTTGACTTTTGCAATTATGTTGATTGACATCCATTGCAATTCCAATATTTTACGGATTTAGATTCTATCATGTGATCATGTTATTTAATCATAATCACTCATTAATTATGAGATAAGAGAGAAAAAAATATATGATTTTTAAATAAATAGTTGTAATCAAATAACATGATCACATGACTATTTTTCCACATAAAAAGATCCAAATTCAAACATTTTACCTTCTAAAAAAAGCAGAAGTCAAAAGTCAAATATTTTTTAAAAAATTAAACAATTTTTTTAAAATCTAAACAGTTTTAATTTTTATAAAAAATATTTCTAAAATAAGCAAGGCATAAAAAAAAGCTTTTTTTAATATACCAATCCAAACGGGCTGCAAGTCTGTTTAAACTAGGACCTATGAGCCCGATCTATTATTGTGAATTGTTAACTAATGGACTAACCTATTAACTTGCTATTCTTTTTTTCTAGGAAAAAAATTCATCTCCTTTTTCAAAACTAAAACACCTGCATAATAAGTGAAAGTAAAACTTTTCTACCTAAAAAAAAAAAAACTTTTCCAAGCTCAAATGATTTCAACGGCTAAAATGTTCAAATAAGATACAAAACTCTAAATAATTAAAAACTAAAAGGAAAAGGTTAAAATACCCCTATGGTTTTTCTTTGAATCACTTAGCCTCTTATGGTTTTTTTTTTTAGGTATTATTTATTTACAAATTTTTTTTAGAAATTACATTATGTACTCCTAGAAGTACATAGTGTAGTTTGTAAGAGTTTGTAAGTAAAAAGTTTGTAAATATAATCCTCTCTCTCTTTTTTAGTCATTTACATTCCTGTGATTTTTTCTATCCAAGTCCTTACTTAACACTGTTAAAAATTTGATAAATCTATCTATTCTACCCTTTATCTCATCTTGTTCCTCAAGCTTTGCAAGGGTTTCTAACAATACAACCAAATTTTCTTTCATTATCCAATTTCTAAAAAACAATTGTGAAGTGCCACATGATTGGTGACAGGAACATGAAAAATAATTTCAATGAGATTTTAACCAAAGTGACTTTTATTAAAAATAAATTTTACAAAAAGAGCCTCAAGCCAAATTTTAACCAAATAGCTTTTTAAAAAATTTATGGGGCAGAATATACTTACCACCAAAAAAATTTATCACATTTACAACCAACCTAATAACCATTGATTTCCGTCAATCTAACGGTTCTAATTTATTGAGAATTAATAATTAATTAATAAATGCGATCTAATAATTTTCAATAAATTATAACCATTAGATTAACAGAAATCAACGGTGATTAAGTTGGTTGTAAATGTGGTAAATTTTTTTGTGATAAGTATATCCTTCTCTAAAATTTAAATTATGAAACATAAATTTCCTTTCCCTCTCTCTTTCTATGTACGGTTCTCCCCTCTCCTATTGCTTGTAATGCAAAATTTCAAGTTATAATTCTAGTTTACTTCTTGAGCATTAGGATGAATGTGAGTATGCAATTGTAGTAGTTGTGCCTTTCAATGCTTACAATGGAAAGGACCCACCTGTTAAACTTTTAAATGAGATGATGAGACCAATTGTTACTTTAATTTGATTTTGCAATGCTTGTTTAATTGCTTCTTCTTTCTTTGGTAAACATGTTTAATTGCTTTTAACTTGTTTGATAATATGCCTGAAGCACTAGATTCCTTTTGAAATATGCTTGCTAATAGGGGTGTTCATTAATCGATCCAAATCGATTCAAACTGCGGTAACCGAATCGAAAAATCGAAAACCGAATAAACTGAAAATCGAAAAATCGAAAACCGAAAAAAAAATCCGCGAATTTTAATTAGATTGGATCGATTTTCGGATTGGTAGATGAAAACCGATCCAATCCAATATATTAAATTTCCTCTACCTACTTGGGTCTTTCTCCAATCATAGCCCAAAAATTTCTAAACCCAAGACCCATTAACCCATCAACTAAATCCAAGAAAAAACTTAGTCACATCTCATCAACAAAATTTCATCTATGTAGAGCTCCATATCTCATTGTCCAAAAATAAATAAATTATATTATCGTTTATTGATACTTTTGTATTTAAAAATAAATAAATTTACAAAGCCAATATATACAAAGATGTTATTTGCACAATAATCATGAAATAAATTTTAGAATCTTCAGAAAACCGATCCAATCCAAACCGAAAAAAATTGGATTGGATTGGATCGGATTTGAAAAAAAATCCAAACCGAAAGAATTGGATCAGATGATTTTTGCTTCCAAAATTGATTCAATCCAGACCGCGAACACCCCCACTTGTTAATGAGATTTATTATTAGCTTCTTATCGGGATTTGAGTGGAGATCAGAATAATAAATCGTACTTTATTTTAGGTCTTAAAGAATGTGTATTGTGATGATATTCTAGCTTGTTGCCTCATTGACAAATGAGAAAGTAACAAAGTGGTGTAAAATAAGCTTGTCGCATCCATGAAAAAATAGAGAATATAAAGGGAATTCATATTTGAAACTGAAAAAAATTTGTATGGTAAAAAACTCTTGCAAAGCTTGGGAAAGAAGATGACACAAGGTAGCTCAAATGTATTTTTATGAAAAGGGTGAATAATCATATTAATTATAAAGGACTTGGATGGGAAAAAATATAGAGGATAAATAAAATAAAAAAGTAGAGTGATAAGTGATTCAAAGACAAATCACATTAGGATAATTGAACTTTTCCCAACTGAAAAATATCATAATTCAAAAAAAATATGAAATAAAGGGTTGGTGGGCTGACTTGAGAGCCCACATGCTGTCCGAATTTAAGCTCGAGTAAACATTACAGTTATTCATTTAAAACGCGGCCCTGCTCACTATGGTTTCATTTATAATCATCACATCAAAAGCTGAGTTAATTGATCTATTGGCCTATAGCCTTTAGGTGATGTTCAATCATTCCGTCACATTGAAGAGGGAATGATATAATTTTTAAAGGTGTGATTGTGAACAAATAATATGATTATAATATCACTTTTTCATATGAGAGGATCCAAATTCAAAAAATTTAGCTTCCAAAAAAGAGTAAATTATTGACTTTTTTCTGACTTCTAATTTTTGTTTAAGCATACATTCAAACGGAGTTTTTAGTAAAAGTGTTTTTTTTTTTCTGAAGAAAAAAATTACTTTTGGCTAAAAAAATATCTATCCAAACGGGTTTGAAAATGCTTGATTCTAACCTAACACGGTAAGACCTATGAATCACATCACTTTTACCCTCTGTTGTGAAACCCGGGTCGACCCAGAACTCGGCGAACCCATCGGATCGGTTCGGGTCAAGCATTAAATCAGTCATGCATCGGACCTAGCCAAACCGGGTAAAATCGGAGACTCGGTCAGGTCATGCATTTTTATTAAAAATAAAAAAAGCAAAATTGTTTCATCTTGTTAGAAAAAGATGTATAACTCATTTTAAAAACTTTTTATAATTTTATTTGCTAGTATACTCTTCTACAATAACCTAAATTTTCAGCTTCAATGAATTAAGAGAATGTGACATATGTCATTTCAATGTAGATAAATTTGAAAAATATGAGTTCAATGTCATCGAGAGGTATGCTTATCGGGATTCTGAGTTACAATTTAAATTGACATAGTAATAGGGTGCATTTTCATTTATTTGTGCTTCATGAACTTGTAAAAGTGTGATTGGATAATTTTTGAGCTTATTTAGTGAATTTTGTTTAACTCATTTTAGATCTGAAAAATATAATTAAATTTATATATTCATATATATAAATATATATATATATAGGGCTTATCGTTTCTCAAGTTTCTTAAGATAACTTTATATTCGGTCACTAAATCATAACCGTACAAAGATGGATCAATGATGATAAAGGAAGAAAGAGAAAAAGAAATCATAACCATTCAAAAGTGAATCAATAAATATAAGAAAATAAATAAACAAAACAACGCAATTTTGGGCTGACCGGAGATAAATATATCTCAAGCAACTTGAGAAATATTTTTCTCATATATATATATATATATATATATATATATATATATATATATATATGGGGCAGGTTATATTTACAAACTTTTTTGTTTACAAACTACACTAAGTACGACCGGTCCTACATTAATCACGCAGTGTACGACCGGTCCTACATAGTGTAATTTGCAAAAAAGTTTGTAAACGAATCTTATCCCTATCAAGGGCGGACCTACATGGGGGGCGTGCATGGGCAGCCGCCCCCCTCTAAAATCTGAAAAAAAATGTCTACATCTCCAAAAAAATACATAGTATATTTTATTTTTCATAACTGGTGGGTTACTTTAACAAAATTAGCATTGTGTGTCGTTTGGATCTGAAATGAGTTGAATTGATTTCACCTTGTTGATGATCGGTACAATGTTTTTGTTCAAAGCTTTCGATTTCACTTTCTGAGTCTCCTTCTTTTGCTTTATTTGATACCCAAAATCTGTTAGCATGAGAAAGAAGCTTGATACCCATTTTCCTGTTGTGAGTATTTTCACTTTCTCTTTGTAAAGTTGTGATCTTTTTGTAGTTTCATGTTGTTCGAATGCTCAAAAACCAACAGAAAGTGAAAGAAAAAAATGGGTATAAAATAATTATAGTTTGCAATAATTTTTGGAATTTATTTGTTTAGCTTTATGGTGCTTGATAATTGAAGTAGATGGGTCTGTAGTGCTCTGGGCATTATGGAACTTTATATGTTAGTTTTAGGTGCTTGCCTAATTTGGGTTCTACGAGCTTCCCCCTCTTTTTGAATTTATTTTAGTTATGTGATTATATTTGTTATTAAAATTATTTAATGGGTGCATCTCTTGAGATCGATGTACATGTTTTTTGGTTTACGAATGTGATTCTCCTTCTTTTCATTGTTGACATGGCACATGGCAATGAAATAATCTATGTTAAATTCGTCAATTTAGTATACTTGTTAAATTATATTTTATTTAAAATTTTATAAGTTGGATTTGTTAAAATTTTTGCCCCTCTTCATATAATTTTCTGTGTCCGCCACTGATCCTTATATATATATATATATATATATATATATATATATATATATATATATCTATCTGGGTCAACCGGTCCGACCAGTATCCTAACCGGGTCAGATTTAATAACACTCTTTTACCTAACATTTCTAAAAACTTAAAAATAAATAATTCCCGTAGTTAATGAAAGTGGCTAAGAAATAAAACATGTATTTGTTAATCGCCTAACTAGGTTGTATTTAAAAAGTATACGGTAAACAAGCACATGGGTATTTCATAGCATGGCTGTCTAAGTTTTATATTAAATCTCAAACTAAGCTACTTTTTGGTGCTCGTAACCTTTAGAAATTATTAAGCTATTTAGCGTGCAAGTATTTTGACATCCAAATATTTAATTCTCTTATTCATGTTCAGTGTCTGATTATAAGGATGATATGAAAATAGGCTTATCAAATGTTGCCTTCAAACATTTTTTTGTCCTCATGTTAAATTTTGAAGAAATTGAAAGTTCCATAATAGAATGATAAATTTTCATGTGATCCTTCAAAAGCGCTTTCACGTTCACGTTTATGAAAATTTTAAAGCTCCTCAAATTTCTTAAGATTTCAAAGAATTTCAATATCATTATTCAATCCCCAATGTTATGACCCATCCTATGGCCATAGCTTCTAGAAGTAACAACTAAGAATGAGTGTATGCCTAAGAGGTAAGGGACAAATCTTTAGCGTTAGGAGAGTATCCAAGTGGGTACTCTCTTTTTCAAACGTGGAACATTTTCTTCTACTTTTCAAAAGAAAAAATTTCCTGCCACATTACAGAAGAGAGTACCCAAGTGGGTAATGCACTGAAGGTCTGTTTGATGTGACGTATAAGACAATATAGTATAAGTTTATATTATATGTTATGACATTTTATATTGTTTGGTGTGACCATCGTATAGTATAAGCTTATACAGTATAATCCCTTAATACATCAAAACGATGTATAACTTAATCCGATCTAAAGGTGAGGGATAAGGTCTGATAAAAGATTAATGTACTAACATCATTGACCAATGTAATTCTCAAAATTTAATATATTATTTTAATATTAATCTATTAAAATAAAAATTAATTTTTCAATATATTAATTTTTAAAATATTGAATATTTTTATTTTTATAAAAATTAATTTATATTTTGGACACACTGATCAATAAATTTTTATGAAAATTAATATCATATGACATTCTTTGAAGAATTATATAAATTCTTTATTAAATGATATTTTTATTAAAAATATTTATTTTTATCATATATAGTATTATACAGTGTGTACCGTTCGATACTATGAGCCCACTATGTACCCTTGAGGGTAATGTCACTATATGGATTATACCCCTAGCTGATGTAAAGAACAGGCTAGAAGGTAATATTCCAAGGGGTAGCAAGCTGATATTAATGGTAGACAAATAGTAAGAGTATAACTGGGAAGTAAATGGGCATAATAACAGTACATAAAAGGTAGTCTTTCCCTTGTGCCCAAGGGTGGTATTTATAGGAGTCCAGGGGTCTGATCCGTTAGGGCTTTCGTATAGGAGGTCAACGCTCCTTGGGATTCGTTATGAGGGGCTGACACGCCAGGCGCTGCTGCGATGCAGAGTCTGCTCTAGGGCGATGTTAGCATGCGGCAGCAGGGCGGTTTCCACTTATGGTCTCTGGGCGACCCGCAGAGCATATGGGGTTCCAAGGTAAGACATTTTGGTGTCTCACCTGGGGAGGCGAGCTGCCTTGGGGCATGAGTCTAGGGCCAACCGGTAGGGCTGACGTGTATATAACTTGGGGTACTGGGCTTAGGCTGTTAGGGGCTGTGAAACTGGGCCATCCATGTTACAAGGCCTTTGGGCTTCAGATGTGATTAAGTCATCCGGAATACAGTGCATTATCAAATACTAGATGATATTATCTTATACAATATATTATTTTATATAATACTGTAGCAAACGCTGGATAGTATTAAAATTCAATCAAATCTTATACTATCAGGTCTTATAAAGTCTTATCTTATATTATGTACCAAACATGCGGTAAAGATTTTTCCGGGGAGATAAAGCTATCTTTCCTATCCCCAACAATTTGGCTTCTAGGATTTTACACCTATAAGTAATCCTTGGGTTAAGCTTTTCAAGTATGCACACACCACACACCTTCACAGTTATAAGTCATTATTATTGTGCACCTTTGCGGCGTATATTATATAGACTCCTACGAGCGTATAAATCCAAATACAATTGGTTGGACATTCCGATTCTTCCGGATCGATCAACCTCTATGTTGTCGATCACTATTCCATTTCTTCTAGTCGTCACTGCCTCTTTCCCTTTCAGTATTTTACTGACTAACGAAGCTTATAATACAGTGTAATATTTTTCTTGCAACTGAACCCCCTTCTTCGTTTCTCGCTTTCATACTTACCAAATTTTCGAAGTCCCCACGCGTTGTGGTAATCTTTATTCTTTCTTCTCTTTCTAAATATTTTATTTTATTTTTTTTGCCCACATCCCATTATATAAATAAATAATATAACAGAAATAGTGTGTAAATATCATTTTTCTTTCTTTATATATTAAACCGTGTCATAATTTCCCCTGTGAGTAGTAGTTTCAGTTGGGTTCTTCAACAAAGACAAAGAGAAACAGTGGACACGAATACGCGGTCACGCAATCTTAAACTTAGCAAGTAATCCAGCGCGAAAACTCCTAAGACATCTTGTCTCGATGCATACTTACACATAATATCCAACTGTTTGTTCATTCCTTCACTACAAAGTAAACACTTCAACCGCGTCACTCACTTCCCTCCGAACCTATATATGATATATAGTGCAATAACCTTATAGTAAAAAATATATATATACCTACCACTTCGCTTCCAAAACTAGAGAACATTCTGATAATTTGGTAGTTTCAAACAACGTTATTTCGTGTACTACTTGGCTTTGATAAACATGGCTAATTGTTTGATGTTACTATCTAAAGTTGGTGAAAGCTGCACCAACCCATCCAGAGAGAGAGCTTTGAAGCGTGGTGGTGCTTTTAAGTGCAAGACTTGTAAGAGGGAGTTTCTTTCGTTTCAAGCCCTTGGGGGCCACAGAGCCAGCCACAAGAAGATAAAGCTCATGGGCACACACCTTTCGTGCCGGTTACCAAGAAGCCCAACCATGAAACCCAAGACCAAGATGCACCTCTGCCCAATTTGTGGGCTTGGGTTTTCTATTGGACAAGCCTTGGGAGGGCACATGAGAAAGCATAGAGCAAGTACTAAAAGTAAAAGGTTCAATTTGTACTTGGACTTGAACTTAACACCGCACGAGAATGATCTTAAGCTTAACTTAAGGACACCTGTATTGGATTTTTTTATTTGATTGGTGTATTTTGAGTACAACTTCTTCTTGTAAATTTCTAACTCAATATTATTTATTTTTTTCGTTTCTTAATTTGCCATGTTTTTAAGTTTATTGACCTACGCCTAACTCCAAAAAAAAAAAAAAAAAAAAAAGGATTTGTATATTCATTGTGCTTACTTGAAACTACTTAGAAAATATTGCAGACTGCAGAGTGTAGTTAGAAACAATGTAAAATATCAAGGCAAAGAAGGTATATAGCAGTTTTTTATTTATTAACAAAACAAATTTCACATAATTGCATTTGATGTATATCGAGTGAAAGTATAAATAATTGAATTATATTTAATTTTTTGGATTGTTAGTTTTTTTATATTATTTATCGGTTCATCCAGTGGCGGACTTAGAAAAAAAAAATTATGTGTGCATACTTAAGGTGGGAGTTTGAGGGCAGTGCCTCCGAAGATTTTTTTAAAGAAAATTTTAAATGTATTAATTGTTGGGTTAATTGATAAAAAATTAACCTCTATCGATGTCTATTTGATCCAAAGTTAACTACTTTTGCTTCAAAAAAAATGTGAAAAATCTCATGCGATTCTCCTCCACTTGATGAAGATTGAATTTCAGGAATCATTGATGTCCATTAAAATTTGGAGCTAATAAGGTTTATCTTTCAAAAAAAGAAGAGGAGACAAAGCAACGAGATAGTATTTAAGCTTTAAACTTTTAATTATATGGGTTGGTTGGGTTGGGCTTGGGCGTATTTTTACTTTTTTTTTTTTTTTCAATCTTTCTAATTTTTATTTTTTTTACTTAACTTAAATCACTCACCTCTTTAAAAAAAAATTTCAAATTTTTGTGTCTGCATTTGATGCAACAACACCAGTCCGCCTCTGGGTTCATCAAATATGGGTGATAAAATTTTTCCTACTAAATTTTAATACAGTTGTAATTTTAGGAACTTAAACTCGAGACGATTGATTAAGTTTGAACAAATCTCTTATCAGTTAATCCACATATTTAGTGATAAATTATTAGATATTTGATGATGAACCGTAACTTTAAAACTTAATTTTCATAGTGTTAGACAACTACTAAAATTAATCTATACGCATATATTCAATCGATTTTATAATTATCATTCAATATCGAGAATTGAAATCTTCTTACATATTTTTTGATTTCTATGCTGACTTGGGTGGGTTTTACACGTAACTTTTCTGACATATAAATCCCACGTATTTTTTTTCTCTACAATATAATGTTTCAATTTTAATATAACTTGATAATTATAAAATCCATATTCAATTCAACTACGTGGCATGAGCTACAGTTTAAATTTTTAATTGGATTTTTGTATAAAATTTCTCCTCCTGTAGTTTCTCCTACGCCGAACCAATTGGGTGTCGTTGAAGTTGCTCCGCATAACCAACGGTCCAGATTTATTATATATGAGCCACGTGTACGTCATCTAGTGACCCAACCGTGAGTTGTGCTCAACTCAGGTTCACCCTATCTTAAATCCCTTGAACGAGAAAAGATCGAGTGCTCCTCGCACACCCTATCGTATGAATCTCTTCCCTCTTTGAAAAGCGTTCTGCGTTCACCGGCGTCAGAAAGTTCTTCCGATCAGGTTTCCGGCCATCGCCGAGGGTACGGATTCTTTAACCTTCCCAAAGCTTCTATCCATTTGCCAAGTTAACTTATTGCTCGCAATTCTTTAGCTCGAATATTCGCACTTGTTGATTTATTTATTTTTATTTGAATTTATAGTAATTTTGTTTGGTGAGAGTTCCTTTGCTTGATACGTAGTGTCGTAATTTTCTTTATTTAAAAAATATGATTAATGCGAGCATTCGTTCATTCTTCTTAATTAATTTTTTTTATTCCCTTTGGCCACTTGCTGCTGTGTCTGTGTTTGCTTTTTCCTATGTTATTCCAATGTTGTCCTTGAAGGATGTGTTTGATTGAACCGTGTTACTGTACATGAAAGGGGCTTTCTCTTGTTGCAGGAGTTGTTAAGCACAGCTTTGGGAACTAAGAGAAATTATCCATTGAAGTCAGCAACAAATTTTGCAGTGGATTTTTCGGGAATATTTTTCACCTGAAAAAATTTGAAGCAAATGGTATTTATAATTATTAATTTTTACTGGATTGAGTAGATTCTGCTTTCCTCACTCTCTTTCTTTTCGCTTAAGATTTTGTATTGTACGTTCTGTTCCTTTGTTAGGAACTGAATCCCTCTCACAATTTGTGGAGTACACATTGTATTGTAAGTGTTGCTTAGTGCTGTTGTTGTATGTTTGTTATTGGAAATTGGTATCAAGGAGCTTCTGAATTCTGATGCTTTCTTTGTCTTTGGGGGGCAATGTTAAGGCTTTAGGGTCTTTAAAGTATACAAAATTGACATTGGGCACATCACACAGCAAAATCTATATCATAAGGACTTTTTAGAGGAAAAAGTGGGGTATCTCAATCTCAACCATTGATGAGAAAACCAACTATTGATAATATGATAAAATATTTGCACGTGTATAAAAAACTATGGATTTGTTAAAAGTCCACTCCCATTGATTTTCTCATCAATAGCTGAGATCCTTCACTTTTTCTTCTGCAGGGAACCTCTCACTTTAGAGGAACCAAATTCATATCATAAATGACACGAGAGGCTTCATGTAATTAGATAAAATATAAATACTGAACCTTTGGTATACGACCCTGTTTGGATAAACAACTGAAATAAGGGCTTATATGAAAATAGCTTATGAACAAATGCCTTACAGAAAAGCTACTTCTAAATGAGCTAGTTATAAAGCCTGAGTTTCTTAATTATTTAAGGAAGCTCAAATTTGTGGGATAAGTCTTAGCAAGTTTATTTAAACAATTTTAATGCTTTATTTAACGTTCAGTCTATGAGATTTTAAGCAAATTGCAATCTACCTGGTTGTTTTACTCAATCAAAACTTAGGTGCATCCTAGGTTTATCTCCTTCTTTTCAGATTTTTTTTTAATCTTCTATGTCTGCTGTAATCCAATTTCCTTTGGCAGACATCATTGAATTTTTATCTTGTGCTCCTGCATCAACCACATTAGGTCATGCAAAAGAGCACTTCATCCACTCCGGGGATGAATAAACAAGGCACTAATTGACACATAATAGAAGCATGGAAGGAAAAAGAATAGGAGCCACCTGGAGTCATCAGGTTGAAACTCTGGAATTCACCAGATGAAATATGGAAAACCCTTGTAATAATAAATAACTAAAAATATAAGTTTTATCCCGTTTTATACATAACAAGCCCTTTTATAGGCATTATGGAACTTGAGTGAACAATCTTCAAGGACTTCCCTAATCCTTTGTATACTAATAGGACTCTAATCCTACCATAATTTACTTATAATTGCCTAAGATAGCCCACTTACATCTCAAAAAAATAATCACATTGTCACAAAACAGATTAATTATAATTATTCCTCCCCCCACCCCCCCAAAAAAAAAAAAAAATCCCCTTGTTTTTATAGAATGTAATTGAACTCCGTTATCCTGCATCAGTTTGATTAATTGAATGACAGCAATTTATTTAAGATTTTCAGTTATATCTGAAGCATTGTTGATTTTTTTTTTTCTCCAGTCTTTACAAAACAAGGGATTTTGGATGGTAAAGGGTTCTGGACACATTAATGACAGGGAGACTGCATTTGATAATCCTTCCAAAATTGAATCAAAACGACCTCATCAGTGGTTTGCTGATGCTGCTGAAGTTGATTTTTTTCCAAACAAAAAACAAGCTTTAGAAGATGCGAATGAAAAATCTAGTTCAGGACTTTCAAATGTAAATTTTTCTCCATGGGAGAATGATTCCAATTTTCATTCAGTCCCAAGCCATTTCATTGGTCGGTTATTTGGATCTGAAACTAGGCCTGTCAATTTCACCGAAAAGAATACTTATGTTCCGGCTGATGATTCTGATATGAGATCAAAGATGATCACCAATCAATATGGAGATGATGCATCTTTTGGCTTGTCTATATCTCATTCCGTCGTAGATTCTGAAGCATGTATAAATTTTGGTGGAATCAAAAAAGTCAAAGTAAATCAGGTTAAGGATTTTGATGATGTACCGGATCCGGAGGGACATAATTTTAGTAGACAGAGTAATGGCGATCCACATCAGGCCTATAATGGGGAAGTTGAGGGAAGGTCTGCATCAATAGGGCAAGCCTTTGACAAGGATGGTGATGTCACTTTAATGGGACTCAGCTACAGCAGAGGGGATGATGCCCATGTTAGATCATTTGGTGCCCCTTTTGGCAAAGGAGATGACTCAATCATATCAATTGGTGAATCCTATAACAAAGAGGACACAAATATAATTTCTTTTGGTGGGTTCCCTGATGAACGGGATATTATCTCTGTGGGAAGGCCTGCTGCAGAGTACGGTCAATCATATAATCAATCTTCAGTTCATGTGTCAACAACAGCTCATGAGAAAGAGTTGTATGCATCAAATTCTGATGTAGTCGCAAGTACGCATCAGATAGTAAAAGTAAAGTCTGAAACTATGGCAAAGAATAAACAAGAGTTCAAAACTGCAAGGAAAGAAGCTCCAAACAGTTTCCCTTCTAATGTCAGGAGCTTGATATCTACTGGTATGCTTGATGGTGTTCCTGTAAAGTATGTCTCAGGGGCGCGGGAGGTAAATTTTGGTCTTTGTTGTTAATTATTTCAAATTTGAAGTGCTGTTTAATAAGTTGTAGTTATATTCCTGCTTGGGTGAAGGAACATCGTGGAATTATAAAAGGCTCTGGCTATCTTTGTGGGTGTCAGTCATGTAACTATTCCAAGGTTAGTAATCCACTGGTACACACCGTGACCAAACACCTTAATAATGGCTTTTCAATTTCTTAATTTCTTGGATAGCTTACTTATTGACTGATACTTTACGTTATCAGGTTTTGAATGCTTATGAATTTGAGAGACATGCTGGTTGCAAAACAAAACATCCAAACAACCATATTTATTTTGAGAATGGGAAGACCATTTATCAAATAGTACAGGAATTGAGGAGTACCCCAGAAAGTTTGTTGTTTGATACAATTCAAACAGTTTTTGGTGCACCAATCAATCAGAAAGCATTTCGCAGTTGGAAAGGTAAAGAAATTCCTCTCCTGTCCACCTTATACACTAACAAAACACATCCTCGCCTTGGTAGGCTAGGTTTAATTCTTTGGATTTGTTTTCTGCGTCACTTACCCAATGTTTTTACTCCAACTTTCTTCAGAATCATTTCAAGCAGCAACTAGAGAGCTTCAACGCATTTACGGAAAGGAAGAACTTAACCTATAAGTCCCAAGCCTTTGTGAAAACGTAACTTAGGTTAGAGACTAGTGTGCATAGTAAGATATATCATTTTTAGAATTTTTCCTGTATCTTTTTCAGGCTCCGCAGCCTTCAGTGCATTGTGTGCCTTTGTGGCCTTGCTTAAAATATTGGAGGTTTTATAACAGCTTTTGTACAAATCAGTGGAATTAGGTGGCTTTGGTAGATAGAATTATCTATAACATTACCGAGAAAGCTAATGTTCTTTTGTTACTGAAAGGAGCAAGACTTATTAGCTTGTTAATTTTGGGGCACTGGACTGAACTCGTGAAGTTTCATGCAACTGTTTTGAATTGTTGTTAAACTCTGATTGGTAGTAAACTTAGATAATGGATTAATGGGTCACTATTCAATCAGTGAATCATATTGGTTGATTAGGTTTAATTGAATTTATATAATAATGTATAAATATAATATAAATTTAAAAACATTATGACAAACCTAAGAGTTGGTCTAGTGGTAATGTTACAAGCATCAATCAAGTAGTAAATTTGCTCAAGTATTTTAGTGGTTCCCGTTAGATTGGCAATGGATTCTAGGGTAGAAGATAAACGATTGGTATGCAATTGAAGGAGGGCAATAACTTCTGTTTGCATGTGCTTTCGCACATTGTGTGAAATGTGAAGGATGAGGTGCTGCAGCACAATTTTGTTTCTAGGAAGAATACAAATGGATAATGATAAATATTCATGAGACCGTTCTTTATTATAATCTTAAATAATGAATATATGAAATAACGAGCCGCGGACGAATTGATATGCATTTATAATTTTACCGAAAATTGCATGTTAATTTCTCTCGCAGCATATTTACGCATTTTGAATAGTCTACGCAAAAATACACCTTATGCAGGTTTTTACTCTTCGTTAATTAATTAATAATTATTTTGTTCCTTATTCAAAATTATCTACCTAGTTGTCCTTCTTTAATCGATTAACTTGAAGATTTAATCGATTAAATGGTCAAAACTGACAAAAATGGTCGACTTAAAGATTTAATCGATTATATCTTCAAGTTGATCGATTAAATCTCTCAACAGGCAACAAAGGTTAAATCTCCTCCATAAATGTTATCAAAAAAAAAAAAAAATCTCCTCCATAAACAAAAGCAGATTCCATACATATGAAGCAAATCAACAAGCATAGATAACCAAACAAACAAAGAAACCAACAAAAGAAGAACGATTCTTCGAAATTGAGAACTTTTTAATTTTTTATTTTAAATATGAAATACTTTCAGTTCTTTAAGAGAATTTGAGTTCTAATGTATTGGTTGATGGTTAAAATCTATCTGTAGTAGTTACGGTATTTTTTTGTCTTTTTGCATAGATAAGCAAATGCAAACATTGTTAATGGTTTGATTTAGCAATAGCACGAAAAAAAAAAACGATTCTTGAAAACTGGATTGATTTACATGAACAGGTCTGGCACCATTTCTACCTCTCACATGAAACCTTGTTTATTACTTGAAAAACGGCGCGAAATGATTCTATTGTCAACCTCGGAACGATGACTGCGATCAAGGCGAACAACGAACCCTTCCCGTCTTGCATATTCATCATAAAAAACTTAGCAGAATCTTCAATCAGTTTTTCGTGTATTGGAGGTTATTTGAATTTTGAATTTAATGTAATAGAAGTTGATTGGGATTTGTATTTAATAAGAGCTGATTGCGTTTTGTATTTAATAGGAAGCAATCAGCTCCTATTAAATATTGCGTTTTGTATTTAATAGGAAGCAATCAGCTCCTATTAAATACAAATCGCAATCACTCCTATTACATTAAATTCAAATAACCTCCAATACCGTGTTTGTCTCATTCAATCAATGCTCTCACGCTCATTTGGGATATTTAATTGATAAAATATAAGTTTTAATCGATTTAATCAATTAAGAGGGATATTTAATCAATTAAATCTTCAAGTCAACCATTTTTGCCAGTTTTAACCATTTAATCGATTAAATTTTCAAGTTAATCGATTAAGAAGGAGCAGATTGATAGATAATTTTGAATAAGGAACAAAATAGTTATTAATTAATTAATGAAGGAGCAAAAGAATAAAAAAAAACCCTTAGGCAGCATTATTACGCATTTTGAAGGAAGGTGAGTCACGACGCAAGAGTACTAATTTTCTATCCGTAGGTATTACGCCTGATTTTTTTTTATTAGGCTTCATATTTTTTTATATCAACTTTAACTTTATGTTAAGTAATTGATTATACAGGCTGTATTGTATAAATTCCCCGTATTGCAAATAGGCAGAGAACCCGATTTCGAAATGTGTATTTACTCCAATCCACAAGCCATCAGCGCATTTATACAGTAAAAGAAAATAAAAAATCAATATTCAATGGATCTCACGACCCAACCAAACAAAGTAAGGAACGGTTAGACATGCATTCGCCACAATCACATCTAGTTTTGGATTTAATATCACTTGTTGAAAAGTCAGAAACTACTTATCACACCTAAAATTTATAAAGAATGACACCTCAAAAACGTTAAGCACAATTCAGCATCATGATCATCATACAATTAATTTGTTCCTTCAATCTTGTTCTTGGACTGCATTGTTGCCTCCAATTTCTAAAATTTGTCCTCAACCACAACATGCGGATTTTTGTGCAGCCTCCCCAGCTCCCGCTGCCTGATTTTGGTTGATTTTGATTGTTGATGGCTGCAATGAAAATATCATGAGAAATTGAATTTGTGAGAGGGAGAGAAGAGGTTTGAAGGAGAGGAACTATAGTATTAACACATTAAACTAGTGAGAGGAAGTTCAAATACCTCTGCCTTAGAGTCAGTGTCAGCAAGCCTTTGTTTTATATCTCTTGCTATTGAGAAGAAAACTTCCTCCACATTTAGATTTGTCTTTGCACTCTGCAATAGCATATATTGCATGAGCATAATACTAACATAAAAGTTCAGTGAGTTTTCACATTCTCAAGTATACACCACTTACAGTTTCAAAGAATTTGATTCCATACTCATCAGCTAGTGCTTGGCCCTTGGACTTTGGCACAGCCTAAAAAAAAAAACAAAGGCATACATATGATCACAAACATCACAAATCGGAAGTGCAGGTATGTATACATAGATAAGAGAGAGGATGCTCCCAGATTTACTAATTCAATTGATGGTATCAAATCGAAACTCAACCCCCTTCAAACCTCCCTCTCCCGCTAACAAAAAATGTGCCATTCATTCACATAACATGGTTTCTCTAACATCCGTAACGATGCAATTCAACCATCAGTAAAACTTGAATAACAATGAAGGAAGTACATTTGATGACAGTAATGGTTGATTTTTTAAGCTCCTTTGCATTTAGCTCTGCAACTCTGTTGTTCAAAATCAAATTGGTGTTTGGTAGAAGATCTTCAATTTGCTCTTGTAACCCCTTCAATTTGCTCTTGTAACCCCACTCAAAAAGGGAGAGAGAGCAGGAGGGAAAAAATGAATAAAGCAAGGCTTTCATTAAACATTGCCAACAAAGTTTGCATACTGATGGGCCTATAATATATAATTCAAGCCCATTAGTATCTTAAGCTAGGATTAGTATATATAGAAGTTTAGGGTGATGTTTCTGTTATGCATGTATTCAGTGAAATAGGAATTGGGAAAAGGATCTTTAGGGATCTCTTAAGGCCCAGGTCTTTGGCTTTGAGGGTAAGTTGAGACCTTTGGTTTATCTTTTCTGTATTTCCAGTATTGTTGTTAATAGAAGTGTTATTTTACTGTTAATTGTTGTTATTCTTGCTGTGAATTTTTGGATTCCATCAATTTGGTATCAGATAACTTCCGATCTAGGGGGTGCTTTCTGGTCCAGATCTGGAAAAAAAAAAAAAAAAAAAAAAAGAATCCAGATTTATAATGGTTCCAAAATTTTAAGGAGAGGGATACGACGCTTGGGGATTGAAAATTGCTATGGAACAACATTTTCAAGAAAAGCAAATAAATGAAGAAGATGAACAATTGGCAGAAATTCTGCATGGGCTTAGAGGATGTGCGCTCTACTGGTATAGGTGTTGGAATTGTCTCAATCCTAATGCAAAATTGTGGGATTTTACCAGAGCATTTATAAATAAATATCTATCTGAGATTTTTGTGGTAGATGAAGAAGAAAAAGCAGCAACAGAGGCGAAAGAAATAAATCGACACAGTGATGAAGCATCGGACGAAGTTGAAGGTGCAGAAGAAACTAGAGAAGAAGAAAAAGAAGAGGAAGAAACGCAAGAAGACGAAGAACGAGAAAGAGCATATCTAAGCTCATAAAAACAAAGTAGAAGAAGAAAGAGATGAAATCAGCAAAGAAGAAGAAGAAATCAGCAACAAAGTAGAAGATGCAACAAGTGCAGAAAAAGAAGAGGAAATAGAGAACAAAGAAGAAGAAGAGAAAGAAGTTGGACAAAAGGCGATCGTGAGATCAGAATTGTGTCTTCATCATGTGGAAATGTTGTCTTCAGCGCAGAGACGTGCGGGCATTGGGAACGACGATGAAGAAAGGGAGAGTGAGAGAGAGGTTGGGAACAATGATGGGGATTCTGGGCATCGGGAGTGGGATGATTGTTGGGGTGAATACACATTCAGCTTTGCATAACAAGGCTACCACTTGTATGAGAGACCTATAAAGAACCAATTCAACCCAAAAACTTAAGCTATTGGGTGAGGCAAAATTAATGGTTTTATATATCTCAACACGCCCCCTTACACGAGAGCCCACTGGGCTTGAAGGGTGGACAATGCGCAGGTCCACCTACCTGTGCGAAGAAAGAAATTCCACTAGAAAGAAAGTAGGAGGCGGCGAGAATCGAACCCGGTACACCGGCTCTGATACCATGTAAAGAACCAATTCGACCCAAAAGCTTAAGCTATTGGGTGAGGCTAAATTAATGATTTTATATATCTCAACAAGACCCAATATTAAAAATAAAGATGAGCATAATGGGCCAGATGGAACAGGCACGTGCTCCTCATCCCAAAACAGAGGGAATAATCAAAAATCTGGGTCACTCAAACAATTTGGGTCACTCTAATTCTGATGGAATTCGAACACAAGCCAGCGCATTAAATGAACCAAATGTTGTTGGGGGAGGAGGCAATCCTAACTCTATTAATGGCAGTCGTGGGGCAAGATTCAGGTGACTCTCACCTGAGGAGCTAAATGACAAACGCAGAAATGTACGCTTCAAGAGCAATGCTCATTTGTCACCAGATCAAATCTACCAAAACCAGCACCTCCACATTATTTTGGGTGGGTATTGACGAACTTGTGCTTGAAGGGGAAGAGCAATTTTGCAACAGTGAAGGCATGGAAGACGGCAAGACTCTTCGGTTGAGCGTCCTCATTATTGTGGGTCTCACTTCCAGCAATTTGTTGAAGTTGACGGGTGAGTTTCATGGAAAGAAAATAGAATTGAAGCTTCCAATGTGGTCTTGGTGCTTCAAGCAATGAGATCTTGGTGGTAGTTCTATCATATCACTTATCCTTTTTCTTCACCTTGAGGACAAGGTGAGTTTCGGAAGGGGAGTATCGATGGGCCTATAATATATAATCCAAGCCCATTGGTATCTTAAGTTAGGATTAGTATATATAGAAGTTTAGGGTGATGTTTCTGTTATGCATGTATTCAGTGAAATGGGAATTGGGAAAAGGATCTCTAGGGATCTCTTAAGGCCTAGGTCTTTGGCTTTGAGGGTAAGTTGAGACCTTTGGTTTATCTTTTATGTATTTTCATCGTTGTATTTCCTGTATTGTTAATAGAAGTGTTATTTTACTATTAATTGTTGATATTCTTGCTGTGAATTTCTGGGTTCCATCACATACCCTTTTGCTTTCATCCATGTCAGCTTTGTTCCCCACCAGTATTTTGTTAACATTGTCTGAAGCATGTTGCTCAATGTTGCGAATCCAATTCCTGATGTCTGAAATTAACAGAGAAGCTAGGTGAATATTCCAGATGGAGAAACCTTTAAAGTTCTAACTTTTAAGAATTTTGCACTGGTATGCAAATTTCAAACTTAAGCAACAGCTAGAAACTTTACTGTTAAATGAAGCTTCATCTGTAACATCATAGACTAGCAATATGCCCATAGCACCACGATAGTAAGCTGCAAAAAACACAGATTTTAGGAAACTATATATCTCACAAAATAACTTAAATGACAAGTACTCTCAATCTCTCACTTCCACAAAATTTTAAAAAGAATCAAGGATACAAGAAATTTAGGGTAGCATGAATGAAACAATGGCAAAGGACACTTATATCTGGAGTTTAACTCATGACACGTCAATACTAAAGGAGTCGCCGTAATAAACTGAATAACAGCTCACTAGTTCTAGTATCTTTACATCAATAACAATCAACCATTAACTCAAATAAAAATTCCAAATGGAAGATGCTCCTTGCCTCCCAAAAACTTTTTTGCCTATAAATTCTACAAGGTTGGCAGTGGAAGCAATGGGAATCAAAACAAGGAGCTGTAGACTATTTTAGGCTTCGGCATGGGACATAATTTTGGGGATTCAGTATTTGTCTTAATCCTAGGAATTCAGAATTATTGCTTTTAAACTTGAAATGTGAACTGCCTACATAGTCTGGCACATCAGATATGACCCTTAGTAAGAATTATGGTATTTTTGTCAGTGGTTACATCCTTTTTCTATCGTGTCGTTCTTTTCTCTAATTTTCTTTTATGTTTATATTTTTCTCTATACTATTGCTTCCTTTTTTTCACTACTACATAAACCATGCCAACTGCCAAGCAACATGTTTCCATGTGTCGCAAAATCAATATCATAGTACCTGTAAGGATCATAAACCTTACCAGTTGTAATTGTCCGAAACCGCTCCTGACCTGCAGTATCCCAAATTTGGAGCTTGATCCGTTTGCCATCAAGCTCAATGGTTCTTATCTTAAAATCAATGCTGCATCAGGAAGGAAGACCTTGTGATGTTAGAGAAACTTCTGGTAAACAAAAATTCAGCAGTTTTACTCCAGAATTGTAAAAATGTACCCTATGGTTGTGATGAAACTAGTAGTGAATGAACCATCAGAGAAACGCAGGAGGAGGCAACTTTTTCCAACACCTGCAAAAGACAGTAACAGAAGAGGTTAATTGTGGTAAATCCAGGTATATTTATACGCAAAAGCAACACAACTATTCCACCGTGGTTCCTACAATTGCTGTTAAAGTACTTCAAATCTTTTGTGAAACATCAACTAATGCCATATTTCTTCTGTTCAGTGGAAAAAAATCGAAGGCCTCATTTAGTAAGCAAAGTAATTTGAATTAAACAAATAATTAATGGATCGCAGAGAAACTTAACTTTAAACGTTAACCACAAAAATTTGCTAGAAAATGTCAAACTAAGATCAGGACGAATTCGCAATTCAACCTCTTGATACCATAATTGCATTACAATAACAGAAAGAGTGATTAAAATCCTCGCTCAAACAAGATCATGAAAAGATCAAACATTTCACAATTTACAACAAATCCCAATTCAAAAAAATAGACCTACATTTGTCAAACAACAAAAATCTCAACGATTTGAGATATAAAGAAAAATAGCCCCATTCCAATATCACATTCGGTTTTTACTTGTCTATTTATCTTTATCACAAGTGTTTTTTTTTATTTTCAAAATTTTCGCTAAAAATAAAATAAAATAATAAGAACACTTTACCACTGTCGCCGATCAAGAGAAGCTTTATGAGGTAATCGTAATCGGCACGAGCCCTTGCCGTTGGAGCAGCCATCAACTTTCAATTTCTATTTTATTTTATTTTGATCAATTGATGAATCTCTTGCAACACTCACGAAAAACGATATTCTATCTCTGAAAGAGAAAATGCAAAACAAACGAAAACAAAACGGTAAGAGAGAGAGAGAGAGAGAGAGAGAGATCGGAAATGAAAATGGAAATGGGAGAGAAAGGGATCTCGTCCAAAGCTCACGAGTGAAAGAACATGGAGATTTTAGAGAGAAAAGAACGGTGCTTATTTTATTTTATTTTTTCAAAAAGAAAAAATAATAATGAAAAATTGCATTGACGAGACCAGAACACTAGGACTAAGATACAAGCTGGATGTGGTTACAACCTTGTACTTCCGACTATTGTGGGTTCCTAAACTCCATATGTCTTTTGAAGATAACTTTTATTGTTCCTCCGCCTATGCGCATTCTAGCATCTCCATTCTCCACCTATGAAGATGTCACGATGGCAAATTGGCCACAAGAATTACAGCTAAGTGAGACGAAGTAACCTCTGACCGGTGTATATAGGCTATAGGCTTTGGCTTAAATATATAGAAATATTTTAGGATTGAACTCGTGTATTAATTTTGCGTAGGCTTCAATTATAAGTTTTGTTTGATTTATATTTTTAAAAAAAAAAAATTGACCTAGGTCTATTCATCTGTTCAAATTTATTAGATATTTAATAATTAAAAAAAATATTTAATATTAATTTATTATTTAAAATTATTTAAATAATAATTTATTTATTTGGTTTAAAAATAAATAATATAATATAGGTCAGCATTTAGGTTTATAAGTCCAGCATGCAAAAGAAAATTTATGCCTTACTTTTTAAATAGATTTTTTATAAAGCCTGAGTCTATTATATTTGACTATATGTAATAAGTTGAGTCAAAAGCCTCTCTTAGGCCGACTAACTCATTTACAACTCTACTCTCTAACATTTAACAAACCCCAAACGATAGTTTTTTAGCTACCAAATTGTCAAATAAAAAAATACAAAAACTTTTTTTTATACCAATCATAATTATCTCTATAGCTTAATCGAATACGAGTATCTTACGGGGAATTAATTTTGAGTCAGGCTTAGTCATAAATAAAGCTCTGAATTTAGATTTATTTTTTCTCACCTACTCAATTTATATTACCAACTGAATTGCATTCATTCGATTACTTAAGGTAGTGTTTGGTTGGGGAGAAATTTTTTGAATACTAGGGAAATGTAATTGATAGGAAAATGGTTGGAAAGTGAGTTTGATAGGAAAATGTAAAAAAAGCTGTTTGGTTCGGCAAAAGTTTACCGGAGAAATTGGGTTAAATTTTCTGAGTGTATGTTTAGTTGAAGATAGAATTTTGATGGAAAAATTGTTTGAAATTACAAAACTATCCTTATTTAAAAAACCTGTTATTTTATTACAAAATACGAACCACAATAAAATGGAGGAGGGGTATATTTGTCACCCCATTATCCACCTTTTTCAGATATCAGATTTCCTCACACAATTCCACCCGTTGAAAGGTAATCTCCAACAGTGCTAAAATCTGATTTTTACACTTCCTCTTGCATTGCAGGGCAAGTGGGATTGATGGCAAACTTTAACAAAAATCCCCAACCAAACGTTGATAACTCACATTCCCACCATCACTTGGCCAGGAAAGTTTTTCCTTCTCCCCAACCAAACACAACCTAAGAGATTATTACATCACTCTCACTAGTTTCATTTGATTTTTTTATTGTACACTATAATAATTACTGTATAACTAGGTCTGAGCTTGATATTATTGGTTTTTGTTTCAGTAAATTTAGTTAAATTATTATGATTACTTAATGAAGTATTATTATATATTTTTAAAAATTTAAAATAATGAATGACTTGGTATTAATAAAACCCATTCTCTTGAATTTTAAAAAGTAGATATAAAGAATTGTTTGTCTAATGGCAATCGAGTTAGACTCCAAGATTTGACCTACTCAAATGGTAGTGGGTTTAATTTCTTAGGGTCATATTTTCTCTGAAAAATGAAGAAGCTCAAACTCGAAATCGAATTAATCGGCCCAATTAGAATATCAGAACCAATTGTTATCTACCAAAAATAAACTTAAGGTGGTGTTTAGTATATGGTATTATTTAGAAATCCTGGGAAAGTGGGATTGGGAAAAAAAGTTTCCCTCGTTTGGTACAAGGAAAACTAAAAATTTGTCGGGGTAAATTTTAAGACACATAATTCTCGGACTGAAATACCCTCGTGAGCTATTCTGATATGTTGAGATCACAAACATTGACTTGTGTTTTGTGTCCTTGTTGGCAGTTTCCCTTTCTCCAAAAAAATGAAAACAAAAACGAGAACGAAAAGGAAAAGGGTTTTGAACAATGATCGTGTGGATTCCACGTTGTCGAGGTGCCCATCTGATTTGATTGCTCTGTCATTGTTCTTGTGGTCTGGCCAACGACACGATCAACTTCGGGACTTTGATCGAATGGTCCTTGTGCTTCGTCGCCTCACTCATCGTTACAAAACCATCCAAGCTATTATCTTGCAGTCTGTCGTCTCAAAAACCCTAAACCCTCGTGAGTTTTTTTGTTTTTGCTGGAATGATGGATTTGGGAGATAAATTATGATGACAATAACATCTTAATGACTTTGGTGAAGATCGATACAGTGTTGGAAGAGGTCACGGTCGTTCGTTGCGCAACTGTGTATTTTTTTTTGTTTCTAATTGTGTGTTTCTAAAAAGCTGTGTTATGAGGTTATTTTCGTAAATTCATCTCATATTCCCAGCAAAATTTAATCATCTACCAAACATGCACTTATGAAATTTAGCTAATATTCTCAGTAATATTTTGACCTACAAAACAATTTTTTCATTACATTCTCAAAAAACTAACTTTTCCACCATGTTCCCAGTAATCGTGATTCCCGAGTAAAAATAAATTGCCAGTAAACGCCCCTCTAGAGGTTTTGGTCTAAGTTGTTGACCAGAAATGTATATCCCGTGAGGGGATGGGTTATTGCTGTCTAGGCCAACTTAGAGGGTGTGTTTGGTACACGGTATTTGTGAATATTACTGGGAAAGGATCATTGGTAATCATTAAATGACATGTTTGGTACAAGATAACCGAAATTTTTACCCAGATATCTTTGTTTACAGGTATTTTCATTTACAAAGAAAAGTGTCATTTGCGATTACCAAAAAAATGTGGTATTTGACAAATCTCACTTCTACGGAAAATGGAAAAGCAAATCTGAGACAAAAATACCCTGCAACTGGTATATATTCAGCAAAACTTCCCTATTTCCTCGCTCCTTTTGTTTGTTGGCAGTAAAGCTTCACAGCTGGTGAGTTTACTTTGATTTGTTGGTCAGCAACAAACCGATTTTGTTTTACTGGTTCTCGACGGTGAATTGTGTTACTTGGCTCCATGAGTTCAATTTCTTTTTTCCCCATTTTTTAAAATTTCTAGTATTGCATGTTTCGTCTTTATATATGAAAAAAGGAACGACTTCTTCCTAGTATTTTGTCATTTTAGTCCTGAGGTTCTGATGTGAGCTTATGAAATAAGTCATTTTAATTATTTTTTTGGGAAGGGAAGCTTCGTCTAAAGCGTAACTGAGCTATACACCAGCGCTACAAAAATGGAACTCGTTTTCTAGTCTGTGCTTAGATTTGTACAAATGGGTCATCTTTTTATTTAATTTTTTTTAAAATACTAAGGGGTTATTTTTGTAAAATAACCCATATTCCCATAAATATTTTCGGTAATATTTTGACTAAACAAGCAGTCTTTTGGTAACATTTTCAGAAAACTCAATTCCCGACCATATTTTCAGTAATCATGATTCCAAGATAAAAAAAAAAAAATTCTCATGTACCAAACGCCCCCTAAAAGTGTTGGTACAAGAATAATTAGTTATTTGTGAAATCGATTGAGGAGAATGTATGATGGTTTCTGTCATATATACAATGTAGAAAATAGGGTGGTGCATGACGTTGATGCTGAGGAAGAAGATCCAAATGCAATTTGAGATGGAGAGTAGGACCCAGACGTGTGGTGAAATGTTACAAAAAGTGATAGAATATTTTATCAAAAATAATTACTTGACATGATAGTGGAAATATTTTGTGAAAAATAATATTTTTGTCATGTAGTGAAAAATGGATATTGAACTTAGAATGAAGCTCAATGATCTAGTTCAGAATAAGAATTTGAATTCGAGATATTTAATTAGGGAAAATATAATGCTTGATCATCTAAACTTATGTTTGTGTGTAGAAATCAATCTTCAAGATGTAGTTGTTTCATTATATGTTCCCTCTTTCAGCTCAAAACATAATAGATTTGCTGATAATTAATTATTATAGTTTTGTTATACCAGATAAATCAATATAATAATATTTGATTTATATATGAAAAAGTTATATTTATAAAAAAATTTATTTACAAACTACATTATGTACTAAGAATAGTATATTCCAACAATTGCGTACTATCACTGTTACATAATGTAATTTGTAAAAAAAAAAAAAATTACTTTAGATTTTAGAACTTTGAGCGATGTGGTTGAAGTCTTGAAGACATAGAATGCGACCTCTTCTCAAGGGCCAGAGCAGCTGAAAATGAAGTGTAACACCAGTTTTGATCCAAACCGATAAAGACGGATACAAGTACAACCTTGAACTGGTCAATGAGGACAAAAATATGAAACATTCTCGCCGATACAAGGACCATGGCTAGCAGAAGAACAATCCTTATTTTCTTTCGTTTTAAGGAAACCGGGGTTTTGGTCTGATTTTTCAGGTCTATGAATGGAACAAAAGCAAGAAATTGTTATTCATATGGAACATAGAAAAATTGATGCTATTGTTTTTTTTAATGCTTGAGTAGGTTTTCTTCCATAGCCATAGGAAAAGTGCAGAAGACCCCAAAAGCAAAAGAACAGTGAATTAACAGTCCTATATAATGACATTAAAAGTATAGAACATTACAGCTAATCCGAAATGAATTAGTTTTAAATTATGGGTTTGATTACTATAATGTTACATGATATAAGAATATTTTCCTACCCTCACAATAAAGAAAAGAGAGAAGGTGGAATGATGAAAGAGAAAAAAAAATATGTGGACACCACCTCTTAATTGTGTGTATAGAAAAATTTTTATGAGTTATGTAATATGATAATAATAAAACCCTTAAATTATTTAGATCATTCATTGGCATGAGCCGCATTACCATGAGGACTCTCCTTAAAAAAAACAAAAACAAAAAAAAAACACACACACACAACGAAATATTACAACTATGTGCGCTATCGACTGTTGTTCTTACCCGCTATTATTTTCATTTTTTATACTATTGCACATTCTTTTTTATTTATTTTGGTAAAAAATTGTACATTCTTTTAAGCACCTGATTGGTACGTTCGGCATCTACCTTATGCATGCTATTGCCAAAAAGATAATGCCGTGCCAAACACTGAACTCTTCAAATTCAACCATCTTGTACTTGAATATATTTTTTGTCATTTTTGTCAGCATATGTTTTTTGATTTTTTTTCCAGACTTAATCAGCTAGTTCATATGAAAGCAATGGTTGCTAAAATTCAAAGCCACGTATATTCGCACTTAATGTCCATTTGTACGCTATCTGTTGGGCCATATCTATTAATGTCAAAACTAGTAGCTGGTCTTGTTAGCTGCCAGCCTGCCCACTTGCACCGCTTTAAAGAAAAGGTTATTTTAAAAATTGTTAAATTGAGCATGTAAAAAGTAAAAATATATTTTAAAAATGAGCATCATCATTATATTTATAAAAAAATTTATTTATAAATTTTTACAAACTACACTATATATTATGAGTAGTATATATTATTTAAACATTTACTATTCATAATATATAGTATAATTTGTAAAAATTTATAAATATAACGTATCGCTTTACAAATATTTAATCTTTTGTGTTTGAATATATTTTTATATTTTAACAAATCGATTAAACATATTAGTTGTCGTTGAAGTTATTTTTTTTAGAAATCTTTTTAGTTAGTTTCCCTCAAATGAGAATAAAGAATGAATTAAAAAATTTAGATTACTATAAGTCCAACTCCAATTCAATGAGTCGATTACTATAAGTCTATAAGTCATTTGAGGGACATCCTTAAAATCAGATTTTTTTAAAGCCTCAGAGATCTTACTCGCTGCACAACTCACATACCATGTAGTGTATTTGTCTCACACACTAGACAAAAACAATTATGACGCATTATGTCACTCATCATCATAGAAATTTCCCTACTTATTTATATCTCTCTTTAACGATTGAAGTAACACATTTTATACAATGATTTCAAAAATGTTACTATGTCAAAATACACTAAGACGTGTGCCGTTTGACACCATCTCTCTTTGCTTTTAGCGTTTGCCTAAAACTACGCGTGACCCTCTTCAAGAACTTTGATCTATACAAATACCTCTTTGAGCACTATTACATTGAGATACTAAGGAAAAGAGACATAATCTCAACACACAAACCAGTTGAGACATGATTAATTTGGTGCATTTAAAAGACTGTTACCTTAACTTTCAAGAGTATAATTTCACTGGCCTCTTGAAACTCAAATTCCTCAACTAACTCGAAAGTTTTTTTTTTTTTTGAGATATTTCAATCGGTTTATTATTTCGTGACTAGTACGATTCGAGGAGGATATTAGAATTAAGACTTTAAATCCTTCCCAAAAATAGTACTGGAAAGGATCGAACACATTCTTTCACTCCACATTTTCAATTCTCTTACGCCAACTGGGCTACCATATCTGGTAACTCTGGTAACTCGAGAGTTAATATTGTTAAACTTCGCCACTAAACAAGTGATTTGCTGGCTTCAAATATATCATCCCTGCAGTTTACATAAAATTGACAACAAAAGAAATTCTATTCTGCAGGAGAGTTTTTCAATCTTCACATGATACTTGCAATTGACCAATATAACAATAAGGGCAATTCGATTCTCATGTTACAGCAAAATAAAATGAGTTTCTTGCGGAGACATCTCAGGTGGCGCCAACGAAATTTTTTCTCTCACCTCTATTTCCTGTAATAGTAGAATCATATTACCCTAACAATAAAGCTCATTTCAAATGGCATCGAGGGTTATGAACAAAACAATCCCCTTAAAATGACGGACTCGTGCTCATGCTATTTAAGTTGCAATAAATTTTTCAATGCATGCAAAAGTTAGCCAAGGAAGAAGCAAATGTGTCTGTATGCAAAAACTTGTTGTTACAGATATATAAAGATATTAATATAGTTTTTGGGTTGAATTAATTATTTATATTATATCAGAGCCTCAATACAGGTTGAATCCTCACCGCCCACATTTAATTAATAATTAAGTAAGTGTTGTGAGTTTCTTAGCACATGTAGGTGGTCGTGAATTGTCCATCCTTTAAGTTCATTGAGCTATCGTATGAGGGAGACGTGTTACATATAGGGGTGTAAATGGGCTAGACCGGCCTACATGGGTCAATGGTCTAGCCTATATTAGGTCAAACTTAGCCTATTATAAATAGTAAAATAGAACAGGCTTAGGCTTTTAAAAAAATATATTTAAAAAATAGATCATAGGCTTTTTTGTACATGTTGGACCTACAAGCATTCATGTCAGCTTATATCATATTATTTATTTTAAATAAAATAAATAAAATTATTATTTCAATAATTTTGATTAATAAAGTAATATTATTTTAGTTATTCTTTTAATTGTTGAATGTTTAATAGGTTTAAACTGGCAAACAGGCCTAGGCCAAATATTTTATTTTTTAAATATCTATCAAACCAAACTTGTAATTTGAGGTCTACATAAGCTAACAAATCAGGTCAGACCTAATATTTTTTACAAAGACATGACCTATTTAAGTCAAAGTCTAATCTAGTCTAGTTTATTTATACCCCTAGTTAGAGATATATAAAATTATTAATTTAACCTCACCAAACAGCTTAAACTTTTATGTTGAATTAATTTATATGTTACAACATTAATTAATTGGTGAGTGAATTTCAAAATCAAAAGTTGGAATATGTGGTCCTATTACTTAGTCTATAATTGTGCTTCCAATAGCTTATTCCTAGATTCTTCATAATTGACTTAGTATGAGCCTTATCCAACCGATGCGTGCCATGTGCAATTGAGCACCAATCAAGTGCTGTCCATGACCCTTTTTACCTTTCCTCTTTAGCAAGGAGAATCAGAGGACCCATTTTTGGCTTTATCATTTTGTCATCTTTCTGTTTTGAGGTCACGATTTAAGAAGCAAATTCAGTATCGGCTCTCAGCAGAATGACATTCCAATCGCATGAAAAATAAATATTTCATAGAGTGAAATCCTAGACCACATTCTTTTTTAAAAGAAGAAATAAAGTTTGGCAACAACTGCAATGTGTAGATGCATTCACATTCAACAATATAATTATATAAATTCATAGAAAAGATGCTAAAAGCATATATGAAAAGAATGGGCCAGCAAGTTAATGCTCCAGGTATATGCTTAGAAGATCCTCTTTCTCGGCCACCACTAACCCCATTCCAAACCCAAAAGGAAAAAACCTTCTCCTTTATAGTTCATAAAACTCACCCTCCCTTGTTCTCTTTGAGCAATCATCAATTCATAGTCTTGGTCTCATAATTGGCTAGCTAGGTGTTCTATTGCAGTTTCAAATGGGGATTTGGATGGCAACAAAGACATGCAGCTGCGAGATCAATGATGGTGAAGACGAGGACGATGATACAGAGTTTGTGATCAACCAATGATAACTGCAAGTCGCTGAACTTGTTTGATCATTTGGGCAACTGAAGATCCTTTGGCAATGGCACCCTATAGGAACAGGATCACATAGATGATCCTTGCTCCTACATACCTTTATTTTCAGAACAAAGACAAGGTTTTTAAAATATTTTCTCTTTGTATTCAGCTCCATGAAACAATATTAAGGATGTTATGGTTGCTTACTAGAGTTTCTAAGCTTTTTATGTGTCCTATTGTAAACCCTTTTGCAATGCTATCGTCTTTTTTGCTGATTTTTTTTTTAAAAAAAAAAACTTTTCATATTATAATTTTGATCTGTGTTCTGGCATTTAATAAGCTACCTAGACAATGGGATTAATTTGCGAGATATAGTATATTCTTAGGTTTGCATCCTCTTTTTCAGTAATAACGTGTTGTGATGTTTCAGTGTCTCTGAATATGGTTCACTATAATCTTCTTAATATTCAAGAAATATTATTCGGATATATGAACTATCAATGATTAAATATGGTCTAATTGTATTTACTGCTGCTAGTTATGAAATGGCAAAGCTAAAGTCTGCACTCTTTAATTTTTTTTAGTTTCGGGATAATTCTACCGAGAGTTTAAAGTTGAAACACTTCTAAAGTTTGGAACTTTCATCTTGATCGTTAACGTCTTGTTTATAGTTAAACCAATAAAATAAAATAAAATGAAAAATAGAGGATTCAGCCTGAACTAAAAGTTTCTAATATTTTGTATTAAAAAAAAAAAAAGTTTCTAATATGACATTTTTATTGGGCGTTTGAACGATATAATACATAATTTCTTCCAAAATCCAAAGCTTTTTGACAAGAACATTCATGATGAAAGTGAAATATCAAACTAAGAGCCCACTACCTTGGATAACAACTTCCTTAATTTGAGGATCTGACGCAACCTTGTCATTTGTAGATTATATGCATCAAGCTGTGGCTTAAAGAAGACAACAATGTCACTGTTTCTTTGTTTTCATCATAGCCAAAACCCCATATGGCACAAATAAACAAATAAATTTGTGAATTTGCTTCTACCAAAGTTTATCATCCAATTGGACCTATCCTTTGTATTGTTACTCCAAGTCTCTAATTGTGTAATTATTGAGCTGGACGAGAAAGACGGAGTAGAACAGACACACTTTGTATAAGTTGCATAAGCATACCTGAGAGACGCCAGTTTTGCAGAAGTTAGATTTTGATCTATTCTCTTATGTGTATGTACTAATACACTATTACTAGTATAGTAGCGTTTGGTACCCATAAATAAAGAACAGGTTATGATCTGCTCTTCACAGGGGTGTTTGGTACTCGGATTTTATTTCTTTTCCCGGGATAGCTTCCTATCAGGCAAATGAATCCATCGTTTGGTTCGTCAAAAATGAAAAAAACCCCGAGTTGAAATCATTTTCGACAAATCCTATCATGTGTTATCTACAGTACAAAAATCCGAGAGAAATATAAAACAAGGCTTACGATATTTGACGGAACTATCCTTAAAAAGTAAAGCAGGTACGGACCTCTTTATTAATATCAACTCAACCTTCCCACTAATATAACACAACACACCCTTTTCTTTTTTTAAAAAAATAACGTTAACCTGAGGTCAATTTTGTCAAATAACATCTCTTTCCCACTAATATTTCACAACTAACCAAACACATATTCAGTAAAATTAACCATATATTCCCGAAAAAAATTTACCATACCAAACACCTTTTAATAATATTCCGGAAAACATATATTTTTCACTGTATTTCAGTAATAATTGTTTCTTGGATTTTAAAAAATTTCTCATCTACCAAACGCCTCCTTAATGTTTTGTTATGTTCTACTCCTCCTAGTGGAATTAAAATTTACTGGTTTTTAACTCGGAAAAAAGAAGTATTATTTAAAAGGACACAAGTTGTGTCCTTTTAGATAATTTACACAAAGTATGACTGATCATATTTTGTGTAAATCTGAAAAGTTACTTTTTTCTCTCTCCTCAGTCACATCGCTAACGTGTAAAGTGAAAAAAAAAAAAAAAAAACTTTTCAGAATTACACAGTATGACCGGTCATACTCTGTGTAAGTCACTAAAAAAACACAACTTGTGTCCTTTTAAATAACACACACTAAACACTTTTAACTCTATGTCACGATTTGTTTTATTTTTAAAATACATTAAACACATAAATTATATTTTGTCCCATTTTAACACGTTTTTCTCTATTTTAGGAGCCATCGGACATGGACAGCAGAAAATCAGAAAAGGTGAACTTGGGTGAGGGGTAAAAACTGGCTAATCTAATTCGCACCCACCCGCAACACATTGATTATTAACGAGCCAGATTTGTATTAAACAACCTAAGTTCACCACTCCAAAAGCTAGTTCAAAGGGTGGGAGTGTCCAAGGCCTTATAAAGGTCATATTAGTTGCTCATCTAATTAATGTGGGACTATATATCTCAACACACCCCCTCACGCAAGAGCCTTTTTAGGCTAGAAGCGTGGAAATTGCACAAGCCCATTTTTGGTTTACCTTTTTGTGCTTTTTTTTTTATTTTAATTCCACTTTTTAAAGCGGGGGACGGTGAGGCTCTGATACCATATTAAAGAACTTTGAGGTCACCACCCCAAAAGCTAGCTCAAAGGGTGGGAGTGCCCAAGGCCTTATAAAGGCCATATTAGTTGCCCATCTAATCAATGTGAGACTATATATCTCAACAGATTGACCCTTGTTATATATTAAAATGCTAGCACGGGCCTGTGTTGGCCTATAGACCGGTGAGCTAGCCCACCAACCTTTTTATTTGTTTTTTTCTTTTTTTCTCTTTGTCTTGTTAAGAATTTCGTTTAAAATTTCTTGGAGCTGTAGACTTCAAGATTATCGAAGTCATTTGGGCTCGATAATTTTTTAATTATTGGGCAAGAAAATGAACTGAAAAAAAAAGTTCAAATAATATTTAAATAGTATACTTTATAAATTATTTATTAAAGTGATATAATTTGTCATACCAAAAAAAATATTGATCTAATTTGTCCACTTTTAATTATTTTTCATTATATGAATCATACGAGCAAGATATGTACCGTTACGATATGACTAACACATGTCATATTTATCGATCCCACGTTATCAAGCTCAAATCGCTTGAATAAATAATTTGATTTATGGATCATATACTTGAATATTATAATCTATATACTCTTTTAAGATTAGATTTATACCTCCAAAACATAAGCACAGCTTGGAACGCCTTCTCAAGTATATGAATTTCCACTTCATAACTTCTCAATGATCTCTTCTTGGATTACCAAAAAACCTCCCCATCATTTAGCATGAAAAGACGTAAAACCTTTTATTTATTTCATTATTAATAATCGTTATGTACCTGATGTATGCTTTATGTTAATAATCCATAATTATCTAAATTTAATGAAGATCTTGTGATAATAAAATTAAGGAATCATTTAATCTCATGTTGTAGAAGATACTCCTCTCATGTTATAGACCCAACGCATGGTGGGTCCCATCATGTGTTAAAAAATAAAATAAATAAAAAACATGTTTATCGATATATCTACAATATAAGATAACTCTCTCCTAGTATATGAGAGAATAATTTCCCTAAAATTAATTAAAACGTTAAAATTATAAATTTAATTTAGTCGTGACGGCTTGTTAATCTCATGATTTGTTGGGTCATTTTAGCTGTGACGGCTTGATGACCCATGATGATTTGAGTTTATTAAAAATCTTATAATGATAAAATAATGAAATCAATTTACATAGGGATGACTTAGCCGTGACGACTTATGGACCCTGCATGTTTGTATTCAGAATCATTTTAGTTGTGACAGCTTGATGGTCTGAAACTTATTTTAATTTATCATAAACTCTATAATAATAAAACATGTAATGTTAAAATTATTCTATCATATAGAGATGATTTGGCTGTGATGGCTAGTTGATCTCGCGTATTTTATTTTGGGTCATTTTGGTTGTGATAGCCTGATTACTTGAAATTCCCAAAAGCAAAATCCTATCAGACTATTTTTAAAAATCAACCAGCACACATTAATATTTTCTATAGAATGGCGTAGTTTTAAATTTTCTATTACACTGAGGGATACGTTGGAGCCGAACCCTTTCCGTCAAGCCCTAAAATAAAATTTTAATAATTTAGTTTTATTTTTGCCTAAATAATCATATATCTCTTCAGGAATAAAGCAAATACTTTTAACAGCTATTAATAATTTGCACAATTAATTAAGCGTAACTGTTGTTTTAATCGGATGAGTAAGGGGTGCAGTGAGATTAAGTTTCTACCTTCCCTATACATAATTAGACTCCTGAACCTTGATCTAAAATTTTAAAAGACCAATTTGCAAAATAAAAGGTTTTTCAATTTTTTCCAAATTAAATAGAATTGGTGGTGACTCCGTATTTTTTATTTGTTTATTTTCAAATTATTTCGGGTTGTTACACCCTAATTACTTGTGCTATATCATGTCGTGTAAAAATCACAGCATACATGAGACTATCAACTACATATGAGTATGGAATAGCTAACGTGTCTTTCTTTTCTTCCTTGGTAGATGGACATGACTTCTTACTCGATTCGATGTGAGTGCTAAGAGGAGTGTTAACTGATTTAGCACCTTGCATGTTGAATTTTTAAAACACTCACTCAATATATTTTTCCTATGACAACCATGGTTTTCTGGTGTTCATGTCACGAACAATTATCATGCCCAAAATTTGCATGGTTGGTCTTAAGTCCTTTGTATCAAAGGATTTGAATAACTGCTATATTGCCCCACAATCAACATATCATCAACATAAAGCAAAATAATAATGAATTTATCATTAGGAAACTTGAAGTGCACACTATGCATGAGTTATTTTACATCAAATATCCACCATAAGTGAATCAAACTTCTTGTACCACTGTTGCAGTGTCTGCTTTAGCAAATAAAGACTTTTCTTCAATTTGCAAACCATGTGTTCCATTCCTTTAACTTTAAAACTTTCATGTTGCATCACATAGATTCCTTCATCTAAATCACCATGAAGAAATGCAATCTTCACATCTAACTTATCAACCTCGGGTTCCAAGTTAACTGTTGAACCCATAATTACTCGAATATATGTCATCTTCACAATTGGAGAGAATATCTCATCAAAGTAAATTCCCTTATTCTATGTGAAACCTTTTACCACCAACTGAGCTTTGTGTTTCGCCAGCTTGTCATTAGCATCCCTCTTGATCTTATACGCCCATTTTATTCTTCAATCCTTTTTTACCCTTGAGAAGTTTTATCAAGTCATAAGTGTTATTCTTATACAGGGATTTCATCTCCTCCAGCATAACATGTATTCAATTGCCTTTGTCATTATGGATAACTACTTCATGAAAGCACTTAGATTCCCCTATCAGTAAGAAAAATATATTCATAAGTGAGATATCTATGTGATTTTGCAATCTCTGCTTGTGGAGGATGTTCGCCCTGCTCAATAATCTCATGATCAATATTATCCATTGTCTATTAACCATCATTATCAACATGCTCTTCGTGAACCTCTTCACCTTCAATGGCACCATGTGAAGAATAATGAACGAATATAGGATCAAACATGACTTCTTCCTTCTAAGTAGGCTTCACAATTTTCTTTAAGTGTGTAATATTCTCAATTTCGAGGAATACTATATCTCTACTTCTAAAAATCTTCTTCTTTTTAGGATCTCATAGTTTGTAGTCATTTTATTTATTACCATAACCCATTAATATGCAAGGAATAGCCTTGTCATCAAGCTTTGACCGTTGCTTCTTTGAAACATGTGCAAAATTCTTATAACCAAATATTTTTCAGAATAGAATATAAGGCATTTTTCCTTCTTCATACCCTTTCTGAAATATCTGAGTTTAACAGAGCTGAGGAGATTGTTCATCAAATAACAAGTTGTGCTAGCTGCTTATCCTTAAAAGGATTTTGGCAAAGCAACTATCTTCAACACACATTTTGTTGGGAATTCAAGTGCAAGTAATAAAAGTCTCACATCGGAAATGAATGGGCTAAGCATGTATATATAAGTGAAACGACCCATAAACCCAAAACCTTGAGGTTTTAGGTTGAGAAATGGTGTTAGATCCCCTCGTTGTGAATTTGTCGTCTAGGTTCATTTGATGCATAAATGGTAGTCTCCCCTAATTGGGCTCCCCTTGCCACTGCACAACAGTGGTATCATAGTCAATGGTTGATTGGCCCGAATGTACCGAGTATTTGGATATAGTGGTTTGAAGACTTCGCAAACTCGTGTTACCCACTCTTGGTTGGTAACCCCATTAATAATCGAAAGGGGAGATTGTTAGAAATTAAAGTGCGAGTACTCAATACTCTCACATTAGGAAGGAATGAGCTAAGCATGATACATATAAGTTAAATGACCTATAAAGCCAATGCATGAAAGTGTTTGGTTAAAATGTGGCATCAGACCCCTTGTTGTGGGTTTGTTGCTTAGGCCAATTAGATGCGTAGATGGTAGTCTCCCCTAATTGAGATCCATTTAACTGTTGTCCAACACATTTGATCTTGTCAATAACAATGTGGTTGTACCTTTCTGCTATCCCATTGTGTTAAGGAATTTTAGGAACTACCTTCTCATGTTTGATGTCCTATCTAGAGTAGTAACTTATGTCTTCATTTTCTTTAATAAATTAGGGCACCTAGTGATGAATAGGCCATTGGCCCACCAAATTAAAAGGAGGGTCATGGTCCCCACACTTTTTTATAACTATTATATTTATGAGAATAAAATTAATTTAATACACTTTTGAGTTAAAAATATATTTAAAAAAAAACTTAACAATACAAGTTTAAACATTTATTTAACTACGTATCAAATGTTAAATCAGATTGTAGACACTGTAGTATAAGAGTGACTCATAAATAAATTATTGCAACTAAATTTAAAATTTTAGAAATAAACAATGATTATTCATGAGTTATAATTGAATATATAATAATGGGTGAAATATGAAGAAATAGAGTGATATGAAATTGAATGACATAAAATTATTATCTCATTATTTGAATATTTTAAAAATTAATGTAGTGAAGTGTTTACTTTATCATTTAGAAAGCAGAACGAGTAGCAAAAAGATTATCAAAATCATTTGACGAAATGATATATAAAATATTATGTTAGGTTACATTCAATTTCATTCAGTTTTAAATAATTTTAATAATAATAGCTAACATTGTTTTATTAAATTTTCCTTTCATTGTATCTATCTTCGACAATTTAAGCATAACCTAAAGCTAGACATTTAAAGTTTCCTAGTGAGTAGTGACTACTCAAAAGTGCTAAAAAGGTTGAATATGTGACTTTCATATTTAAGATGAAATAAATTAAATATTAAAACTATTTTAAAAAATGTCCCCTTATTATTTTTTAAATGCACTTTCTTTGATAGGTTGATATTTGATTGATTATGGATAAACAAGAATAACATACTTCACACAATAACCGATTAAAGTATTGAAATTAAATAGTAATGGTGAAAAGAATTGCAAACTCAATGTATCCTGATTCAATCGTCATCACATATGATTTATGTCTAATTCACAAACTTCTAAACTTTCGAATGCTTTAAAACTTTATGATTTATCCAATTTCATGAGTGTTTAATAATATTTTCAATTTTCACGTTCCACCACTCTCAAATGTGAAAAATATGGTAAAATAATAATGCAGGAATGTGCTCACATCCTCAAAGTATTGATATAGGACTTGAAACATTATAGTATATAAACTCAAATTTGCTGGATATGCGTATGAGATTTCAATGAATGTTTACGAAACTCTCTGTACTATGTAGTATATAAAAAATAGAACTCCTCGAATGCGTACAATAACCATTCAATATTGTTTCGGGCCACAAGTAACATATTTATATTGTTGGAAACGCACTACCAACAATGTATTTAACTACATTTCCATATGTATTAATTTTGTACATTACTTATGTACTCTAATATATTATTCATGTATCTTGGTAAATTTCTTGAATATCCTGATACATCCTTATGTATCTAGATTTATTATTATATAATGCATATAGTTATTGAATATTTTTTGAAAATGTGTTGCTATTAACACCAGAATAATTTCTAAACATCTTTTTATACATTTGTGGGAATTAAACACAACTTAATACACTAAGAAGCATCAAGACTTTGTGGGGGAAACAACAGGGTGATGAAGCCCGAGAAGTAACAATAAATGAAGCTTAAAACTTGGAGGATCATGTTGAGGACACTTACTCAAGCCCAAAGGTTAGAATGCCTAAAAGGAACAAGGTTCAGCCCAAGTGGATGACAGATTATGTGTTAACTAAATAGCTGACACACGAAATGGGTAGGAAGGGTGTTGATGGAGAGTTGGTGAGTGGGGGAAAATCTGTTAAAGGTAGTGCTGTGAGGCATGTTCTTCTAAGCATTTTAATGTCAATTTCGCTTCTCTGTTAGTGGGTGTTGTTGGTTTTGTATAAAATGTTGGTTCCATTTTCCTAAATGGCAGGGAGACGTTTGTCAGCAACCTTTGGTTGAAGGAGGAGCCTACCCTTGAAGAAAGGCATTTTTTAGTGTTCTTTTTTTTCCTTCTCTTTCATCCCTGTTTCTATCAATTAGTACTTTCATTGAGAGTTTATTTTCTTTCTTTCACCATGCTTTCATTCTTGATCTCAACCTCCATCAACAACGCTCACCAGCAATCATTTCAATCTATTTTTGCGGAGATGAAATCTGGTTTTGCAACGATAAGAGCCACATGTGAGAGTGATATGTTGTTTTTTAAATCAAGCTCTTCAGTTTCATCTAGAGGTGTTGTTGACCTTGCTTCAGTTGTTAGGAAGATGGCTTCTTAGGATTCTGGTATTTGGCAGAATGAAAAAGATGGTTGTGGTGATGACGTTATTGGACAGGCCCAACAATTCATTCAAGCTCAAAGTAAGGTTAACATCATCTTACGGACTAGGTTCATGGCTCTAATTGTGCACATTGTGATGCTTTGGCTCTTAATTTATGTATTAGATTTGGCTTAACTGATGCAACATTGGCATTTGATATCACGAGTTGGGGAATTTTTGTTGTGGGTTAGTGTGAGGATGGATGGAATGGATTAACATGGTTGCTTGTTATTTTAGTTGTTGCCTCATCAGATGAACCTACTTAGGAGCTTGCCTTAAGCCAATGGGATGGTTTATACCTGGAAGATTCATCCTGTGAATATTTGACTGATGTTTGCATGCATATCCACAATTACACCTCGAGGAAAAGGTATTTGTGAAATAGGAAGGTGATGATAGGCATCAGGACTTTATGGGGCAACAACATGAAGCACAAGAAATAACAGCAGATGAAGCCCAAAAATTGGAGGATCATGTTGAGGACACTTACCCGAGCCCAAAGGTTAGAAGGCCCAAAAGGAACAAGGTTCAGCTCAAGTGGATGGTAGATTATGTGTTAACTAAGTAGTTGACGGATGAAATGGGTAAGAAAGGTGTTAATGGAGAGTTGGTGTGTGTGGAAAATCTGTTAAGGATAATGCTGTGAGGCATGTTCTTCTAAGCGTTTTAGTGTCATTTTTGCTTTTCTGTTAGGGGGTGTTGTGGTTTTTGTATAAAACGTTGGTTCTATTTTCCTAAATGACAGAGGGACGTTTATAAACAACTTTTGGTTAAATGAGGAGCCTACCCTCGAAGAGAGGCATTTTTTAGTGTTCTTTGATTTTTTTTTTGCTCTTTCATCGTTGTTCCTATCATACACCGAAATGATTTCTAACATTTTTGGAACACGTAATTGAATCTATGAAAATAGTGTATGATGTTGAAACCCTTAAAAATATTTTCATGTATCTCGAAATAATTTATGAAAATGACGCAAAATAGAGCTTGCATTTTAAAATTCATTAAGTGTTTGTGCTTTTATGAGAATGGGTAAGATATAGTATTACTGAACCATTGTGAATTTTAAAATAGATTCATGTTAGTCATTTTGAGAGACTAATGTGAGTCTTCTTTGAATTTAAAAGGGACCACGAGTCAACTTTTTTATTCTTAAAGTATTAAATTGAGTACCGTGATTTTTTTGTTAAGAACACAAAATATACTTTACTCTTTTCCCCCGCAAAAAATTGTATTTGCACTTGCACACAATTACCTTTGAGTCATCGTCGTCAGGGATGTTCAAAATATCAAAAAAAAAAATGAATTGTTTTAAGAACCACATTTAACTGAATCAAAAAAACTGGTTTTTTAAAACAGTTCTTGAACTTGAATTGGTTTTAACATTTAAAAAAAATTCAATTATGATCCAATTTAAAACTTGTTTGTAACCGGTTCGAACCGAACCACTCACGCATTATATCACAGTATCTTAGTAAATCAGTTTTTCGCTGCTCTTCAATCTGCACTATGAATAAGCCAACAAACAAAGACTTCCAAGTAAGAATTTTTTTAATGAAAACCTTAATCATGAAAACAAATATTAATATCTCAGTAAATCAGTTTTTCACTCTCTCTCTCTTCTTCCATGAAATCTTCCAAAATGGTTGGGTTTGGTTATGTAAAAAATCCAGTTCGGTTCGACCCACGCCTATCCCGAATCATCGTCGATCGTTATTTTGCTCTTCTAATCTTTTCTTGTTACTTGTAATCTTTATCACAATTCATATTTTTCAAAATAACCATATAATATTATCTCAATAACTCGTAACAAAATTAAATGAATAAAAATGAAAAACCTGTCGCCGTGCATGTCCATTTACTAATATAATATAATATATTTGTTACAAATAGCATTGTTTTATTAAATATACGGATTTAAAATTTCGATGATCATTTTTGTTAAATAACATATTTTTCGAATACACACTTTAATAAAAATTGAAATGATTTTTGAAAAATTGAAATAAAAACAAGAGTAAACATCATTTTTAGTCCCTGACAATATTTACGAAGTCCTTTTCAGTCTCTGACAATATTTACGAAGTCCTTTTCAATCCCTGTCAATAAAAAAGGACCAAATTGGTCTCTGAAAGTACAAGAAAAGGGTCACTCTACATATTTGGGAATTGACATAAGGACTAACATGGCCCTTTTTTTTGTAACTTCAGGGACCAATTTGGTCCTTTTTTATTGTCAAAGACTAAAAAAGACTTCGTAAATATTGACAGGGACTAAAAAAGATGTTTACTCTAAAACCAATTTGGTTTCAAAGCTAAACCGCGCTAGATGAAGCGGAAATGACCATTTGAGCGCGCACCGAAAACTGAAAAGTTTAAATTTTAAATTAAAATTTAATTAACCTAGAGTCATTAATTCCACTACCTACCAGAAGCGATTCCATTCAACTTGCAAAGCAATCGCCAGCTCATCAATCCCCGCATCCAAGACGAGTCAAAGGAAGATCTTGACCGTCCATTCTCGCGCTCTTTCTAGGAATATAATTTAACGGACAAAGAAATTCCACGTCATCGATCCGCGTGAAACCTCATTAGCCAATGAGAACGCGAAAATCCTTTTATATATCAATCACCGCAAGCACCATTCGATACGCAATCCAATCTACTTCGTTTCTGCAATCTCATTCCCAATCCGAATCCCTAACGTTTTTCAGAGTTCCAAATTCCTAATGGCTCCCAAATCAGCAGCAGAGAAGAAGCCTGCGGAGAAGAAACCCGCAGAGGAGAAGAAATCCACGGTGGCGGAGAAGGCACCACCGGCTGAGAAGAAACCAAAGGCCGGCAAGAAGCTACCAAAGGAAGGTGGTGCCGCCGCCAGCGACAAGAAGAAGAAGAGAAACAAGAAGAGCGTGGAGACTTACAAGATCTACATCTTCAAGGTTCTGAAACAAGTCCACCCAGACATTGGTATCTCGAGCAAGGCCATGGGAATCATGAACAGTTTCATCAACGATATCTTCGAGAAGCTTGCTCAGGAATCTTCTAGACTCGCTCGCTACAACAAGAAGCCAACAATTACTTCAAGGGAGATCCAGACCGCGGTCAGGCTTGTGCTGCCCGGAGAATTGGCCAAGCACGCCGTGTCTGAGGGAACAAAGGCTGTAACCAAGTTTACAAGTTCTTGAACAATCTTGTGGTTTTTGTGTGGGGTTCTTGTTTGTTCCCCCAAATCTGTTTTAGGTGTCCATTAGACTTAATGACCTATGTTTAGATTTTAATTAGTGTTTTTTTTTTTTTTGGAATTTGCATCTGAAGAAATAGGGTCTGGTCGATCCTTTTGTGTATGGAAATGGTAGGATTGAGTCATTGACGATATAGGACCGTATATTGTTCGTATGTATTAGTTATTTGAATTAATAGTTTTTCTATGAACTCTGTATTTTAGTTATTTGTGAAATAATTTACTTTTGCTTCGAATGATTTTTAGCGGAATTGATGCATCGATTCGCGAAATATTATTTTTGGTAAGGAATCATATGTCTAGTCTTTTTAAAAAAAAAAAAAGCGAAGCACTGACTTGTTTCAAGTCAAGCGAAATTGGGAGTTTAGCATTGGCTAGTTACTCGTGACCTAACTGTCTAAACTTTTCAAAAGCAGATTCATCCCTAAGGTTGTAGATTCGCGTTTCGAGTACTTCGTAAGATTAAAGATTCGTTAAAGACTCAGCAGAAAAGCTATTGCTTGATGAGGCCTCACTTGCTTTAGTTTAAAGCGCTCTTTAATCTTTTTAACTGCATTGTTCTTCATGTTTTAATAAGAATTTCAAAACTAAACCATGTATAATCCCAACGAACATTGTGTTCCCAGCATATCTTCATTTTATTGCTTTTTTTTTTTGTTAATGAGAATTTTAAATACATTTTTGATTCATGAGAATTTCTAGTTTAGTAGCATGTTATGCGCTTGTACGCAGCCACGGATGTGACAAACAAATTTTACATGACAATGACGTCGCCATGTTATAGGCTGAATCTAGTGCATTCTTTCACCCCTGCTGTGCATATCACGGAAGGCCGGTTTTATGCAACCTGTAAATACCATAAGACCAGGAAAAGATAAAGATCTCTTGAATCAATCGGTTAATTTATTTATTATTTCCATAAAATCACTTGTGTATTGATATATTTGAGATGTCGAATGTCACTAGATTAACGAAAACAAGGGTTCATACATTTTCCATTATATGTGTCGATGCTTAGCTCTTAGCATGATTTTTCTATGCATTAGTGCATCCCATTCTGACTTGAATAGTAAATGTCAGACATGCTATCTACCTTTTTCACAGCTGAGGGCAAACTTAATAGGATGTAAGTTTGTTTGGACTTTGCAGATCAAGGGAATCTCTGTATTGAGTGTTGTGTAAGATATTTATACCAATTAATTTGTTCAGCGTTGGTAATTACTTATCAGTGAGAACAGATAACTAATCATTCCAATTTCCACTATCCGTGAATTCATATAACGATCAAAGTATATTAAGGCGAACAGCCGAACCGATTTTCAGTACATAATCGAGAACAGAAAATGGCGAACAAAGCACAAGTTTTAAACTGACTGCCAGTGCGGCATTCATCATTCCGCTGCTAGTAACATTCTACGGCAAAAAAAGAACAGATGAAGTAACAAATAGCAGAATCCCAAATTAAAGATATCAGGTCAGTGATTGTAGATTAATCTTTCAAGGTCGAAGAAATTCAATTCAAACCATCCACAATGAGACTATCTACAACGCCATTAAGTAAACTAGCGTTGGATGGCTAAAAGCTAAGAATATTTGTATGTTCTAAAAATAGACAAGATCAAATAATCAACGAAATAGAATGGAGAACGAAGTGATTTACTTTTAATTTCTTCACTGTATTGATAAATGACAAGTATGCCAGTTGAGGTAGAGAATATGCACAACTGATCATAGAAACCGCAATGTATGGAGCTGATTAATGCACGCAAAATTACGTAGCTCAGGCCTCAGGTAGAAGTACACAGTTAACAGTTTAGGGAACAGCAGTACTAAGTTTGGCATGTAAGCAACCACACCCCCAGCTTCCACATCCCTTTGCATCCTAATGTACCCTTCTTCACCCCACTCGGTTCTCCATGAGTTTTTAACCATGAGTAACCAACCAATACTTGGTACCATCATCACCGATACCATGATCCACAGCAAGTCAGAGCGACTGGCATCAATGCTCAAACTTTGGAACGTAGGGTGTGCCTAAGTTTAACACCTATAAATATAAAGGTGCTCATATGCATGAGATTATTTTGAGTCTTAAAATTTAAGATATAATATAATACATTCTGCATTGTCTAAGCAAATTCCAATTTATCACGGGGCGAGTATGGCTGGAGTAAAGGTAAATTTGTAAATTTCCCACCACCATTCGTTGGATATATTCAAATTATGGGAGTACCTTCCATTGTCAAACCTAGCAGGAACCTAATGGCAGCTTTTAGCCTATTCATTAAATGTATGTATTGGTGGTGGAGTTTGGATGGGAAATCCACCACACAGCCCACGTTTTCAATCCTACCAAGATGATTTACTCCTCATCTTGGAGCCCTTCCTGTGATTATGCATCCGTTGATCATAGGCTCCAAGATGAGGGGTAAACCTTAAGAGGATTGAAAGCATTGCATTGAGGTGTATTTCCCATCCAAACTCCACCGCCAAAATGAATAAGAATGGCCATAATTTTACACAATGATTATTTCCAAGAGGAAGAATATAACATGAAGCTCTAGTGGTAGGAAATCTATCTTTAATCAAGCTATAATCACAGGGTAATAAATTGGAATTTGATCAAACAATTTTATAGCTGAATGCATTATATAATATCCAAAAAATTTAAGACTTAAAAGTTAAAACCAATCTCATGCACATGAGCACCTTAATATCCGAAGGAGTTAAAGATTAAGCCCAATTGACTATCTCTCACCCTACTTTACAATCTTTGAGCCACTAACACCATCTGTTAGGAACGTACAAAATGCTCAAACTTCAATACTCAAAAGTCCATATTCTCAGTTTTTAGCGTACACAAAGCTATTATTTGTGCGCATAACTCACCCGAATGAGTCTGCCATCCAGTATCTGACAAATAATTAGGAATAAGTTTCATAACAATGTTGGGTGAAATAAAAGCAAACTTTTTAGCCAGAAAAAAAAAACCATATATTTTTAGGACAATGATATTCATATCAAACAACAAGGGAGGAAAAAAAACCTGGCCGTGCATTTCTTTGCGAGCTGTGGCTGCTGTGGTTTCAGAAGTGAACCGCACGAATCCGTATCCTTTTGATTTCCCAGTCACATGATCACATATTACTTTAACTGCAAAATAAAAAAATAATAATAATAATTAGTTGCAACATAACCAATTTGGGAATCCAAAGTAAAAGGGGGGAAAAAACGTTGATTTTTACCTTCAATGATAACACCGTGTTGCTCAAATGCATCTCTCAGAACAGTTTCATTCGTATCGTAGGAAAGCCCTTTGTCCCAGAACAAAAAATAAAGAAAAAACTAACGATTAAAATTGAAACGCGGAAATCAATTTCGGCAATGACTATTTAATCAAGAATCGAAAGATGCAATTATTATTAAAAAGTAAATGAGAAATGAAATGAGTTGGAAAATACCTGCGACGAACAATTTGGTAGATGAATGATGGCGCGCGCATAGCAATCGCGGTAAGGGAGAACTCTGAAAAAGAAGAAAAGCACTTCCATTCGCTATTGCAGTAGCTATGCGCATGACTGAACACTGTCGATTGATGTCGTAAACACGGTTAGCGTTTTCTGCATACCAGATCACAACGACAAGCCGTTTTAATACCAAGTTCGAAGCCATCCTGTTAACCACGTGACCAAACAAGGCCCATGAAGACTAAAGGGTGAAACTCAAAAGATTAAGGACCTTGGACTTGGAGTAGATTATTGGTCATAAGAGCAATGTTACACTTCACCAACCCAAAAAATATGTAATGGCTTTGTTCATTTTTAACACTTGATTTTAAGAGCAATGTTATACTGTTTGGGGGGAAAAACATATTAGTTTGGTTCATTTTTAAGACTTGATTTTAAAAGCAATGTTACACAACTAGAAAAACAAAAAATAAAATAAAATAATAATTTTTGGGTGAAATAAAATAACAGGGATGCAACAACATTTTAACAGAAATTATAGGGACTTCTTGAAATCTGTTTCGGAAAACTATTTTTTGAGTTTTACAAAGAAAAAAAAAATTAATTTGATAAGGCCTATTTTGTAAAATTAATTTCAAAAATTGTAACTTATTTTGTTTTCAGAATCAAATTTATAGAACATATTTGAGTTATTTTTGTTTTGTGTTTTGACGGTTAACTTTAAAAAAAAAAAAACACTTATTTCATTAACTATTTTACAAAAATAATTTTAAGAATAAAAAATTAGAAAAAACACAATCAAATATACTCATAATTCTCTATTTTATTATTTTAGAGGGGAGCGAGTGAGATAATATTTTTCTAATTTTAATGGATGCAACTTGATTGACTTTTCTTCTTTTACTATATCGAAGGCAGAGTTTTGATAACTTTCATTCAATTGTGATGTTAATAGCTGAAACCTTCAATTGTACCACGAGCAGTTGCCACATCTACATTTAAATGTTGTGATAAAGATATCGAGTTTCAATTCAAAAGACCAGACCAACCATTTTGAACTTCAAAGTAAAAGTGAGATAGAGAGATTTTAATCTAACCATCCAAACTTATATCAAGATAAAACCCTGACGCTCATTGAGGTGGTTCTTAGTTTGTTTTTCATTCTTGTTTTCAAATGATGTGATATTATAAAAAAATATTTTCACTTTATTTCCTATTTTCAACATCATGATATTATGTTCGTTAGGTGATTTTGGGGATACTTTTGGTTTTGATCTGCTCATTCAAGCATAAAGTTAGATTGGTATAATAATTTTTTTTCCTACACCCAATCCAAACCCGCGTAGACCTGCACATACATGAAAATTTGTTAAAATACCAAATAAGACACAAAGTCTAAACATAAGGACGTTAAAGAATAACAAAAATATGTCTTAATGTGCTACCAGACATGATGTGGTGGTATATAGGTTGGGGCCAGCTCGCACCTCCTCCAATTCTCCATCAAGTTGCGGATGAGTATCTCACAATTCTTCACGAACATCAAGATCAGTCACATTTATTGAAGCCTTACCTTTGTCTACCTCTACAATATGGTATCTAGGTTTTGGTGGTGTACTTATTTTGAGGCTAACATTGTAACAGCTCCTGGCAAGCTTTTAGTCACCTCTAACCGTCGTTATTCTAGCTTGTAGGTCTTTGAATTTAATGAGTAGATGCATAGTAGATATTGTTGCTCTTAGTTTCACTATAGATGGTCTCCCCAGGAGGATGTTGTATGTTGATGGTTTTGGCTTTGGGAATGATTCCAAAGGTAATCTGTAAGTCAATTGTTCCTTTGGCTTGTACATATTCACCATAGAATCCTAACAACCCTGTTTGGTAGGGAGTTATTTGTTCTTTTGGGATATTCATTCCTTTGAAAGATTCTTATAAGATGATGTCGGCATAACTACCATTATGAATAAATACCTTTTTTATGCGTAAGTTGGCCATGTGTGCTGATATGATCAATGGATCATCGTGATCTTGCACCATGTCATCGTAATCATCTTCATCGAAAGGTATCAAAGAGTTTTTCTTGGATGTGGTGGAAATTTTTTGTGGTTAGAGACTATCATGATGGCTTTTAGATGTCACTTTCTATGGGAGTACAATTCTCCCCCACCAGCTGCACCTCCGAAGATACTTGCCAAAATTCCTGTTGCATTTTTGGGAAGTTGTGTAGTGTTTTGTTGTGCAGTTGGATGTTGTGGTTGGCGTCTATTTTGCTGGGAAGAAGATTTGCGTTGGCCATCTCACTAGTAGTTTGTTCGTCCATAATTTCTTTTATTTTTTATAATTTATCTTAAGGGAGTTTCTATCTTGATCAAAACTTCTGTCTCGTTTTCTAAATTGTGTCTCCTTTTTGCAGTTGGCCACAAATTGTATGAGTTTTTCCTATTGGATTAACATCTTGATGGTGTTTTTTAGGTCAAAACATTATTATGTTAGATGACCATAATTAGCATGGAAATCGCAAATATATGGTTTTATCAAGGTTATCCCTGTGGCGAATTGGGGGTGGCCTAGTGATATCCATAAATTCTGCTGAAAAACTTGTTTCAGGATGCGAGATCTATAAGTATTCGATAGGGTGAACTTGTCAGACTTTTTGGAGTCCCTGCATTTTCTTTTTAATTCTTTTATGGTGTCGGCCATCTCTGGTTTTTAAACTGGCTCCTCGCGAGATCTTTGATAATCTTTTAGGTTTATGATTTTTTTTTTATCTAGCGTGCAATTCTTCAACATATTTTGGTCTTTGCTTTGCCAGGGATGTTGAGAATGGCCCATTTTGTAAGCCATCCGTGATGAGATTCAAAGAGACTTGCATATCTAAGTCTCTTACCAAAAGGGCTTCGTAAAAAAAAAATGTTTGAATAATCTTGTTATGGACCCATATAAGGGGGCCATTACGTGATAGGCCCAATAAGGGGCAATCCAAGATCTGAATCAATTGTAATCACGGATATATATCATTCAAGGATACTAATCCTAATACGACAGCATAGCAAGCAGGCATGTGCCCTTACTAGAAGCTCCAAAGGCCTATCCACACTACCCGCAGGTAACCTCTATAAATACAAGGTAAACCCTAGAGGTACGTTACGCTCTCTCTTTTACTGTTATGCTGTTACTGTGCGTGCACACACACCCCATTGGCTAACGCCATTATAGTATTATTTGCACAGTGATCTGCTTGACTCAAGGGCATCTCCTTCATAGATACATTGGAGAGGGCACTAGATCCAAGATAAACATACCAGCCTATTGGGCTGGACATTTCTGTCCCAATGACAGAACATTGGCGCCGTCTATGGGGAACATCTTCTCTGAATTTGAAGTTCCCCCAATCTGACAAAGGATGGCAATCCAAACAAGGAGCAGTAGCCAGCAGTTACCCCAAAACTAGAATCAATCGCTGGATCCAGTTATGGAAGAGGTAAGTCAGCCTCAGAACCGGCTAGGGAACGACGTGGATTATGATTACGTCCATGTTAGCGAAGATGTCTTCGACACCGCTTCATATCATGATAGGGGTCCTGATCCAATCATGGCTCCAGTGAGGAACAACCCTCCCCAGCACCCCGGGGATCTTGCTGCACGTATTGCCAATTAGCCGATCTAGGAAGCCTGTTAATGTGGTTGAACTCGACATGAGAGGAAATAATACCGAGACCCGAACCTGATGAAGAGCTATAAAACTTCACATTGGGAAAAGATCATGGTCAATTTACCCGAATTGGTAAAACCATAGATCCTCAAATTAAAGAAGAATTAGCCGATTTTCTCAAGAGCAACACGAATGTGTTTGCTTGGAAGTCGTATGAGATCCCGTGCATCGATCCCGGCTTCTGCTACCACAAGCGGGGATATGATGGCCAAACAACAAACAACGGTCAAGTATAATAAAAAAGTGAGACCAAGAATCTTCGAGAAAAATGACTTGGTACTCAGGAGAGCAGACATTGGCAATAAAAATGCCAGGGATGGAAAGCTAGCTGCAAACTGGGAAGGCCCGTACCGGGTTAAAGAGAAGCTCGGAAAGGAGCTTACGTCCTAGAAACAATAGAAGGCAAAAGAGTTAAGAGAACCTGGAATGCGGATAAGCTGAAGATATATTACAATTAAATCCGGAATCCACCTTCGCCCATTTGCAGTAGTTCTATTCAATTATATTTTCCTCTATTAGGGATTTAACTAAAGCCGAATATGCTGGCAAATTCATTTAGTTCTCAATTTGATATCAATAAATGAGAAAATTTTCTTTTTAAAGATTTATCCTTGTCTATTTCTGATGCATCAATACAAAATCCGAGGTACAGATACAATTTGTCAGTCACTCTGATCAAGTCAAAATGCTCCCCAGTTTTGGTCAAGATACCAAATGGGACAGATGACAATATTGTTTTTACCTCAGATAAAATTGAATTATGAAGATCAAATTCAATCAAGTGGTTGAGTCAGTAAAGACGAGATCCATTATTAATACAGGCTTACCAGAATGAGTAAGTCAAAACAAACATGCATCATCGAGAATGACATAAAGCGAAATCCGTACAATGCTTTGACCTCGGCCAGGTCAACAATAAGAACTCGTAAAATGCACAGGTTTAGTTGAGTTGAAAGATTACAGCAATGAATGGTGTAAGACACTCGAATATAATTTAATAGTATAAAGCTCGTAAAATGCACAGGTTAAGTACATGTATCCAAGTTTAAATTACAACCGATAAACACGGGGTGCAACTTGGATAGAGTTTATTACATAACTCGGAAAATCTCGGGTTTCAAAAGTACAAACAACCCAAGTTGCAACTCAGATATCACGTCGAGTGGCAACTCAGACAAGGTTTGAAGTATTCATTGACGGTGGGTCATTTTGTTGGGGAGAAGTTTGTGAAACAAATGAAGCTATTCATCGATGAGATATCTGACTATAATTTTTGGATTTGTTATGGGATATAGTCATCTTGCTCTTGGTATCAACCACACTTTTAATCTGTTTGTAGTGAGTATCGAAATTTATCGTCCCACAAATGGTGCCAATGAAGATGTTGAGCTGGATGACACGAGGTTGAACTTGAAGATGTTGGTGTAGAAAAAAAGGTATTAGGTGTTTAGCGGGATGAGAGAGGTAAATGCGAGATATTAAAGGTGTTGCTTTCATGTATAGATTGGTGGAGATGAGGGTCGAGAAGTCAGTGGTTTATAGTGATCGTATATTTTTTTACTATCTTTAGTAGCCAGAGCGAGATGATTTTGCTAAGGTTGAATGTTGTGATTTTTATTGTAAAAGTGTGTCTTCGTTTATGTTGCTTTTGTGTGGCTCTGTCCATCCTGTTGGTGGAGAGAGATAGCCTAGTATATGCTTTGCTAGGCTATGTCAAAGGTACTGATGCATTTGCTTTACATCTTTGAGTATGTTTACAGCAAGTACGTGCTGGAATGTTACGTTGGATCTTGCGGAGGCCCAATTGCATTGAGCAGCTAATCTCGCCGTCGTGTTCTCAGTTATCTTATTAGTGTTTGTTGCGAGATATTCAGTTGTACACGAGATAAATGCATTTACATCTGGATTAAGCAACAGTTTTGGACCTTTATTGAGCTGGGCTTCAATCTCGCATTAAGAAGGTCTATATCAAATACAAAGTAACAAAAAATAGTAATATTACAAGTGAAAAATAAAAAATAAAAACCAAATAACTTATGAATTTTTTAAAAATTTTCTGCGAAATGACATTTTTTTTTTTAAGTTTGTGAATCATGACTTTGTCAATGAAGCACTCGACCTTTTCCTCATGTGTTTGAATGTTTTTTTTAAGCTTTACTCAATCCCTGACTTATTTAGTTAGCTTGAGTCATAATTTATGAATTTACGAGTTAACCCTCTAACATCGCTAATTATATTTACGAGTTTATAGATTACAAAAAAAAATATTACGAGTTTAGATGAATGTGTGAGGAAAAAAAGCCAATAGCAATAAAATTTGTGGCCAATAACATTAAATTTAAACGTCAGTAATAAATATTTATGGACTTAATATTTTATGCTTGCAGGTACGTTATGATTTTAAATTTGAATACTGTTGTAAATGTTTTTGAATCTATATCACATAATTTTCTGAAAATATAAAACTTATGGTTTTCATGCCTTTGGATTTTCGAAAAGTTTGGGGGCGGGTTTACTTCATTTTACTAAACCGCGCAAGATGAAGCGGAATTGTCCATTTCGGCGCGCAACGAAAACTCAAAAGCAGAGGAGATTCTAAAATTCCAATTTGATGAAAAAGACAGATCAAAAGCATCTGAACCGTCCATCACGGAGTACTCAAATGAATTTAAACGGTCAAGACAATCGCCAACTTATCGATCCACATGCCCAAAACCTCACGGAACATCGTGACCGTCTCTTTTCGAGTACTTTTGGAAAAATTATTAGACGAACGAAGAAGACCCACGTCATCAATCCGCGTGAAAACACTTTAGCCAATCAGAACGCCAGAAACTTTTATATATCAATCACCGCAAGCAACCATTCCGTATCCAATTCAGTTCACTTCGATTGTTGCAATTTCATTCCCAATCTCAAACCCTAATCTTTTTCCGAGTTCCAAATTCCATCTTCCTAATGGCACCAAAGGGAGCAGAGAAGAAGCCCGCGGAGAAGAAACCCGCAGAGGAGAAAAAATCCACGGTGGCCGAGAAGGCACCACCGGCTGAAAAGAAACCAAAGGCCGGCAAGAAGCTACCAAAGGAAGGTGGTGCCGCCGCCAGCGACAAGAAGAAGAAGAGAAACAAGAAGAGCGTGGAGACTTACAAGATCTACATCTTCAAGGTTCTGAAACAAGTCCACCCAGACATTGGTATCTCGAGCAAGGCCATGGGTATCATGAACAGTTTCATCAACGACATCTTCGAGAAGCTTGCTCAGGAATCTTCTAGACTCGCTCGCTACAACAAGAAGCCAACGATTACTTCAAGGGAGATCCAGACCGCGGTCAGGCTTGTGTTGCCCGGAGAATTGGCTAAGCATGCTGTGTCTGAGGGTACAAAGGCTGTAACCAAGTTTACCAGCTCTTGAACAAAATCAGGGTTTTGTTTGGGGGTTGTTTACTGCAGACTTGTATCCCCAAGTCTGGTTTAGTTTTCCATTAGAATCATGTTTAGATCTGCTCCAGTATTGCCTTTTTTTTTTTTTGCTAAAAAAAAATTTAACTTGTAAGTGAAGAAATGGAGTTTGTTGGATCCATGTGTATGGAATAGCTTTTCTTTGAATCGAATATATTTTGGGAGATCCGTTTGAACATTATTAAGTGCTGTACTTATTTTTTTATTTGCCAATGGTTACAATTAGATTATCAAATAGGTTCTTCTATTTTATTTGAATTTTTAAATTGAGAGTCAATTTCCTTTTATTTTCCTCTGTAGTACACAATTTCTTTTTAGGCAGATTGATTTTTTATTTCCCTCTTGTCTGCCTAGAGGGCTGAGATTGACCTTCTTTGTTTCCCTTGAGAAATAAAAAGAAAAAGAAAAAGTGATGTTTAAAATTGAGTTTTTTTATTTAAAATTTTAATTTTTTATAAGCTCTTTATTCTGGTTCGCAAGTTCCATTTGATTAGAAAAGCTGAGATGTCACAAATAAAGCGAAGCAGGTTGTTGATCGTCACGCAGGCCTCTTGCTCGTAGTTCCTCAGCCACTGTTGAAGATTGCTCGTAGTTCCCCAAAGGATTGCTCACTGCCCCCCGTTAGGTATGGAATCAACTTATTCCTTGTTCCTGGAGAGACTAGTTCTTTAGCACCACTCTTTAGGACTGCTTAACACTCAACCTTCAACTTGCTCACCATAGCATCCAAACAGATCATTGGAGAACTCTTTTCTTCACTGCCTGTTGGAGTCTATGAAACTGCAGGAGCAAGCAAACTCATGGGCCGAATGTTACGTCCACAAAGCATTGTCCCACTATCGTTCATAATATTAGCAGGCTTGTAAATGATATTTCGAGGAAGCAAATTCCAAGGGTGGCCTCAGCTGTACAAACAAGAATGTGTCTGAGATGAATATCAAATGACACCCTCGAGATCAAGGGTAGGTAAAATAAAACACAGCTTCTCCAAGACCAGCACCATACGTAAAGACTCTCATAGCTACTGAATTAGAGGATTTAATTGTACAGTGGATCTCAGTACTCCTTACACTGCTGAGCTTTGGGGCATCCTCAAATTTATGGAATTCGCCTGGTCAAAAGACTTGGCAAATCATCATTAAAAGTGATTCTTTAGCAAAATCACATTGTTTACCAAAACTCATAATACTGCTTGAGAGTCTCATATGTTGACTCAGCATTTAAACATTGTTGGAAAAAGATTGGGTAATGCTTTGGCACATATACAGAGAAGGCATTTTTTGTGCCAATTGGCTGGCAAATTAGATATTAGATCAAGAAAAGTAGGTGATTTCTATTAAGTTTATTTCTGTTCTAGTTCGGCCGGATGGCCCTGCCCAACCAGTTAAATAGCTGCCAGTAGGGCCACCACTACTTAGCATGTGGAGTGTACGAGTCCCTTATACATGTGTACCCTCATGCTTCCAATGCACACATGTCTTTTTACACGTCAGAGATCATGCCGTCTCACACCTAGTGGGGCTCACAGAGTCGTAAACGGTTATGACATCAAACTTTTCACACTTCAAGGGAATCTCCAACTTCTTATATAAAGGGACCTTAACTCCCCCGAAAAAATTATTCTTCATGCCATAATCGTTGTCAAAATTCACCTCACTCTTTTCATTCTCAGCCACTTTAAGGCTAGTATGATGGCTCTATAGAGATTTGGTTTAGAGATAACAAAACTGGTTGAACCTGTTAAATCAACTTGTCAACCTATCAAAATGGGGCAAATTGGATTATAAATACCAACCCAGTAACCCGATTCAACTCGCTCCGTTTGTAGGAGGGTTAAAACGAGTTAAGGGCAGGTTGGGGTGGGAAGGGTCAGCCCGTGAGTTAGGAATTTTTTTTATTTTAAATCATAAAATATATTATGTATTATTAGGTTAATTTTTTTATGGTAGCTGTATCTAATCAGCATTGAGCTAGTAGGTCCAAGAAGCTAAATATTCAAATAGAATAAAATACATAAAATAAAAAATAGAGGTTGAAGAAGAAAGCACAAGTGCAAAAAACACTATAAATGAGATTAAATTTGTGGCTGGAATTTGAGCATTTACTTGGTGAGCCTTAGAATAGCAGTTCTGTTTGCAATTTTGAAATTTTATGCTTTGATCTTTAACTGTTTAGCATACAGTTGCCATCAAAATATTTAGAATTTTGGACTATTGCGGGCAAGAATTTGATGCTTGTGTCTTAGGTAGTGTTTGGTTGAAGGTTTATTTTGGGATTGATGGGAAAGTGTAAGTGGATATTAGAAAATACCACGTTTGGTTCAGGTTTTTTTAAAAAATACCAGTCAAATAGGATAGGTGGGAAAATGACTTTTGTGTTGATTTTTGGATGAAATTCACTCTTACAGAATACCACTTGAGATGTGGTATTTTGAGATAACTGGGAAGTGAAAAAAACAGGTGCAAAGTTTCTCCCGAACATAGATTTTGCATATTTAAATAAATTTCCCTGATAATATTTGGGTCAACCAAACAACTTTTTTTACATTTTTCTACCAAACTCACTTTCCAACCATTTCTCTGGTAAAAAAAAATTTCTCCGGAACCAAACACTACGTTAGAGATTGTATTTCTCCTAAACCAGATAGCTATATGGTAGGTGTTATCATCTCATATTGTCAATTGGCTTTCAACCAACTCGAGAGTATTGTTTCCTAATTAAGGAGACTGTACAACATTTCAATCCATGTTGTTTGTAATAAAGGTCCAATATGATTATATTTTATTTTTTTTGATAACAGATTATATTTATTTCACTCAAAGTACTGAGTGCATGGTGCTCATTGTTGGAATATTGAGGCAGTTGCTGACAGAGAGGATGTCAACTTAAAACAATACTTCAGTGAGTGTTTTGATTTTGTTGTACATTGTTGAAGACAATTATTTTTATTTTAGACAAATGTCTCAAAATAACTCATTTGAAGCCTGTTTTAGAAGCAAGTTTTATTTCTTAATCACTTGCAAAAGAAATTTTGGTTTAAATTATCTGGAATGCTGTTTCTCGAGCAATAAATCGGCAGCTACATGTAGCTTATTACACTTTCAATTTTACGGATCGGCCTATTCTGCCATCTTTACTTTGATTTATACCCCTCTCTCTTGTATCCATCACATCGACGTACTTCACTCTTACCAAAAACAAATCCATACCTCATGCTGGAATTCAGTTCAATATCCTTACTTCATGGCATAGCTCTCTTTTTTCTTTTTCTTTTAGTGGTCTTTCTTGTCCGTGAGTAGACCAGTTTTTAGTTTTCCTTTGTTTTCTTGAGTGTCTTGCCCTTGCTTTTAGGGGGGTGAATTGTTGCCATTGGTTGGTGGGAGCAAAACAAAATGAGAAATAATCTTACAAGGAATTTAAATAATTACATGGTAGCATGGCAACGCCTCCACATTATCAGTTAAAAATTTGCCCTGGCGTATAAGTAGGCGTTTTGCACGAGTGATGCCACACTCACCCTCATAAATAACTTCAATCAAAACACTTAAAAACTAGACAAAGTTAAAAATCTTTTAACACACGAACACACAAGGAGGAGAACTGAGTGCCAAATCCTAAAACGAGCCGTCTTAGCCATTCATTGAAAAATCCTAAACAGAGATATGATGTGATGCGATCATCACATTCTTTCAAAAGCATTAACTTATACGTTACAAAAAAGGCCTAACAGAACATTTACAAAATAACAATCAAAAGCTACTATCAAGCTTTCTTGGGAGACTTGGTAGCCTTGGAGGGAGACTTAGGCTCTTTAGCAGCCCTTTCATTCTTCTTAGGCAATAGTACAGGGTTGATATTAGGAAGAACACCACCATGAGCAATGGTGACACCAGCAAGCAATTTTCCAAGCTCCTCATCGTTCCTCACCGCTAACAGAACATGCCTAGGTATAATCCTATTTTTCTTATTATCTCGAGCAGCATTCCCTGCCAACTCCAACACCTGCACCCACAAACATAAGCCAAAACAAAACAAAACAAAAAAAATCATTCATATTCACTACCAATTCAAAAATCAACAACTAAGCCAAATCCATAACACAATATTCAAACATATTTCATAAATTTCTTTACTTTATTCCATCATCTTTTAAATCTGAGAATTCTATTCAACATAACAACACGAATCAAAGATCTAGTAAGTGAAATTACCTCAGCAGCGAGGTACTCCATGACAGCAGCGAGGTAAACAGGAGCACCAGTTCCCACGCGCCGAGAGTATCTTCCCTTCTTCAAATACCGACCGATCCTTCCAACTGGGAACTGAAGACCAGCCTTCACGGACCTTGACACGGGCTTCTTCTTGGGCCCACCTCCTCTCCTTCCTCCGGCACCTTTCTTCACCTTTCCGGCACTTGCTTCCATCGGAACCCTACCGGATATTTTGGGACTCGAGAGAAATGAAATGGAATAGAATGGAATGGAATGAGAAGTGTTGGGATGTAAGAGTAAAAACGGATATGGTGGTAGAGATGCGGGGACATAGATTTATGGAGCTTTGGACAGCGTAAAGTGACACTATGGATATACAAGTAAACACATTTTCGACGTTGGATTCAACTTTATCTACGGCTGTCGAATGTTTTGTATAGTAATCCGTGTGACCTCCAAGTGGACCAATGTAATTGAACGCCGCTATAGTAATGCAATATACCACATTCCTTGGGAGTGGATCGTGAGATTTTAAACTGAAGAGATCATGTGGAAGGATTTTTAACCGTTGATAGACAAATCAATGGTTATAAGACATGACGGAGAAAAAATATTGGAATAAAAAATAATTGTTGATTATCAAATTGTAATAATTCAATTGATCTACTCGAGCTGAGTAACTAATACTCGGAGGATATTTTTACTATCAAAATTTTTTACCATTAATTTATTACTTATCTAATCACCATTGAATCAAAGAGAGAGAATGCTAAAAAAATTTTGAAAAAAAGAGAAAATATTGATCCAATAATAATTAGATAGGTAGTGAGTTGGTAGTAGAAAATTTTGGTAGTGAGTTGGTAGTAGAAAATTTTGATTTTATAGCCTTGATTTGATTTTCACCAATCTCATCTTTAGAAGGGACATAAAATCTTAATATGTGCATTATCTGTATTTGGAATTAGTCTCGTAGTCGATTCAAAGAACCAAAATTTATAAAAATACCCAAAAAGAATTCTTACCTCAAAGAAATAATTAAAATTGATAGAAAAAAAATATTGTTGAAAAAACCCACTCATGCACACTTGAAATATCACATGAAATGATCCATTTTGCACGTTGGTCACTTGAAATCTCACATGAGATTATCCATTTTGCACGTTTCTGTTTGCCATCTTCTTTCTTTTTCTTTTTTCTTTTGTTAGGGTGTAACTCTTTGCCATCTTTTTTTTCACAGTGAAATAGTATTTATGAATATTAAAAAAAAAGGGACTCATGTGATATCATCATTCACACGGATGTTAATAAAATTCATGTAAGGAGCCAATTATATTTTTCTAATTTTAATAAGAGTTTCACTTTCTTGCTACATCAAAACATAAAGTTTTTTCTTATAATCTTAAAATAATATCGTTTTAGGATTTGAGAAAAAAAAATGTAGATATTTAAGTATATTTAATGATATTAGAATAAAGTAAAATTTATAAAAAAAATTAAATACTAAAATGATGATATTTTGAAATTATCGAAAATAACTTTATCTCCAATTGTAAAATAAATATTTTTTCCTTTAAATAAATAATATACCGAGTCTTTAATGCTATAACATTGAAAATATGTTGTAGATTTATTTTGTGATTTTTGTGGGATGAATATAATATAGAATTTGGTCTGTTTGAAAGCGATGGTATAATGACACATGGTCATATACTGTGAAGCACGGATACGCAATTTTGGGGAGAAAATGCGCGTCCGACACGGACACGCGTCCGACACACAGTAGACTTTTTGGGACACGCGAATTTGACCATGTCGGACACGTAGTCAACACATTTGGACACGTTTTGGGACACGTTTTTACATTTTTTTTGGCAAAAAAATAAATAAAATTACAATTAAAAAAATAAAAAATATTTAAAAAAATTTAAGAAGTGTGAAACTGGAACCCTAGCCTTCGTTCCTTTCTCGTTTGTTGACGGCTTGACGCTGGAAGTGGAGGCTGCTGCTGGTCGTTCTCATCTCCGGTGGCGGTAAGTCTCTTTCGATTCTCAAATCTCTGGTCATCTTCTTCGTCGTCTACATCTCTCCTGGAAGTTGTGTTTACTTTAGTTATATTTATTTTCAAGAACTGTTTGCCCAAACAAAGTATAAAGAAGCAGCTGAGCTTGCTGCTGAATCTCCGCAAGGAATCCTTCGTACACCTGACACAGTTGCCAAATTTTAGGTTTCTTGATAAGATATATAGCTACCCATGAATTTTCTAATGCTTGTATGTGCTTGAACTCGGAACAAAATGGTTTTTATGAGCTTGGTTTTCCTTTTCAGGACAAAGATGAAAGAAGCATTTGAATAATGGCAATGTGCATTAAAGAGGACTTATTCTTCTTCTTTTTTCTCTTTTTATCAATGCGTTGAATATATATGTTGCCCTGCTTAGTTACTGTGCCACAACCAAATGTTCTGCATATTCATACCAAAAATATGTATAGATTTAAGGGCTGTAAAAATGCATTTTGTGTGTGGCTGAATGTTCCTATGTCTACCAAATATGTTATTAGTCTTGTGCAATGATGCTATCAAATATGTTGTTTTGGTTCCTCATTGGTTTTCCGTGGCTGAGTAGTTAGTTTCGTATTTCCTTCAATTTTTGCATTTAAATTTTCTTAAATTCATCAACAACAGCAACTGCAACATAAGCCTCCCCCTTCTCAAATTCATCAAATTTGGGGGACAAATTCACTTTCGGTGGTTGGTAACCCAAGTAATATGCATGTGAAGCATACTTCACATTGGATAAACTGGAATGTAAGGACTACAATATTGGATATCCTGATAAATTTGGTCTTATTTGGCATTACTTGTTTTCTTGTTGTCGTTTATTTTTCAAGCATTATTAAAACTTGTGTCTTGATATGCCTTCATATAGTCCTTCTATTTTTATTTTTTTTATTTATGTATTTTTATTTAGAAGATAATAAGAAAAAAATGTAGGAGCAACGAAATTACAATTAACTGGTCATTTACCACATTTTCCTAGTTTTCTGGTTAAGGTTGGGTTGCATTAATTTTTTTGAAGAATTTAGAATTGTTCTGTTACAGATTTGTATGTTCAGTCCTTGGTTGCATTTTTTTTAGTCCCCTAACTGAACATCTATTATTGTAAACGGACCTGCACTGTATCTGATGTTTTTTGTTTGACACATTTATAGAATAACAAGATGGATCATTCAAGTTCTGCCTCGGCCAGTGCCAGTAATAGTGCCACTGCTGCTACTAGTGCTTCTGATGCCAATGAATTATTAGATAAACCCTTATGGAAATATGTTACCAGAATAGATGCTATAGTGGAAGAGGAGGAAATTTATCTTGGCTGTGCAACTTTTGTAAAAAAGATTATAAAAGTTCATATACTAGAGTGAGGGCTCATTTGTTGAAACTATCAGGTAAAGGAATTGGGAAATGCTTAATGGTGCAAAACAGAGATCTGATAGAGATGGAGAAATTAGAACAAGAAGCTGACCAGATAAAGCAATCTAATGCACCCATAAAAGTACCTTTACCTCCTTCTAGCTCTTCCACGTGCCCAAAAAAAAGAAAAACTACAGGTTCTCTTGAGATGGCATTTAATGTTGGGGAGCGAGAAGAATTAAATTACCTGATTGCTAGAATGTTTTATTCAGCAGGATTGCCATTCAATCTGGCAAAGAACCCTTACTTCCAAGCTTCGTATACTTATGCAGCAAATCATAATATTGGAGGTTATTTGCCACCGGGATATAACTCACTGCGAACCACTGTGTTGCAAAAGGAGAAAGAAAATATTGATAAGTTGTGTGAACCTATTCGAGAGTCTTGGGCTCATAAAGGGGTGAGTATTGTAAGTGATGGGTGGAGTGATTCACAAAGGAGGCCACTCATTAATTTCATGGCAGTATCTGATGGTAGAGCAATGTTTTTAAAATCAGTTGATTGTTCGGGGGAGATAAAGGATAAAAATTTCATTTTCAGTTTGTTTGAACTTTTGTATTCTATTTATGTGTTTATTTTCTCGAGGGAGACTAATGATAAAAATATCATTTTCAGGTTGCTAAAGGAAGTTATTCAAGAAGTAGGAGAGGCGAATATGGTTCAAGTAATCACAGATAATGCTGCAAATTGTAAGGGAGCAGGGCAACTTATTGAGCAGGAATTCCCAACTATTACTTGGACACTGTGTGTTGTTCACGCATTGAATTTGGCTGTGAAAAATATTTGTGTTGCAAAGAATGTGGAGAGCAATCAAATAACGTATGAGGAATGCAGCTGGATTTATGATATTGTAGGTGATGTTGCTGCAATAAAGCATTTCATTATGAATCATTCTATGAGATTGGCCATCTTTAATGAGTTTGTGAGTTTGAAGTTGCTTTCTATTGCTAATACTTGTTTTGCTTCAATGATTGTGATGCTGAAGAGATTCAAGTTAATAAAGAGCGGTCTTCAAAATATGGTGATAAGTGAAAAATGGAATATTTATAGAGATGATAATCTTGGGAGGGCCAGACATGTGAAGGAAAAACTATTGGATGATTGTTTTTGGGATTCAGTTGATTACATACTTGCATTCACTGCTCCTATTTATGATATGATCAGAGCTTGTGACACTGATAGATCTTGTCTTCACTTGATATATGATATATTGGATGCAATGATTGTGAAAGTGAAGAAAGCTATATACCATAAAGGGGGGAAGAGGATGGAAGAGAGCTCCTCTTTTTATGATGTGGTGCATCGCATTCTTGTGGATCGTTGGACAAAAAACTCAACTCTACTACACTGTTTGGCACATGCTTTGAATCCCAAGTAATTTTTTAAATATGATTCAATTTAAAATTAATACTCCTCTTTATATAATTTGACAACTTGTTGATTTTTTTTTTGCTTCTCTTTTAGATACTATAATAGTCAACAATGGCTTCAGGAAGATTCTAGTCGAGTTCCTCCACACATGGATTTAGAGCTTACTCAAGAGCGACAAAAATGTTTAAGGAGATTCTTTCCTAGCATGGAGGATCGAAGCAGGATTAGTTTGGAGTATGCAGATTTTATTAGCAATAGTGAAACCTTTGACGATTTTGATGCCATCAATACTCAATACACTATGGATTCGAAATCTTGGTGGCTACTTTATGGTACCTTTACACCGATGCTTCAAAAAATAGCATTGAGACTTGTGCAACAACCCTCCTCTTCATCATGTGCTGAACGCAATTGGAGTACTTATTCTTTTGTGCATTCCATCAAGAGGAATAAAATCACTCCAAAACGTGCTGAAGACTTGGTTTATGTGCATAGCAACCTTCGACTCTTATCAAGAAAGACTCCTAGTTATGCACAAGGAACAAATCAAACGTGGGATATTGCTGGAGATACATTCGATTCACTTGATGATATTGGAAATCTTCAATTTGCTAGCCTTTCACTTGATGAGCCAGAGATAGAGGCCATGATTATTGAAGATGGAGATGAAAATAATTGAACTGTGTGTAATCATAAGTAAAATAATTTTTCTATTTTTCTACACTCTACACTCTTGGGATGTTCTATTATTTTTTTTAATATTTATGTTATGAAATTTAAATATTTTATTGGTTATATGACTTATTATGAATTCTTATATGTATTAAATATAAATTATATTATATATTAAAATTTTTATTTAATATCAAAACGTGTCTCAACGTGTCCAAATATGACATTTTTTAGAATTAACGTGTTGGCGTGTCGTGTCGTGTCGTGTCCCGTGTCCGTGTCCGTGTATCATTGGTCATATATAAGATCTTATAGAAATCTCAATATTAATAGTATAGAGTATTTGATATAACACTGTATAAAATAATATGATTTGGAAATGGTAGTTTATCTCAATTTACGAAATATTTTAGGTACATCTATCGCATTACTAACTTGGTGTGACGGACCAATTAGAATGAGATATTTTATGTAGTGTGTATATGGAAAAGAAGAGAGAGAGAGAGAGAAATTTAATCCAAATGTCAATTTTTGAATGAAAGTTGCATTTACATGTCGTGTGTACTGAAAATACTCTCCTCTTTTTATGGATGGCAACAATGTTTAGATGAAAATACCCTATGGTGTATTGTACCCAAAAAAAAATAAAAAAATACCCTATGGTGTGATATTGATTTTAGTCTCCTTCGAATGTTTCGATGGGTGAGGGTGAGAGGGTAATGAATTCGACACTCAAACAATATGGGTAGAACACAAAACTGAAGATTTGAATTTGTATTTACCAGAAAAGGAGATCATTTATTGCTAAAAATAGTGAAAATAATCATAACGAAGATTGTGTATAATTTTGTAAAGCTCGTATGTCTAAAGATTGCTTCACTTCAAATTTATATTATTGTACACTTCAAATGATCATTTGCAAAAAGAAAAAGAAAAAAACAAATCTAAAGCAGTCCCGTTAGTCGCACTAGTATGATTGGTCTTGCAGACTGAATGAACATGACTTATTTTTATTGGGCCATATGACCAAAAAAAAAAAAAACCTGGCCTTTTGTGTGATCTTTCAAAATGCAGCAAATTAAAAAAAAAATTATAACAAAAAATGTAATTATAAAGCCACTAGATTTGATCTAACGGTGAGGGACTTGGTAGTTTATATTAGGTTATGTGTTCATAATTTAATATATATTTTTTTTAAAAAGTTAAGAACTTACACTGTCCACTCATAATTTAATTGATTCGCAAGAGTGCCCAAAAACGTAATTATTAAAACTTATTTTCTTGGGCAACAAATTATAGTGAATGTTGAACAAAATATCATTTTATTTGCATGGGTCATATACCTCATTAAGTTGTTCGGTTCCATATTGTTCCTCCACTTAAGTTTTTTTTTTCTTTTTAATTGTTCCAAGAGAAAATTTTATGACTTATTCCCTTGTACTTATTTTTTCTTAATCAGATGCATTCCTTATGTTTTTCTTTCCAGTTAACTTAGGAAAAATGGATAAATTAATCTTAATATTTAACGGCATTCAAGATGAACTTAGATGGAAAAAATCATGAGAAGGTAAGTGATAATAAAATAAAAAATACAGGAGATTAAATGATTTTAAAACAAATCACATGCGGTTTTAAAATCATTGGCCTTTGTCTGGTCAAGGTGTTACATATTTGAGGTTAACGCCCATTCAATGCAGTTATAAACTTATAATAAGTGTGTTAAGGGACGCGAACCCTTAATCGGTACCAAACTCAGTCTCAAAGAGAAGATGATAAGAAGAAAAGAGGAAATCAATAGTATATTTCAAAATACCAAAACCAAAATGACAGATAGGTGCTTTTGTAATACACGTGTAGCTTTCCAAGCTCTATTCCTAACAACTACACAATGTTGTATCTGATTACTAACTCTCACATACAACTCATTGGGCTTGCTAACACTTACTAACATAATCCCTGGCCCATGAAGGGGCCCCAACAAACCTCCTACTCTTGGGCCTGCTATCAGTTACCTTAACATTCGCCCCTAGTGCAACAGAAAACTTGTCCTCAAGGTTTGATGTAGGCAAAATAAACTCAGGATAATTCAAGATGAGATCTTCTTCATTTTCCCAAGTAGCATCTTCTGGAAGAGCATTAGTCCACTGAATGAGCCACTGTATATGATTGCCTTGGACATCCTAAGTAACACGCCTCATCAATGCAGCCAATGGTTGCTGAATTGGACGGTTCTCATTGCTGTCAGCTGGTAATGGTAGAGCTACAGTCAGCCCATCACCTTTGTAAGGTTTCAGCACCGAGATGTGAAAAGAAGAATGAACTTGGCACCCTTCAGGCAGTCCAATTTGATAAGCTACATGGCTTAATACCCTTACCACTGGAAATGGCCCAAAATACCTCTTGGCCAATTTTTGATTCTTGCGATTGGCTACTGAATTGCCGGAATGGATGCAGCCTCACTAAAACTAGATCTCCTACTGCAAAGCTAGCATCACGTCTGTGTTTGTCAGCTTGCGCCTTCATCCTATTCTGCGCACCTTGCAAGTGAGCCTTCAATCTCCTCAATAACTCATCCCTGTTGACCAGAGTGGTATCCACTGCCTCAACTCAGACTGACCCTTTTGGATATGGTGGAATCATTAATGGCACCTTGCCATAGAGAGCTTGGAATGGTGTCATTCCAATTGAAGAATGTGTAGCTGTGTTATAATGGTATTCAGACCATCCTAAAACTCCAGCCCACTTATGATTTTCATCATGACAAAAAGCTCTAATATATTGTTCCAAGTAACGGTTAGTTACCTCCGTTTGTCCATCCGATTGAGGATGGTAAGCTGTGCTCGTCCTCAAGGTTGTGCCACTGCATCTGAAAAGTTCAGACCAGAATTTGCTAACAAAGACTGCATCACGGTCTGATACAATAGTTCTAGGAAACCCATGTAATTTCACCACAATCTCACAAAACAGAGAAGCCACCTTGGCTGCTGTGTAGGGATGAGCCAAAGCACCAAAATGTGCAAATTTTGTTAAGCGGTCAACAACTACAAGGATGACAGTATAACCTTTGGAGTGTGGTAAGCCCACTATAAAATCCATGCTTAAGTCCTCAAACACCCCATTAGGAACAGGTAGCGGCTGTAATAAACCCATGGGAGGAGAAGTTGATGTTTTTATCACTTGGCAAGTGTGACACCTCTTGACAAACTCTTTCACATCATTCCTCATGCCAACCCAATAAAAAGAAGCATTAAGTCTCAGAAAAGTTCTAGTTATACCTGCATGACCACCCATGGGTGTGGAATGTGCCTATCTAAGCACCACTTCCCTCAATTCTGAATTGGGTCCCAACAAAAATCGCCCCTTATGGTAAAGAATTCCATCTCTTTCTGTGATATCATTACTCCCTAACTCCTGCCTGTGCAATTTACCATGGATGCTAATCAATTCAGGGTCAGTAGAGTTCTCAACCTTGATCTGCTCCACTAGCTGAAAAATAGCCTCTGAGACTAAGGACAAAGACATATCACTGTGGTCTTCCTCCATACATCTAGATAAGGAGTCAGCAACAATATTAGTTGTACCAGGTTTATATTCTATGACAAAATCAAACCCCATCAACTTACAGACATATTTTTGTTGCTCAACTGTCTGGACAGTTTGAGCGAGTAACTCCTTTAAGCTGCGATGATCAGTACGTATAATAAATTTGGACCCCAACAAATAGTGACGCCATTTCTTTACCGCTTCCGTCACTGCATACAATTCCCTAACATAGGTGGATGCCACACTCATTCTTGGACCCAACTTCTTGCTGAAAAAAGAGATAGGGTGATTTTCTTGTTGAAGGACAGCCCCTATGCCTAATGATGAGGCATCAGTTTCCACAATAAAAGGCTTGGTGAAATCGGGCAGAATCAAAACTGGTGTCCTTGACATTGCTTCCTTTAACACCTCAAAAAATTTTGCAGCCTCTTCACACCAATGAAAGGCATCAGATCTCAACAAATCAGTCAAAGGTGAGGCCATGGTAGCATAATTCTTAATGAATCGTCTATAATACCCAGTGAGACCAATGAAACCTCTCAACTGCTTAAAAGTCTTGGGTTGCGGCCACTGCATCATTGCCACTATCTTCTTAGGATCAGCCTTAACTCCAGCCCTGAAACTACATGTCCCAAGTAATCAATTTCAGCCAAAGCAAACCCGCATTTACTGAGCTTAACCATAAACTGATTTTTCTGTAAACAGCCCAAAGTGACAGTGAGATGATGATAATGTTCCTCAAGAGATCCACTGTAAACTAACATATCATCGAAGAATACGATGATGAATCTTCGAAGGTAAGGACGAAACATATGATTCATGGCCGCTTGGAAAGTTGAGGGCGCATTGGTAAAGCCAAAAGGCATCACCAAAAACTCATAATGCCCTCATGAGTCCGAAAAGCAGTCTTGGATGTATCCTTAGGCACCAAAAGAATTTGGTGATATCCACTACGCAAATCCAATTTGGAGAAAACCTTAGCACCATTGAGTTCATCAAGTAATTCATCGATTGTGGGAATGGGAAAACGATCCTTTATAGTGATGCTATTCAAGGCACGGTAATCAATACACATTCGCCAAGAATTATCTTGTTTCTTCACAAGCAAAACTGGAGATGAGAATGGACTCCTGCTTTCCTTTATTAAACCTGAACCCAACAATTCTGATACCTGCTTCTCTATCTCCCATTTCTGATGGTGTGCATATCGGTACAGCCTCACATTAACCGGCTTGGCACCCTCAACCAGATGAATAGCATGGTCACAGCCCCTAGGTGGTGGCAGCCCTGTGGGAAACTGGAAAACAGTGTGAAATTGCACCAAAATATCCCATATGGCTGCAGGAATTTGAGCCTTCAATTCCTTTAATTCAGGTGAGACATCTGAGACTCCTTCTCCTGCCAAATGAAAACAGTTTGGGGCCCTTATATTTCTGGCCACACCAGAATTTTCACCTGACAACACCACCCTCCCTCCTTTGAACAAGAACTCCATAGACATGTCAGTATAATCATGAATAACTCGGCCAAGGGTACTTAACCAAGACATGCCCAATATTATGCCCAAATTGGCTAACTCCAGGACCCACAAATCCACAGAAAACTCATACCCCTGAATATTTAATAGAACCCCTATGCATTTTCTTTCACAGATTAAAAACTCCCCATTGCCTAGAAACACACACATCTTAGGCACCTTGACAGTAGCTAAACCAGAAACATCAACTAACTTCTTTTGGACAAAACAATGTGAGCTACCAGAATCCACAAGAACAGGTACTAACCTTCCCTTAATCTCCACATGGAACTGAAGTGCTCGAGGATGTCTTTCCCCTGCCAAAGAATGTAAGGCTGCCACATGAGACTCCTCAAGAATAGGGTCAGGTTGCCACACAATATGCTCTTCTGCCTCAGTCTCCAATTCCTCAGAATCACCTAGCATCAAAAACAACTTTCCCTTACACCGATGGCGAGAGTTCCATTTTTCATCGCAGGTATAACAAATTCCCATATCTCGCTTCTTCTGCATCTCCTCATGAGACAGTTTTCGATAAGGAGTTGAAGAAGGTAAAGCAGGAACACCTGGTTTCTGAGTAGGTAATACTGTAGAAATTGGACTTGGTTGGTCCACAGTATAGGTGTGTTTAGCAAAACCTTTCTTAAGCCCTGAAGAAAAAGATGAACGCAGCTCCACGAAGTGTGCATCATAGGTAATAGCCAGTTGCATTGCTTGATGGAGTGAGGTAGGAGAATGAAGTTGGATGGCTCGACGCAAATCAGGCAACAAACCGGAGACGAAGAAACACATCAAAACCTCATCACTAAACTCAGTGACTTGATTAATCAAAGCCTCAAAGTTTCGGATGTACTCACTCAATGCACCTTCCTGAACCAACTTGGAAAGAACTCCACGTAAATCCTGATAAGCAGTACCCCCAAACCTCTGACGAACCGCAATCTTCAGATCCTCCCAAGTATGAATGGATCCTCCACTGAAAAGCCACTGAAACCAAGGACTAGCTAATCCCTCCATTTTCATCCCAGCCAAACGGACCTTGATGTTCTCCGGCACTTGCTGTAACCCAAAATACAACTCGGTGCGAAAAATCCAGCCATTAGGATCGGTTCCGTTGAAAATTGGAAGCTCCATCCTAACCGATTTCAGCCATGAACGCGGATCGTTAAGATCCATGCGTGGGATATGTATTCCCCCAGACTCAGTAGAAGATGAGGCATGAACTCCTTTCGAATAAGCATGCTCTGTAGCATGAACCTCAGCCCCAAGCACCGCTGCATGAATCTGTTGGAGTTGAGAATTGATGCCAACGAACTGGGTTTGATGATCGAGAAATCGTTGTTCCACCCGCGATTGCAGATCCTCGAAGTTTCGTTCGATTCGGAGTTGGAAAGTGCCAAACTCCTCAGCCAATTCCTGAACCCTCATTTTGGATTTCCAAAGGAGCTCTCAATGAAAGCACCAATGTTAAGGGACGCGAACCCTTAATCGGTACCAAACTCAGCCTCAGAGAGAAGAGGATAAGAAGAAAAGAGGAAATCAATAGTATATTTCAGAATACCAAAACCAAAATGACAGATAGGTGCTTTTGTAATACACGTGTAGCTTTCCAAGCTCTATTCCTAACAACTACACAATGTTGTATCTGATTACTAACTCTCACATACAACTCATTGGGCTTGCTAACACTTACTAACATAATCCCTGGCCCATGAAGGGGCCCCAACCAACCTCCTACTCTTGGGCCTGCTATCAGTTACCTTAACAAAGTGTAGGCTTGACAATTTGTTTTTTTGTTTTTTTTTTTTTTATTACTTTGGCTGTGTGATATTTTTAGGACACTACTTCCATCTTAGCATTGTTAAGAATGAGAGAAACCAAAAAAAGACGAGAACATTTCTATCGGGTCAATTGAAATACCACTAATAAATTTAACATTAAGACGTTGGGTTTATAGATTTTGTTACTTGTATTTTTATTTTTTTTGGAATACAAGATTTTGTTACTTGTATTATCATATTCATTCTGTAATAATTTAGTGTGAGCCATGTAGAATATCCTAATGAACAAGGAGCACGTTCTCACTATATCAGTATTTTTATTAGATGCTAAGTTCATAAATTTCGTAACTTTGTAAAGAGCAATGCTATGTTGACAGCTTCTTACAATGCCCATCACGAGTTGATAATGATATTACAACACAAGTTTCGATGACTTATTGACTCTCAAATTTTTTTTTTAAAAAAAAAACAAAAAACCATCTTCCATAATAAGCAATTTAAGATGTGTTTAATTTCACTTTTACTTATCTATAGTCACTTCATCCTTATTATTTTTTCTTATTATCGTGGGATACATTTCATCAAATAATTGAGTCAACAAACACATAACTGGCTTGTGCTTAAAATCAAAACTATTGGTAACTTTGACATGCTTAATGTGAATCGAAACGATATTAGTATCATTAAATCCTCCATATAAATGATTTCACACATTGTGCTGTTCGATTCTGATTTTGGTAAACTCTTCTTCTTTTATAAACCACAGGTATCTTGAGGAGGTAATTATGTTCTGATAAAATAATCCAAAATAAAGACTTTAAATCTTTCCCAAAAATAGTATTAAAAAAATTAAACACGTACTCTCACCCCAAATACTCAATTCTCATGCACCACTAAACTATCATCATTTATCATTTGGTAACTCTTACTCTTCTTTGTTGTCTTAGCATTTTTCTACCGTAACTGATCATTGTTTCAATAAAAGTTATTCGTTTCAGTTTCAACAGTAGTTCAATATTCTCAATATCCCTTTGAATTTTGAGTCTTCGAGTATCAACATACATAACCATTCCAGTAAAACAACTTGTCAATGATGTCACAAAAACAGTGGCGAAATAGAGAGCTGCACTACACCGATTCATATCAAGAATTGATGTGTTCTTTTGGCTTAGTTAAAAGATATAGCAAAAAAAAAATGAAATAATAATGGTTAAAATCTTTAGCCAACATTAAGGCGCTTAGGACAAACAATGCCATCATCATCCTCCTCATAAATAACACACCCAAATAAATCCAAACACTTCAAACAAACCGAGTTTTAATCTTAAACAAACACATATGCGCACATCTGAGTCCACGTCTTTAAATAAGCTGTTTCCAATGATTCATTAAAAAAAATCCTAAATTAAGATGATGGAATCATCATTACATTGTTTCAAACGCATCAACCTTTTCAAGTTACATAAAAAAGGCCTAATAGTAGATTTACATATAGAAATCAAGAACAACAAACTCAAAATTAAAATCAAGCTTTCTTAGGAGACTTGGTGGCTTTAGATGGAGACTTGGCCTCTTTGGATGCCCTTTCAGACTTCTTTGGCAACAGCACAGGATTGATGTTAGGCAAAACACCTCCATGAGCAATGGTAACACCAGCAAGCAATTTTCCAAGCTCCTCATCATTCCTCACTGCTAACAGAACATGCCTAGGTATAATCCTATTTTTCTTGTTATCACGAGCAGCATTCCCAGCCAACTCCAACACCTGCACCCACACGTACACACAAAAGTTAAAAAACAAAACCCTAATTCCCAAATCAGGTTTCCATAATGTCCAAAAATTCCTTTCGTGCAAAATCAATAGATGAATTAAACAATTTAAACCCATTTCATAAATTTCTTCCCTTTTATTACATCATATCTCAAATCTGAATTTTTTAAAACAACACAACGAACCCGGTTTGTTTTGCCGCAATTTTAACAAACATGAATCAAAGATCTAGCAAATAGAATTACCTCAGCAGCGAGGTACTCCAAAACAGCGGCGAGGTAAACGGGAGCACCGGTTCCCACGCGCTGAGAGTACCTTCCTTTCTTCAAATACCGACCGATCCTTCCAACAGGGAACTGAAGACCAGCCTTCACGGACCTTGACACGGGCTTCTTCTTGGGCCCACCTCCTCTCCTACCTCCGGCACCCCTCTTCACCTTTCCGGCACCAGAATCCATCGGAAACCCAACCTGAGATTTTTTTGTTGCGAAAAGAGGAAATGAATTGAATTGAATTGAATTGAGAAGTGTTGAGAAGTAAGAAGAATATACGTGGACATTTATTGAGCTTTGGACAGCGAGAGGTGACTCCAAGGATACACAAGTAAACGCATTATAGACGTTGGATTCTACCTCATCTACGGTTGTGGATAATTTTGTGTAGTGATCCGTGTGACTTCCAAACGGACCAATGGAATGGAACGGCACTATAATTATATGGAAAAAACATTTATTTATTAATTAATTAATAATAAATTGGGATAGGATATTGTGACAACCAAATAATATTATTACCAATGTTACTACCACATCTTAACCGTTGATTTCCGTCAATCAACGGTTATCATTTATTGCGTATTAATAATTAATTAATGAGTTTAATTTGAAAAATGATAACTGTTGATTGGTGAAAATCAACGGTTAAGATGTGGTAGTAACATTGATAGTAACATTATTTGGTTGTCACAATATCTTATCCCTAATAAATTTGGCCCAATAAATTTCATAAAATAAATTATAACCGATGATTGACGGAAATCAACGGTTAGTATCTAAAATAAAATAAGTTTTCTTTCTTTCTTTATTTTTGTCATTTTTAGGGTTTTGTTGAAATCAGATCAAAATATTTATTTTTTGATTAGATACTGGGCAAAAAAATTTATTTATTGCATTTTAATTAAATAATTACGCATTTATAACAGTTTTGTAAAAAAATACAAATCTACTGCACAATGTGACGCCACTTTTGGGAGTCACATGTGACGCCCCATTGGGGGGTGAGACGCCCCAATGGGACGTCACATGTGACGCCCAAAAGTGGCGTCACATTGTGCACCCTATATAGTCCCTCACCCCTCTATTCACTCTTCACACCTCTTCTCTCACTCTTTATATATCTTCTCTACGAAAATTCCTAACATTATACATACTTATCTTTAATTTAGTATTTGAATTTTATTTCTTATTCTATTTAAGAATGAGTTCACGTCCTGATTCTGTTCGTGTTGTGTTATATTACAATGGTAGGAAGGTAGAAGGTCAACGAGGTGTCATGTTTGAAGGTGAAAAAAGCCCAACACGTATCTAATGCAATGCAACTATTGGCGAACTGCATCAGAGAATTCGGCAGAAGTTAAGTCTTCAAGGCAACCAATGTATCACTCAGATCACGACAAGGTTATGGCAATGTGATAAATACATTAGTTTGCAAGTGGTTGACAATGAAGACGTGGAGATAACATTGGAAGAATTTTTCAACCAGTTAAGGACAGATTTTCTGGAGTTGTATGTCAACATCACCGCAACCGAGAATGTTCCCTTACCGGTGAGGTCAGTTGATTTAAATTCTCCCCGTCTTCCATCTTCGTCTGCCGCTCATGCGTCTCCAGTTGGTAACTGAAGGAGATGAAAATGATCCGACTTGGAAAATGCACGACGAAGACAACGACGATGATGATGAAAATATCGCAATGGAAGAACGTCTTCTGACAGAGGATGTTAGTGCTTCCGAAGGAGATGAAGGTGCTGAGATAGGTGCTTCTCAAATCCCAATATTCCATGAACCAGTGGTCGCGCAAATGCCGCAATTGCATGACGTTGCGTCTACCCCATTAGGTATTCTTCATGAAGGTAATTGAAATAATGTGTATATAGCTGAATAGATACCTGATTTAATACCTGAATTGGAAAGTTTGTATTAAAAAGTTATAATCCGCAGTTGCAGGTGCCGAAACTGTTATTCCTTTTTGGGAAGGAATTTCGCATTATTTCTACATTGATTGGAGTTATCAGAGCGAACAAGAATCATGCACTGATGGTTCGGTCTCAGGATTGGGTTCAATACAAGGTCAGTGGCAACTGGGTGACAAGTTATTTGTCAATCAAGAATTTGCAACAAAAAAAAGATGTCCAAATGGCACTTAAGCACCACCTCATTAGGGAGCATCAAGAAGCAATGGTAATTGAGAGCACGCCTGCAAAGTTATCCTTGAAATGTTGTGCGTATGATAAGGGTTGCCCGTGGCGCGTTAGGTCCATGAAACCAGTGTTTGGTGAAAATTGGAAGATTACGAGATGGGGTGGAGATCACAATTGTTTGAATGAGCACATTTCCTAGGGACATAGACAGCTCGATGCGGACGTTATTGCAGATCTCGTCATAGGTACGTATTTATTTATTTGTATGACATGTCAACGTTTACGTACTGCTGTGTAATTAAATGTGTTCGATGTTATCGAGTCTGGGTCCTCTTCAATGCAGGGATGATAAAGGAAGAATCATTTGTGTCAATCTCTTTGGTGCAAGAAAGGATAACATCTAAATATGGTTTTGAAGTTTCGTACAGAAAGGCATGGTATGCGAAGCAGAAAGCGATGACAATTATGTACTGTGATTGGGAGGAATCATATGCTTTTTTGCCAAGGTGGTGTGAATACATGCTTCGCTTTTCTCCAGGTTCATTTTATCATATCCAAACAAATGATCTTTATGCGGAGTAGAGCTTAGTTACTGGAAAAAAGGTGTTTCATCGCATATTTTGTACGTTTAGACAGTGTTGTGAGGCGTTCAAATTTGCCAAACCCGTCATACAAATTGATGGAACACATTTATATGGAAAGTACAAAGGCAAATTGTTGGTGGCCACAACCTAAGATGGTAATGATGAATGTTTACCGATTGCTTTTGCCATCGTTGAAGGCGAGACCTTGGAAGCATGAGACTATTTTTTTGTTAATATTCGTGCTCATGTTACTGACATGTTAAACATATGTTTGATATCCGATCGGCATCGTGACATAATATCTGCTGTGGAGAATAACCCTAATTGGCAGCCACCAAATGCATATCACGTCTTTTGTATTCGTAATATTGCAAGCAACTTCAATCAAACGTTTCGGAATTAAGGTTTGAAGCGGATGTTAAAGAATTTAGGTATACTCATTGACACGATGCGTATTTATTTCTTTCCATTATGTTTCTCAATTTATGTTTAATTCGATGATGTCCATTATTTGCAGGTTATACTCCGGCCATGGTTGATTTTGAAATGAATCTTGCGAGCTTCCGTAAAAGTAGTCCTCAAATTGCTGAGTGGATTGATGCCATCCCTAAGGAAAAGTGGTCGCGAGCCTACGATAGTGAAGGACGGAGGTACGGTCATATGACAACAAATTTGGCAGAATCTGTGAACAAAGTTTTGAAGGGAGCCAGAAATATGCCTATAACTGCATTGGTTAAGTACACATATAGCAGATTGGTTCATTATTTTGTTGAGAGAGGAACAAATGTTGTTGCACAACTTGAATCAGCTCATCATCACTGCAAAAATGTTGTTGAATTGGTCAAGAAGAACCAGGTAGATGCAACAGGCCACCACATTCGTGCATACAATGTGGAATATACTGTCTTCGAGGTTGACGCAGGTTGGGAGCGTTCATATTATGTCAATCTCCCACAGAGATTCTGTCAGTGTGGAAAGTTTAAGGCCTTTAAGTATCCGTGTAGTCACGCCGCTGCTGCTGCTTTAAGTGTTAGGCAGAGTCCGTTCACGTACGTAGACGATGTCTTATTGACAACTAACTTGGTCGAGGCTATTCTTTTCCGTGGGAGTCAATCGGAAATGAGGAAGCAATACCTGAAATTAGTGGTCCAAAGATTATTCCTGATGCCACTATGTTGCGTGCAAAAGGTCGTCCAAAGTCAACTCGCATCCGCAACGAAATGGACGAAGTTGAGACAAGTCAAAGCCGTATCAGGTGTGGACTTTGCAAGGAACGGGGCCACAATCGTCGAGGATGTCCAAATCGTGGGAGAAACGACTGAGATACTTCGTAATTTTTTTCTACATGGATATTTTATTGCTTGAATTGTAATGTACGTTATGTTGGACTATTTCATTTCCCTTATGTATGTTTTTATTCTCTTAGTATTAACCGTCTTGATTAGTTACTGTAACATAAATGCAATAAGGGTGACCAACAAAACATAAATACTAAAGCATAGTAAGTAGTCTAAATAATATAATAATGTACCGTCCACAAAATAACAATATGATAATGTGAATAACTAATACAAAAAAGCCCAAAATGGCAATGAAACTACGACCACGGAGGCCATGGCCTATGTCGTGCATCCCTATCTGGCTGTATACGTCTGTCCCAAACTGGGTCTCCCTGATGTGCCTGTGGTGGTGGAGTCTGGAAGTCATCCATCGTTGCACGCATGAAATCATCTGCCGATCCGTGCCCACCAATATCTAAAGATTGGCTTGGATAATGTGAATAAACATATCCTGCACTACTGCCATACACCTCAAATGGCGTGTATCCCTGACTGCCAAGATCTGTGGCTAAAGTCTCCTCACTGTCATGGCTGTCTACGACAAGGCCTAGTGCATGATACACGTCCTCGGTATCCTTCACAGACCAATAGGGCACATCGGCATCAAGTCCCTGTGAAAACTGCTGGAAATCAGGCTGTGAGTATGCCTGATCCGCCCCTGCCATAGCTAAGGTTGGCAAAACGGGCCAACCCGGCTCAACCCGACCCAACCCGCGTTCAACCCGAAAAAAACGACCCGGGTTAGGGTTGGCATATGAAGAGGAATTGTTGGATTTGGAAAATAGAGCAAAACAAAGGTAGTAAGCTAGTAGCCATAAGAAAGATGATGATTAGAACATTGTTGTTGTAGCATTTGATGAGGCAATGTTATTATTTTTTTGTGAAGATCATTGTTTGCATGTGTCAGATAACCAAGTTGAACGATTGATTGATACATGAGCTTCTTATCATGCTATTTTTACTAATGATTCCTTCACTAGGTGTAAGGTAGGAGATTTCGGAACTGTGAAGATGAGTAATATTAGTTTCTACAACATTGTAGGAATTGGTGATGTTTGCATAACATCAAACATTGGTTATACACTCGTACTAAAGGATGTACGACATATTCCTGAGTTACACCTCAACTTGATATCAGTGATTGCTTTGGACAAAAAAGGTTTTGAGAGCACTTTTAGGAATGGAATTTGGAAGCTCGCTAAGGGGTCTTGGTGGTTGCCAGAGGAGATGTCCGTTGCAATTTATACAAGGCTATAACGAAAAAATGTCCGAGCATATTGAATGCAGTAGAGGATGATTCTTCACCTGGTTTGTGGCACAAAAGATTGGGTAACATGAGTAACAAATGTCTGCAGATGTTGAAAAATAAGTCTATAATTTCCTTTGCCAAAGGTATGCATTTAAATACATATGATTTATGTGTTACTGGCAAGCATCACAGAGTCTCATTCCAAAAGTATCATGATATGAAATCTAATATATTAGACTTGGTGTATTCTAATGTTTGTGGTCCATTTGATGTTCCGTCATTAGAAGGTAATAGGTATTTTATTACTTTTTACTACGATGCTTCATGAAAGTTGTGATTATTTCATATGAAATATAAGGATCACGTGTTTCAGTATTTTCAATAATTCTATGTCATTGTAGAAAGAAAAACATGAAAGTTTCTAAAATGTATTCATATTAATAATGAAGGCGAGTATACTTCAAAAGAGTTTGAAATTTATTCTTCTAAATATGGCATCACACATGAGAAGATAGTTTATGGAACCCTTCAACGCAATGGGGTAGCAAAGAGGTACAACCGCACAATTATTGAGAAGATCACATGCTTGTTGAAGATGGCTGCATTGCCAAAATTCCTTTGGGGAAAAACTACTATCACCACATGTTATTTGATGAATAGACCTCCCTTAGCTCTGTTAGGCTTAAATATTCCATAAAAGGTATGGAAAGGGAAAGATGGTTCCAACTCTACTCTGAATGTATTTAGTTACAAGGCTTTTTCACATATTCCAAATGAGTAACAATCAAAGTTTGATGACAAGGCTATTCCTTGTATATCCCTAGGCTATGGCAATGAAGAGTTTTGCTACAAACTACGGATCCCATAAGCTATTTCTTTAACCAGAATATTGGTGGGTGTTATTAGCTTGAACATGAATAAAAGGTCCAATTTAGTGTCTTATTGCAACGTAAATTGGACAAGCCGATGAAAGTAGCCAAAAAACTTGAGAGGTGAACTACGTTTTTTGAATAGAGTCAAAACATACTTGAATTCGAATTGTGAATGCTTCTTTTTTTCAAATTGCACAACTGCAACAAGGTTTGTTGGCATTTGGATGCTTAGGATGGCTATTTTATTTTTCATTATTCTCATGAAAATGTGAAGCTGGACTGATATTCAAGATTTTTACCTCATCATTACTTACTATGGTACTGCCTTTCTTGGCTGTGAAACTACTCATAGTAGTGGTATGCAATGCAAAGTATATATTCAGCGTAAAGACGCACCCATAGGAAGGTATAGTTGAGGTGGTGAATGAATGTTGTGTTGTCTAAATGGCTCTTTGGAGTCACTGTCCTTGGCAAAGATGATGTTGTAGAATTGTTGAATCTGAGTTGCAAGGAGAGCAATTTGATTTTGCTGATCATCAAGTCTTGTTTAAAGACGCTGCATTTGAGCTTGATTATATTCTCATATTCACTAGTATGCTTTATAAATACTAAATAAAAATCATCATACATTAACTATGAGTTTTGCCACTATTTTCTACTCCTCTAGGATTTTTTTTATAATCATGTCTTGTCATTATTTATAAGTAATTAAAAGTAGTTATTATATGTCATTTAACCAACGCTCTTCGGACACCCACTATCATAGTTAAAAAGTAAAATTACACTTTATTTTCTCAAGACAAGCTCAAATTATGTTGCTTTCCCTTCTATTTCTAAATGTTACATTAATCTTTTTTTAATGTGAATAATTTTTATTTTTGATTATATTTGATTTGAAAGATTTTCATGTAGAAGGTTATAAAAGTGGAAAAAATTCTTGCATGTGTAAATTTCACCTGATTTAATCATATGCAATCTTTATGTTTACTTCTTTCCTTACAATATTAAATAGATGGAGTTGAATTAATATTTATAAGTCATGAAAAGAGAAATAGAAAGTTAATTTTTATAGTAATTTAATCATGTGTAACTTTTACGTTTGCTTCTTTCCTTACAATATTAAATAGACGAGCCCAATTTATATTTTTAAGTATTCATGAAAACAGAAATAAAAAGTTAATTTTTATAGAATAATCTCTCCTATAAAATGTTAATTTTACCGTTGCAATAACTGATTTTGAAAGAAAGTCTCATGAAAGAAAATATAATATCTCCCATTAAAAGTATAATAATACTTTAGAAAGAAAATATTTACAGGCGACCAAATACAAAGTTAATTAGATTTGGCATCAAAGAATTCTTCTTGCCGCAGTAAATAGTTGAATTTGTCATTAGAATAATAAAATTTGAAAAAAAAACACTGCTAAGAGGCGTCGCCCGGGTTCGAACCGGAGACCTTCAGTGTGTTAGACTGACGTGATAACCAACTACACCACGACACCAATTTGAAAACCCAAATCTCAAAAATGATAAATTACTTTTAGAGATACTTTTTGTTTCACTGGCAACGGTTATAACCTTTATATCCCTGTCACTACACCACGTTCACTCTCAGATCCTTTCTTTGCTTCGCTTCGGTCTCGTTGTTTCTCTCAGCGTTGAAGGTTGAAAAGATCAATACGCAAACATGTCTGCAGCACTCGATATGAGCCTCGACGACCTCATCAAGAGCAACAAAAAGTCTGGATCCGGAAACTTCAGAGGCCGCGCCCGACCCGGACCCGGACCCGCTCGCCGCTTCTCCAACCGTGCCGCCAACCGCGCCGCACCCTATGCCGCCGCTAAGGTACTTTCATTCCATCTATTTCTTTTATCTTTTATTTTAAATAAAATTTCATGGAGATTAAACCTATTTTCCGTTCGATTTGCTCCATCGTCGCTTTTAGCCGCCAGAGACTACGTGGCAGCACGATTTATATGCAGATCCGCATCTGGCTATGGCAGCTTACCCAGCTCAAGGTGGTCGTGCATCTTCCATAGAAACTGGAACCAAGCTTTACATATCTAACTTGGAGTATGGTGTTTCCAATGATGATATTAAGGTACTATCTCTTTTTTTGTATAGCTCAATGCTTGCACATGTCTTTGTTTGGCGTAACCTAGAACTTTGATCATTTAATTTAATATGAGACATGACAATTAGTAAAGCGATATTTGGTATTTTGTTAGGAATTTTGATTGTATGTTGTTAATTTGCGTAGTTTTTGCACAAAACACACGGGTTACAGTGGGGCTGTGGTGCTATCCAGTAGCCTGCCTGATGGTATGTGAGGAGTGTGTGAATGTACATTTGTGCAAGCAACATTGATCTTTAGCATAGTTGATGCATTATTATCTATGTTATCAAATAATAGCTGCGCAATGGCGCTGTAGCGGTACATAGTGCACTCTTTTTGCGAAAAACACTATGTGACCTGATGGTTTAGTGTAACGGTTGTAGTGTGCGGCCCAAAATTGCTGCCAAATCATTCCTTATAGTGAAGAAGGGGCAAGCCAAGCAAAGAATGGTTACGCTAGTTTGGAGCACTGCGGTTTCTAATATTACACTAGAGAAAACCCTAGTTCACTTCTAAAATGAAGCCATTGCTCCTTCTTCTCTGGCGTTTTCTTTTCAACTCCATCAGCTTTTCAGTTACGCTATGCAACAATTTTCAGTAATGGTTATAGGGGCTGGATTGTGGCCAATCGCAGCACTATAGTGAAGGAAGAGGAGATCTCATATTTTCCCCTGTTGTCCCATGCGCATATTAAGTAAGGGGGTATGATCGACTTTATATGCTCCCTTTTTTTCCTAATAATGTTATTGTTTGATATTGGAATCCTATCTCTCGACTCCTACATCTCTCCACTCGCTCCCTTGCCTCTGTTTTTTCTTGACCCACTCAAGTATTTTCTTTTCTGTTTTGCATCTTTCAGGCAACAGGTTTCTTTCGCTCTGTTTACTGTAGGGGCTATACTGCTACCCGTTATAGTGTTTTTAGGGCTGGTCCGCGATTGATACTCTTAAGTATTTTGGAAAAGTACTCTAATGATTTTGCATAAGAAGCATTTGACTACTAGTTGCAAAATAATCAATGAAACCTAGCAACTAATATTATTTATCACTACTAGATTTGGATACTGCAATATATATAGATGATTAATTGATACATAGATATTTGTCTGTATTGAAATGGTATAATGATCAGTTATGATAGCTAGTGATGGGGGGTGGGAAAAAAGGATGTGTCAGAGACAATTTATATGGTATGTATCCGTTTAGAAGCATTAATCTTAAATGAGATATTGACCAAATAAAACACATAAGGTAATTGATTTAATAGGTTTTAAAACCCGCCAAAAAAAGGAAATATTAGAGTAGTTTTGGTTATAGCCAACAAATAAATGATAATAAAATGAGTTAACCGTAGTAGTAATGATGTCATATTGCTCCGAAGAAAATTATTTAGCATGTGATGTAGTATTCCACAAATTACAATGACGAGTCTTCCAATCACTGTCTTGATCTGGTCCTCCATTATGTTTGCATGGATACATCCATGAATATACTGTTGGGAGTTAAATAACAATAGTCACCTAATTAAAACAAATCTTTAAATTTTTAAAATTCAATTATTGAAATAGTATTTTAAATCAATGAAATTTATTATAGTTTTTATGATATTAATAAATAAATATTCATACAATAACAATGACAATCATATGTTTTAAATCAATTATAGGATTAATGGTACCAAATGCTGCACGTGCCAGGACTCCAAAGGCTTGGTGATTCGAACAATTTTTCCAATGGATGCATGCATATTTAAAACAGACACAGTTCATTGTTCTGTTTTTTTTTGGGTTGGAAGTTCCATCTTAGGTGGGCTGGGCCTAACTGACATGGGTCGAGGTTCTTAAACCCTACTTGTTTCTTCTTCAACGTTTGAAACTTCAACTCTAGACTGGCTTTTCCTTCTTTCCACATGCAACAATGGTGAAATCCAATTCCAACAGCTCCAAAAATCCAGAGGGCATAGACCTCCTCAAATCTGACTAGCCTCTTTCGCTTCTTTGCTACACTGATTAGCTCCTTCCTTGAATGTGAAATTTACTATGGAAATGGTGGAAATTTGTATTTGACAGTATTTAGTCCCTTCCTTTATATTCCTTGAATTTTGTTAGTATTTGACAGTATTTGTATTTCAATGAATTTCTATTCCAGCCTTTATGTTTCACTTATTTTTTGAAGCTTTTATTTATGTGTATTATAACTCATAATTTAGTATGGCATTTATGTGGGCTTCACCCGTAGTGGCTATACTGCTACCTTCCATCCTGCAATAGCTCATTTTTGGCTGCGGCTGTAATGCACTGCTGTCTGAGATTGATAACTATGATTATTTTGTAGTTGTAACTTATAAATCGGCTTTATTTTGTTACTGTTACTTGTTTTAAAAAATACGAGGATGGTTGTATACTTATAGTCATGACTTCATGCTTCTAGGTAGGGTTAGGGTCAGTATTTAGTGAATTTCATTTTAAATCAATTTTATGATATTTGGTAACCTTTTTTTTTTTTTTTTGTTAAACCCATTGTACAATTAAAAATTTTCACCTTTGCAACAATATAAAAGACTACATAAAGAAGTTAATGTCTTGGTATCTGCTTCAAGGTAGTCAAAGGCAAAACGTGCTTTTAGAGCTCTAGGGGTTTTTAACGTATTGAGGCGTGAGGTGCCAAAAGGCACATGCCTTAATATTAGAAAAAGAAAAAGTGAAACATTTGACTATTTTGCCTTGATTTTCGTTTTCCATATAAATTAACTACTCAAGCATATCATTATTTATAGTAAAATTAAAAGACTTAGATGTTCAGTTTTCAAAATCATAAGCTGCTTGTTGTTAATAGCACCAAAGATTGACAACTACTTATACTTTTAACATTCTTAGTATTTTACCCCTTCTAGCATCATAGTTATGTAGTTAGATGGCTGGGATTCCGAAAACCTTTTTTATTATTTTTTTTCCTGTTACCGGTATAAGATGCTAGTGTCATGTCTCTCACTTGAACTAGAAAGGCACTCCTAACGCATCAAGAGATGCTGATCCCTTCTAGTGCCTCGCCTCAGTGTCTTAGACATGCCTTTTGGTGTTTTTGACTGGACTACTTTGCTTTTACTCTACCCAGGAACCTAATATGCTGAGTTTACTATTTTATTGAGAAAGGAAGGCAAATATTTAATTACAATTATATATTCTTATAAAACAAGAGAATATGTGGTACAGACTTACAGTTTTACAGTCAATGTTTTAAATTTTATTTTCATACTGTGCAGGAATTGTTTTCTGAAGTTGGTGACCTGAAACGGCATACCGTTCATTATGACAGGAGTGGCAGATCAAAGGTATCTTGTCCACTGGCATAATCTGGTCCTTCTGATCAATTCTTTCTGTCCTGCTGTTGTTTAGAAAAACTCTTTTTCGTAGGGTACGGCAGAAGTAGTCTTTTCGCGACGAGCTGATGCTATAGCTGCTGTAAAGAGATACAATAATGTTCAACTAGATGGCAAACCAATGAAGATAGAGATTGTGGGAACAAACATTTCCACACCTGCTGTGGCTCCTGCTGCAAATGGAGCTTTTGGGAATTCAAATGGAGTTCCTCGAAGGTATGCACTTGCTTAATGACTTTGTGCTTTAATAATCTGCTCCAATTTAATCTGATTTTTGGTGGCGTGAACCTTTCTCGCATTCTATGTTTAATTTGGATTGTCTATTTTTTGGATGTTTGAATGGTGTTTTTGGGCTTGCATATATTGCTGTGTGATTTGATTTTTTTTTTTTTAATTTGGTGCAAAACTTGATTGAGTCATGTTTTTTGATGTTATCAATTAGTTGATGACTGTTATTAGTTGTCCCTTTGTTGCAAGCTTTTTTCAATCTTCAGAATGGCTTAAAACTTTTGAAATTTGGAATTTTGAGTCAATTACTTATTGATCTTTTGACATAATGGAAGTCTCTCAACTTCTGTGATGCCTTGTTGCAAGCCTGCTCTTGAGATGACTATCCTGTCATCATGTTTGTGAAAGTGTAAAGAACCACTTCAACCCAAAACCTTGAGGTATTGAATAAAGGCTTTTTTTAATGGACACACCCCCTCACGTAAGAGCCTTTTGGGCTTGAAACGTGAATATTGCATAGGCCCAATTTTTTTTTCTTTTACCTTATGCTTACTTAATTCCGCAAGTGGGGGGCGATGAGGATTGAACTCATGACATTATGGTCACTGAAGCTCTGATACCATGTAAAGAACCATTTCAACCCAAAAAGGATGTGTTAGAGAATAATATAAATTATTAAAAAGACCCTTACCCAACGTCTTAAGGTTTTGGGTTGAAATGATTCTTTACATGATATCAGAGCTTCAGTGACCATAAGGTCACGAATTCGATCCTCACCCACCCTCCACTTGTGGAATTAAATAAGCATAAGATAAACAAAAAAAATGAGCCTATGTAATATCCACACTTCAAGCCCAAAGGGCTTTTGTGTGAGGGTGTGCGTAAGAGAATATATAAACCATTAAAAAACCTTCACCCAATATCTTAAGGTTTTGGATTGAAGTGATTTTTTACAGAAAGTGACCTGGATCCGTACTTGTCAAGATCAGCGTTTTAGCTTGTAGGACAGTACATCGTACGATCCTATGAGTTTTCCACTATGGACGAGCCAACTCGGTCAAAGGATCGTGAACGAATGGTATCACATAGGATCATCGTTCAAACTCGTAAAAACATTAAATCATGTGATTCCTTTGTCGGAGAAGAGTGTGTGAGAGAGAAAGAGAAGGGACTGGAGTGAAAGATGATGGAGCGGTAGTCGTAGGAACCCATCGGCGATGAAGAAGGAAGTGCGAGACATCGGCCATTGATGAGAGAGAGAATGCGTTCCTTATTAGAGTTCAGATCGGCGAAGAAGAGGGCAGTGGAGTCCTTCGATGGGCCACTGAAGAGAGAGAATCGGTTTCCTTACGTGTGTGTTGAAGAAAGAGAAAAGGACGGAATTGTTATTTTTGATTTTGTATGGCACAGCCACCCATTTCTTATCTCATTCCTTTTCAAATTTTTTTGTTATTTAAATTTGCAGTTTTTTATTTCCACTATTTTTCAATTATCAGATTAACATTTTTAATTTATTTATTTAAAACTATAATTTTTGGTAGTTATAAAAAATGGAATGTTAAAATATGTTTTATAATTTAATTTTTTTAATTAATACTGATTTAAGTATTACTTTTTATTTGTCATTAATTATATAAATATTTTAAATTTAATTTTATATTTTAAGTAAGATCTTACAATTCGTGCCAATTTTCCGATCCTAAGTAATATCTGAGTTTGATAACTTTGCCTAGATTAGTTAGTTGCTGCAAATGAATGTTGGTTGCTAGTTCATTCTAAGTGCAATCGTTGCCCATGGATGCAAGGAGATTGTGTTTTTTGTTTCCCATTCAAGATCTTGTAGATATTGTCCTTTTTTCATTTCTGGATCTTGGATTTAGCATTTTAATTTATTGTTAATCAATAAATAGTTTTTTTGGTTTTAATTATTGAGTTGGTTGTCTTTCTTGTATTAAAGATGATTGTATGTGTCATTGATCTGAATTGAGCAGTGGACAAGTACGAGGCGGGGCAATAGGAAGGCTGGGAGGCAGAGGGCCAGGCATTCAAAGGGGTCGAGGACGTGGAAGAGGTCGAGGTGGTGGAAGAGGTCGAGGTGGAGGTCGTGGCGAGAAGTTATCTGCAGAAGATCTTGACACTGAATTGGAGAAATATCATGCAGAGGGAATGCAATTGAACTGAAGGGATCACCCATGTTCATTTTCTTGCTATATCACATCTGTGGTTTTTAGGGGCATGGTGATGGAACACCACATGTTTATGTATCTTTGTCACAGCCTCTACCTTTAGGGAAAGGGGAAGGATTACTTCTCGAGTGAAAACTGTTAGACTTTATATATGGAGTTTGGGTTTCTGTTGTCTAATATCCGTTTTTCTTGGGTATGAATATGGATTAAGAAAGAGAAGTTATCATGTAAAAAGCACTCAAGCTTGGTTTCATTGACTTTAATCAATCAACAAGTGGAGTGATCAATTCACAAAGAAATCTTTGGTTGCAAAATGTGGGAGGCTGCAGATTTCACCTACAGCTGCCTTCTTGTTTTGGTTAAACCATCACAGTGGAATCTTCAAAGAAGGTAGACTGGAGCCTCTTCTGTCCTGTCCCCTCATAAAAAAGATGAGTCATGATCACTTTTTGTTACTAGAATGCCTTTTCCTTGTGCTGTAATTATTTGTTCTGATATATTCTAATAAGGTTTGTTATCTTGAGATGTTCGTACTTGTTATTGGGGAGCACATCTTTCATCTTTCCTGACTGACTGATAATGCTTATTATCTAGTGAGATGGAATATATATCATCTGTTCTAACTTGACTTTACCGGTTGAGTGCACTGGTCAAGATACAGACTTACAGCTGAAGATAGCATTCCCGGATAGGGATGCGGGTTAGTTTTCATCTTACAGTTTCTCGTCCTGCTGAATTCAAATTCTGTTCTGTGCCGTGAATTCATATGCACTATGACCCTGCTTTCTTCCACACTTCTCAGAACAGTCGCTGGGGTCAATGTTACGGTCTTGGTTTTACTGATTGAAATTGAAAGGGACATAGAGGGAGCTGATAGAAGTGCGCATTACTGATGCTTGTCAGAGTGGCTGTTGAAGTTAACAGGCCGTGGTGACATTATTGGGCATGATAATTCGCCCTCCCTAGCTGGGGAAAGGGTAACGTATACTTCCCTTAAACCAAGTGTAATGTTTGTCCTTTATTATGGGTTTTTTTTGATGAACTGAGTGGTCCGATTGCCAAATAATATTATATTCATTGGAGCAGTTGCGGAATAATCCATAATGTGTGGCTTGTTCTCTTTAACGTAAGGTGCAGTATCACTTTGCTCATAAGTTGTTTTTGACAGCTGACCTGAAATTGACAAGTGATTTTTTCTTTGGTTTGTATTGTGATTGTGATGCCAGTCCTTGGTGTTGCTGCAGTTGGAACTAGTGGAAGCTTTGTTTCTAACTTGTGATTTAAAATTAAAATAAAAATTAAAAAAATCTAATTCTTCCGCTCACTAGTGCTTTTGTAGCCCGAAGCCCTGCGGGTTTTTTGCCACGTAGAAGGCATCCTAGTACAGTGTGCTATCTGAAGCGAATTATTTACGTACTTTTGCTAAATGAATTGCAGTTCTTTGTTTTCAGCGTCTTTTTTTAATTCCCTAATGTGGAAACCATACTGAACATTTCTTAAATAAAAACCATAGCGAACAAAATATACATAACATTAACAAGCTTGTTTGTACACAAATAGCCCCTCGCGACAACAAAAATAATCAGAGGGTCACTGCGCTAGGCACTCACGCTGGCTGGCAAGAGATGATGCGATATTTCTATGATGTATATAAAATACTCTCAAAAGTGGGAATCTATGGTGATTTTGGCTTGGCAATCTTTTCCCACGTAGAAAATACCAGCCTCAGCAAGGAGTAAAAGATTGCCTGTATGCAAGAAATCGTAAAGTTCCAACAGGATGAGGGCCAATACCACGGATACAGCAACCTGAAGAACAAGCTTATCAGATGCCGAGGGTAACGTCCCACCTGTACCATTGTAGATCAATTACATCAATATTTACATAGCAGAAATGACTTGTTTATGCAAGTAGCTCGCTCCCAAGAGGTGTTACGCTTCTTATGAGAAGTGCTATATAATTAAAACATGGATGCTGCGTATTTAAACATGGAATTAATATTTCTAATATTATAAGAGATAATTTTATCTTTTACACACAAATAAAAATATGTGGAATTCATATATTTTTGTTCTCTCTTTTCTTTTCACGTGAGTCCACATAAGCTCTATACATTTTTATGTATGTACAGAAGATAAAATTATCTCCTACAACATGAGAAACATTAATCCATTTAAACATAATCAACTTGCCCTTTAAGAATTCAGTTCAAAAACCAAAAAGAAACAAAAAGACATCATTAGTGTTTTCCTTTATCTATTGGCAGTTTAAACAGTTTTGCAAGATTGATTAATCATATAATACCATCTGTACAAAAAATTAAAAAGCCTTCTAATCAAAGTAAATATATATATATATATATATATATATATATATATATATTTAGAGTTAACTCAACTCTAATTACCTCTTGATTAATCATACATACCATCTTTACAAAAAATTGAAAAGCCACATAATCCAAGTAAATACTCTTGTTAACAAGAATGCGCCACTTCCTTATTTATTGGTACAGTAAATTTTATTCTGACAAGGACGCAACTAAAATTAACTGGCCGTACATTATTTAGGGACAGAAAGAACAAAGCTATTGAAATTGATAATAAGTGGGCTTACTAATAAAAAAAATACTAACCGGAAAGAGCAAATCTAATGCTTCCCAGGCAGCATGACGAACAGCTCTAGTGGGATACATTGGACCACCAGGAGAAGTAAAGCTATATAGACAACTTTTCAATCGCGTACTTGTAGTCATTCTCAATTCCATGCCTGTGCCATCAGCATAAACACAAAAATGGCATAGCTAAGTCAGGTTGAGATAAGAATAGTCCAACTATTGCATCTGAATGATTGATATTGTACCCTGAAGGACCTTAATTTCTGAAAGGTAATGAAGCAGCACCGGTTCCACCTTTAACTTTAGAAGCTGACAACAAAAAAATTTCAACACTATACATTAATGGTGATATCTTCATTTCCCGACATGACTTCATATGAAAGAGGATATGGCTCTCGATTATTAAAGGGTATAATTCAAATATACCTGATCAGTGAGTTCAGTGACAAATATATCTGCTGGACTGCCAACAAAGAAAGCAGTTGGGAAAACAGGACATTGTTTCAAGAAGCTATCTATTTTGTCAGCTGCAAAGAGAAGGGTAATATATTTTAAAAGACTAGTTCATTGTCATTCATAGGCCAATCCGCTACTCCGAATGTCTACCTGAGTTGTAAAATAGAATGAATCTCGAGAGCATAAGATACATATCTCGCTGAGCCTGATCATTCAATGAAAAGTAGAGAAATTCAGAAACCATTGCTAGCAACTAATACACTAACTCAAGGGTCCCATAATAAATTGTTGGCAGCATTCATCTAATGTCATAAACTAAAACTGATAGGGTAATCAAACCTGGACAGGAATTTTATTCAATCGAGTGTGGTCTAATGCAACATCTGCCAAAAGGTACTGAACTTGAGGGGAACACAAGGAATATGCAAAAGAATTGGAAAAAGGAAGCAATAATCACAACATTATTCCGATGATACGTATCAGTACAAATAAACATAAGATTTTCCTATAGGACTCTTACACGGAATAGAGACTGGAATCGCCTTGTATTTGTTTGTATGTCAATCCTGTACATGGCACCAAAAATTATTATTGCAATATCATCCCGGATTGAATTTGAGAATGTTAACATGTCCACTGTATCATAGGAGGTTCTAGCCCATGGAGATACTCTTAATAACATTTGCCATTGTTTTGCTTTATATAGAGGGGATAGGCTGGGATGGATGCTATTGAATTGGCATGGGAAAGGCTATTGATGTTGGGCACGAACCGAATCTTAACAAGGGGAATAAAGTTTGGAGGTTATATTTCACGGGGAATAAACAGTAGAAGTTCAGTGGGTTAGATAGAGGAAATTAGGAGGTTAGGTAGTTAAATAGGGGGAAATTGTAGAGGGAATTCTAAGTGGGAGAAGGGGATACCCCTTGGAAGTTGGAAGGGGATTCTTCCTCTTGTAATCACCATTTTCAAAATATAGATATCATTCTTTCTATTTTCCGCATTCTTCCAATTCCTTTCCTATTACTGTCACTCCTAGTCAGAAAACCTATCAGTTGATAAAACCACTTAAAGCAAAAACAAAAAATCACTCAGCAGGGAGGATGGCATAAAGGACAATCCTTGTATACAACCTTATCCTTACATATTTGCAAAAAGGCTATTTTCCGAATTCGAATCCGTAATTTTTCAATCACAAAGGAGCAGTTTTACCACTTAAAGCAAAAAATAAAAAATAAAAAATTTCTTTTAAGAAAAAGAAAAATAATGGAGACCACAGACAGATATTTTATTCTTCCCATTTGAAAGGGGAATAGAGCATGAAAGGAAGTTCATATATTTTTTCCAAGCATGATATATGAAAGTCAATACAATTGTAATTCATAAATGCTAGCCAATCCAAATCCAAGCTTGGCTTTTGGAAGTTATAGTCAATTAAGTACGATTTTCATTTATAGCAGCCTGTATTCATACCAGAAAACATTTGTGGCGCCTTGAACCAGAGCAGATGAATACCGGAGGAGAACTTCGTGATCATCAAGATGAGCTTCAAATAACTGCAAAAAGATATGAAGTTATTGTGCAACGTGCAGAAAGCAACATGAAAAATGTTTTATTGATGAGTATACCACAATGTTGAGATATATAAAATCATTAATGCAGCTTTTGGGTTGAAGCTACATAATGATTTTATATATCTCAACACGCCCCCTCACACGAGAGCTCACTGGGCATGAAGGGTGGACTATGCACAGGCCCACCTACCTATGCGAAGAAATAAATTCCACTAGAAAGAAAGTGAGGGCGGTGAGGATCAAACCCGGTACACCAAGACTTTGATACCATGTAAAGAACCAATTTAACCCAAAAGCTTAAGCTTTTGGATGAGGCTACATTAATGATTTTATATATCTCAACATTATATAACTGCAATTCTTAGGTCTTTTAAGAATAACAAAGCCACAAATCATTTCACTTGTATTGAATAAATATTTATTCCATATATTTGAAATAGGGAAAAATGTTTGTCATTTTCAATGACATAAAGTTATGTCATTTTAAGAGAGAGATAGATACAGAATAAATTTTTTTATTTAAATTTTAAATTAAAAAAAAATCACCCACTTTCTCTCTCCCATGATTTCCATTTTCTGTGTCTATCTCTCTCCTAAAATAAGATAACTTATCTCATTTAAAATGAGAAACACCAAGCCCATTTGAAATAACATGTATTGGGTTCCTGAATATTAAATCTGAAACCTGCTCCAAAACCCATTAAGGATTTGACAAACAGGTTCTATCAACAGCTCACAAGACAAAGAAATTTGGGACTAATATAAGGGAAAGCATTAGCTTTAGAAACCATTGAAAAAGATTATAAGTACTAAATAGCATTTCAAGATTTAAATAAACAAGAAGAGCTCCCAGGTATAGATGCTATCCCTTTTAAAGATAATAAAATGTAATTGGCAGTAAAAAAATCTGCATAATCATTATTGTTAGTAATTAATGTTGAATCTGCACTTATATTTTTATGGGTAATTCTAAATCCTCATAACCAGTCCTACCAATCACCAAGTGAAGAAAGTACCTAACGCTTTTTATGTTCCCAAGATATTGTATGCATCTATTTTTTCATTAAATACATTCTTCGTTGAGTACTAGGAGGATATAGCAAATCTCTTATACTACTCAAGGATATAACAAATCTCTTATACTACTCAAAGAATTCTGAGGAAGACGAGAGAGAAAGGAGAGAGACAGATTGAATATTTCATATCATTGTTACCTGAGAGAGAACAGTACATGAGAGCTCTTTAAAGAGAAAATAATACAGTCAAGTCATCCTATTCTGTTGTAACAATATTCAGTTAACTGAACTGAATAATGAAACTAAGCCACTTGGCTATTTACAGAAATAACCCTATGGACAAGTGCAGTATATTAAGTACAGTTTATTTATTCTACACTAATATGCCCCCACAAACTCAGGGTGGATGGAAATGAGCATGAGAGTGAGTTTGTCCCGTAAGATAGCAAAGCGCGAGGCAGAGAGACTCTTGGTGACAGTATTAGAAACTTGATCCAAAGCTGGTTGTATGTCTTTCGCAATAACATGCTCTCTGACGAAGAAGATATCTAGCTCCATAAGCTTTGTACGGGCATGCAAAACAGGATTGTGAGAAAGAGAGACAGTGCTCAAGTTATCACAGAGAATGAGGGGGGTACTGAACTAAACTTAAAGCTCAAGAAGAAGAGATCTAAGCCAAAGAACTTCAGCTGTAGCTAGAGCAAGACTGCGATATTCGGCTTCAGTGCTAGATCGAGCCACCAGATTTTGTTTCTTGGAACACTAAGAGACTAGGTTGGAGCCAAAAAACACAGGCTCTGAGGTAGACCTATGATCATCCGGATCATTAGCCCAATCAACAAACATCACAAAAGGCTGTGATAGAAAAAAGGTGACTGGGATTGCAGGGTTTCGTCAACATTCCATGATGTTGAGTACCATTAAAATAACACAAGATTCTTTTGACAGCAGCCCAATGTTTTTCAAGTGGCTGAGCCATGAACTGGCAGGCTTTATTAAAAGCATAGCTGATCTCAGGCCTAGTGAGAGTAACATATTGTAAAGCTCCCACAATGGAGCAATAGAAGGAAGGGTTTGAATAATAACTGGACCTAAATTTTGAGAGCTTGCAACCAGATTGAAGGGGAGTGGAGATGCCTTTTGCCTAGGCCATATTGGCTTTGAGAAGTAAGTCCCTGATGTATTTTTGATGAAATATAAGACTGAAATGTATTTTTCATATATTGATTGACACCCAAAGGGATCTTTATATACAGATTACAAGGTAGTTAAGGAGTTGAAGTAATAAATAAAATACACAGTAACCGAAGAGGCATCACACTACTCAAAGGAACAAGTAGCTAGAAACAAGTAGAAAACTCTAGAATATTCTACACTCCCCCTCAAGTTGGGAGATGTATATTGATCATCCCCAACTTGCTAATTAAATCCTCAAAGATGGGTTTGTGTAATCCTTTGGTGAGAATGTCGGCTGTTTGCTCCTTGGTAGGCATATATGACAAACATACACTACCCTCCTCCAATTTTTCTTTGATAAAATGACGATCAACCTCCACATGTTTGGTTCTGTCATGATGTACATGATTTTGAGCAATACTGACTGCAGCCTTATTATCACAATAGAGTCTCACAGGTAGAGAATAAGATATCTTTAATTCTCCAAGGAGCCTTCTTAACCAGATTCCTTCACAAATGCCATGGGCTAGCGCCCGAAATTCTGCTTCTGCACTGCTTCTGGCAACAACAGTTTGTTTCTTACTTCTCCAGGTCACAAGATTTCCCCAGACATAGGTACAATATCCTGAAGTGGATCTTCGGTCCATAGCAGAGCCAGCCCAATCAGCATCTGTATAGATTTCTATCATCCTCTCGTGTCCCCTTTTAAAGAGCATTCCTCGACCAGGGGTGTTTTTGAGGTACTTGAGGATTCTATAAACAGCACTAAGGTGTTTTTCCTTAGGAGAATGCATGAATTGGCTAACCATGCTAACCGCAAATGTAATATCAGGCCGAGTGTGAGATAAGTAGATCAGCTTCCCTACCAACCTTTGGTATTGCTCCCTGTCAACATCTTTTCCATCTTCAATTCCCAATTTAATATTGGGTTCAACTGGAGTTTCTGCAGGCTTGCACCCAAGCATACCTGTTTCTTGCAGCAGGTCTAGAATATATTTCTTCTGAGATAAGGAAATTCCCGCCTTGCTACGAGCAACTTCCATTCCAAGGAAATATTTGAGAGATCCAAGATCCTTTAGTTCAAACTGACTAGCTAAACCCCCTTTTAAAGATTTTATTTCTTCCCAGTCATCACCTGTGACAATTATGTTGTCAACATAAACAATGAGGATAGCAATTTTGCCACTATCGGAGTGTTTAAAAAATAAAGTGTGATCAGTCTGAGCTTGGATAAATCCTCTTTCTTTAACAACACGAGTAAACTTTTCAAACCACTCTCTAGGGGATTATTTAAGTCCATAAAGAGATTTCTTCAACATGCATACAGAACCATCTCCCTGTTCAAAACCAGGTGGTGGATCCATGTAAACTTCCTCATGTAAGTCCCCATTTAAGAAAGCGTTCTTTACGTCCAATTGATGCAAGGGCCAATCAAGGTTGGCAGCAAGTGATAGTAAGACTCGGATAGAGTTAAGTTTGGCAACGGGAGCGAACGTCTCCTGATAGTCTATCCCATAAGTCTGAGTAAATCCTTTGGCAACCAATCTGGCCTTATATTTGTTGATGCTGTTATCTGCATTAAATTTTATTGTGAACACCCATTTGCAACCTACAGTTTTTTTTCCTCTGGGAAGTGCCACTGACTCCCAAGTTCCATTTTTTTTAAGAGCATCCATTTCTTCAAAGACTGCATCCCTCCATTTAGGGTCATTAAGTGCCTCTTGGATATTTTTTGGTATTTTTGTACCGTCTAATATAGTGTTGAAAGCACGAAAACCTGGAGATAACTTTTCATATGAAATGTGATGAGAAATAGGATGAGCAGTGCAAGATCTAGTACCTTTTCGAAGGGCAATGGGCACATCTAGGTCAGCTGTACCAGTGTTCTCAAGTGGATTGCTGGAACTAGGACTCGGGTCAGAATCCTGGCAGTCTAGAGGATCTTGAGGAGATTTTCGCCTGCTGTAGAATTTTCCCCATTTACCGGGAGGATCTCCAGTCTCTGGTACAATTGCTGTCCTTGTCTCCTGTACATTAACTCCCCCTGACTCCAAAGGTAAAGAAACAACAGATGTTTCCAAGGGTAAAGGTAAGACAGTAGAATTATTTGGATTCCAAGACTTGTCTTCATTTATACCAATAGACTCCCCCTGAAGAGAAGTCGAGGGAAAAAATGATTGTGTTTCACAAAAAGTAACATTCATAGAAACAAAGACCTTTCGAAGAGAAGGTGAGTAGCACTTGTAACCTTTTTGATTAGGAGGATATCCTATGAAAACACATTTAACAGACTTATGATCAAGTTTGGACCTTTGATGTGGAGGAATATGAACAAAAACCACGCAGCCAAACAACTTTGGAGGAAGGGAAGAGAGAGCCCGAAAGGAAGGAAAAGAGCGGGTAAGGCAAGATATGGGAGAATGAAAATTCAGGACGCGAGAGGGCATCCGATTGATGAGATATGAGGCAGTCAAGACAGCCTCCCCCCACAGGTATTTAGGGACATGCATTGTAGACAAGAGGGCTCTAGCAACTTCAATTAGATGTCTATTTTTCCTTTCAGCCACCCCATTTTGTTGAGGGGTGTTAGGACAAGAACTTTGATGGATAATACCTTGCTTGGTTAGGTAATCACCAAGAACAGAATTAAAATATTCAGTACCGTTGTCAGTTCGCAGGATTTGGATAGAGGTCTGGAATTGAGTTTGTACCATAGCATGAAAATTTTTAAAAGTGGCTGCAACTTCAGACTTATCTTTTAGAAGATATACCCAGCATACTCTAGAATGATCATCAATAAAGGTAATAAACCAACGAGTTCCAGATATATTTTTTTCACGAGCTGGGCCCCAAATATCACTATGAATCAATGTAAATGGAGACGAAACATGATAATCTCTAGGGAAATAAGAAACACGAGAGTGTTTTGCAAACTGACAATCATCACAAAAAAAGGAACTTGGTTTTTTGTTGATAAATAAGTTTGGAAGCAGCTTTTGAAGATAAAAGAAATTTGGGTGTCCTAAACGACGATGCCACAACAAAACATCATTACAATCGTCTGATAAACATAAAGAGTGATTTGCAAAAAATCTCTTTTCATGAGAATCTTCTTCAAAATAGTAAAGCCCTTCTTCCTCTCTAGCACTGCCAATCATCAGCCCCGAATCCTGTTCTTGAAAAACACAGGTTTTGGCAGAGAATTTAGCAACACAATGCAATTCAGAGGAAAGTTTACTAATAGAGATAAGGTTACAAGTAAGAGAAGGGACATGAAGGACAGAATTCAGAGTAATATGTTCAGAGAGCTTAATGGATCCCTTTCCCGCAATATTAGAGAAACTACCATCAGCCGTCCTTATTCGTGACTGGTGATACTAAGGGGTATAAGAACAAAACAGGGATGCATTACCTGTCATATGATCAGAAGCTCCCGAATCAAGAATCCAACGACTACTATGATCAACATGGAATGCCATACCTTGTTGAGCAACATGACTAGTTGCCTCAGCAGATTGAGACCACCTTCTGAAATTGCTCATAATTCTTACCGTTTAAACGGTGGTTAGTAATCTGTATAGCTGGGTTGTCTCCGGAAGACGAAGAACAGGGAAGAGGAAAGACACCGGAAACATTACCGGATGATTTTTCAGAATGCTTATTCTCAGCCTCAATATTTTCAACTTCCATTGTTCAAAATAAAAAAACAAAAAAAACAAAAAAGGAACTCCAATCGTTCAGAACTGAAAAATCACGAAGAGGAACCAACTGGACCCAACAAGAAGAGTGCTCCAATCGTGATTTAAACCCTCAGAACAGGAAGAGGAAGGCCAGGCGAGCCGTTCTGTGAAAACCGTATGACAAACGGAGGCCGGCAGGGCGGCGCGTGGCTCACACGCGCCGGAGAGGCAGTTCTGCAGTGGCGGCGCGTGGCTGACTTTCCGGCGACGGGGCTGACGTGGGTCGACTCAGAAATGGCTTCTGAGTCCAATGGTGGCCTGGTTTCGTGATTGGAGGGGTCCAGATATGGTTTCTGAGTTATTTTAATAAACAGTGAAAAATGGAAAACGGAAGGAAACATGAAGGTTTACAAGATGACCACAGGATAACCTGCTCTTGATACCATGATGAAATATAAGACTGAAATGTATTTTTCATATATTGATTGACACCCAAAGGGATCTTTATATACAGATTACAAGGTAGTTAAGGAGTTGAAGTAATAAATAAAATACACAGTAACCGAAGAGGCATCACACTACTCAAAGGAACAAGTAGCTAGAAACAAGTAGAAAACTCTAGAATATTCTACAATTTTGCTTGAGAAAGAACCAGTGCACCAGAAGAAGTTTTTTGAACCTCTATGCCAAGGAAGAAGTCCAGCTCTCCAAGATCTACTAAAGCAAAGGAGGTGTGCAATTGCTGAATCAAAGACTGAATAAAAGAAAGATCACTGCCAGTGAGGATTATATCATCAACATACACTAGGAGAAAAAACCACTGAGATGACTTCCTGTAGATAAACAATGAAGGGTCACATCTGCTAGCTACAAAACCAAGATGCAGTAAGGATTTTTGAGTTTATCAAATCAGGCCCTTGGGGCCTATTTTAAGCCATAAAGAGCCTTATATAACCTGCAAACAAGAGATTTAGTAGGTGACTCAAAGCCAGGAGGCTGTTGCATATAAACCTCCTCCTCAAGGGTGCCATTGAGGAGTGCATTATTAACATCCAACTGTCGGAGTGTCCAGCCAAAAGAAATTGCACTAGTTAGAACAGTTCTGATAGTGATGGGCTTCACAACCGGCGAGAAAGTTTTAGAATAATCAGAGCCTGCTTGTTGATGGAAACGTTTAGCCACTAACCTAGCTTTGTACCTATTAATAGATCCATCTAGGTTTTTTTAACCCGAAAGACCCACTAGTAGCCAATGGCTGTCCGATTGGGTGGAAGAGAGACCAAAGACCATGTGGAGTTTACTTGGAGAGCATCAAACTCTGACTGCATAGCAGAAAACCAATTGGGATTGGCCAAGGCTTGTTTAATCGTGCTGGACTCGAGAGAAGTTAAAAATATTTGAGGCAAATGAGCAGTCTCAGAGCGAGTGGTGATAGAATGAGTAGGGGAAGAAGGAAGAGACCAGATGGAACATATTCAGACCCAGAGCTAGAGCTAGAAGAAGAGGAAGGAGACGGACTAAAAGAAATAGCAACATGGGAACCTGGACTAGTGGTGTTGCCACTGCTGGAAGTTGATGAACCTGAGAATGTAATTGGACCTGAACCAGATGATGTAGGTGCTGGGAGAGGAGTTTCTTGTTGGTGTGGATGTGGATGAGGTGTTGCTTGGAGAACCTGGATTATCTGAGTTGGAGCACTGTGGCAATGAGTCAGAACTTTGGGAATGAGCAATAATTCTGACTTGGTGTGAGAGGTCAGAATGAGTGAAATCAGATGTAGAGATCACCAAGGGAATTAAGTTAGAAACAGGTGGGGAAGGATCAGTTGAAGTAGGAGTAGGATTCAAAGAAAACCAGGAAGGATAAGGAAATTTGGTTTCATTAAAGAGTACATCCTTTGAGATAAAAAGTCTCCCAGAGGAATTAAGGCATTTGTATCCTTTGTGTGACTTGGAGAATACCCAAGGAAAATGCATTCACTGCTTCGAAAGTCCAATTTATGATTATTGTATGGTCTTAAGAAAGGGAAGCAGGCACAACCAAAAACTTTGAGTGATTTGTAATCAGGGACAATTTTGTGTAACTTCACAAGGGGAGCTTCAAAGTTTAAGGCAGCAGTGGGTAGAGAATTAATGAGGTAAACAACAGAGATAAAAGCATGATCCTAGAATTTGATGGGGAAAGATGCATGAGCAACAAGAGCGAGCCCAGTCTCAACAATATGCCTATGTTTCCTTTCTACCACACCATTTTGATGATGGGTGTGGGGGAAAGCTATTCTATGAACTATACCAAGCTGTTTGAGATGTTGATTGAAGGAACGAAACCCTCGTCCCCTAAAGTTAGTTTGAAGAACCTTTATGGTGAATTGAAAGTGGTTTGACACAAGTGCTCGGAAATGAGTAAATATAATTAAGGCTTCTGATTTCTATTTGAGAGGATAAATCCAAGTGTATCGAGAGTGAGCATCTACAAATGATATGTAATATATAAAGCCCATTGTAGATTTAACAGGGGCTGGTCCTCAGAGATCACTAAAAATCAAATCAAAAGGTTTTGCATACACTTTGGTTGAAGGAGCTGAATGTAAATGATGTATTTTACATCAACAATAGGCAAAACAGAATTCAACATTCGTTTTATTAGGAATAGGAACATTACAGAGCTTTAGAACAGTTGAGTGCCTCACTGTGAGGGTGCCTGAATCGACAATGCCAAAATGAGTACATATAGTTAGAACCTACAACTTTTGCAAAACTAGAAGCAACATTATCTGTGCACTGTGTGATTACATTAGTGGGAACTGTACTAGAAGAAATTGAGCTACTACATTTTGGTGGTGGACTACATGAAGTAAGGTTTGAAACAGAAATGGGAGAATGTTGACTTGACTGTTGACTTGAGTTGGGAGAAAGTTGAACTCCTTGAAAGCAATATAGTCCATCTGATCCTAAGACACCTTCCAACAGAACTTTATGAGATGCCTGAGATTTCAGGCAAGTGAGAGGGTGAAATTCGAAATAAACACCATTATCTCAAGCAAACTGACTCACATTGATAAAATTTTTAGTTATAGAAAGAACAAGAAGCAGATTGTTAAGATGCAAATGAGTGTGTGGTTTAAGTGGAGAAAAGAATGAAGAACAACCCATAGCATTCAATTTCAAACCTTGGCCATTCCCTATGTAAACCTGATTTGCACCTGACGGTTGTGTGCTTTGCAACAGGTTCAGAGGATTGGCAGTTACATGATGAGAGACGCCTGAATCTTGGATACCACTCTATGGCCTGAATATTCGAAGGAGTTGGTAGAAATCCTTGTCCTTGAGGTTGATTGGTGGTTAGCAAGGCTTAAGGTTGGCTGTGGGCAGTAGATCTGACATATTGATATGGCCTCTGGAATGAAGATTGTGCTGATGGAAAATACTGAGGAGCTTCAGAGGGAGGGAGTTCAGGTACAAAGTTCTCATCAAACCTGTACCAGCAACTCTAAACTCCATGTCCAAATTTGTAGCAGAGCTGGCATTGAACATTGAACATTGCTACGTCCACAACCTCTAGCTCCTCTGTTGTTTCGAGGATAGGATCTACCTCTACCTCTTACATAATTTGGACTATAAGACCTCTGGTTGTATGTATTTTGATCTAGATTTGGTTGCACAACGTTAAAAGGAGATCTGGCAGGTGCTGATTCATATCTAGACGTTTCTTTTGGATCAGTAGAGGTCTTCTGCACAACATTCACAGTCATTGAATTTGAGAGAAGAGTTTCATTTTGTCTTGCAAGCATCATTTCATGAGACATCAGTTCAACTCTCAAGTCATTGAGTGAATACGGATTTTCACATGCTCTAACAGAGGTGACAAAGGCATTGAACTTAGCAGGAAGGCCAGCTAGTATCACAACTCAGTTTGTTCGTCAACTGGAACAGGGCTTTTGATTGCTTTTAGTTCATCACAGAGAGATTTAACGCGTCCAAGGTACTCAGCAACAGATCTCCCACCTTTCTTGATGGTGCGGAGTTCAGATCTGAGTTGGTGAGCTTTAGACTTCATCATTCCTTGGAAGAACTTAGTGGACCTGCTCCAAGCTTCATACACATGGCTGACTCTGAGGATTTCGTTCAAGAATTCTTCTGAAATAGTGCAAAGGATCCACGAGAGAAGCATCCGATCTTGACAAAGTCATTCAGTGTACAAGTGATTGATGACTCCATCAACACGATCTTGCTCCAATTCAAACTGAAGTGGTACTTTAGGGTTAACAAGGATGTGCTGAAGTTGGTGAGAAGTGATTGACGACTCCATCAACACGATCTTGCTCCAATTCAAAATGAAGTGGTATTTTAGGGTTAACAAGGATGTGCTGGAGTTGGTGAGAGGTGATTACAGGTTCTACAACCTGATTCCAAAGAAGAAAATTGCTCTCTGTTAGTTTAACAGAGACTTGATGGCTGAACAGCGACAAAGAAGATGAGCGATTCTCTGTCGATGCATTTCCGGTTGCGTTTCCGGTTACAGAAGGAGACAGAGACTGTGATGGCAAAGCGAAAGACATAGCAAGAAGTTATCTGTACCAGGCCCTCAGAGAGAGCTCTGATACCATCAAAGAATTCTGAGGAAGACGGGAGAATAGGAAAGAGAAAGACGAGAAAGAGATTGAATATTTCATATCATTGTTATCTGAGAGAGAATAGTACATGAGAGCTCTTTATATTGAAAAATGATACAGCCACGTCATCCTATTCTGTTGTAACAATATTCAGTTCACTGAACTGAATAATGAAACTAAGCCACTTGGCTTTACAAAAATAACCCTATGGACAAGTGCAGTATATTAAGTACAGTTTATTTATTCTACACTAATAGCTACACACAGAACAACAATTATGAATTTTTTCTAACATTTATTTGGAAAACTTGATAATTGAACAGGTAAGGACTAAGCATAGATTAGCTTATGCTTAAAAAAAACTTCAAACCTAATAGATTTAGAACAAACATCCGATTATTATCAAAAAATCTTTATTTTAATTATAAAAAGCCAAATTAGAAATACAATGGCAATATTTTGAAGGCTTGGAGAACAATATCAAATATATGGACAAAACCTATACTTTTGATGATCACGTCAACCACAATAATAACGGTAAAAAATAATGTCAGAACTGGCTTCTAGTTGTAATAAGGGCATAGTGATCATGGTGAGAACAATGACATCTATGCACCTTACATACTTGCCTTTTTTTAATAGAATTTTCAAAATGTTAATGAATTTCAAATCCAAAACCGGCAATGAAAAATTATACAATCTCACACAGAAAATGTCAGCAAGAAACCAATAAGACAATAGGGTAGACACAAGCTCACATACCCATTTGTGAAACAGGAGGGCAAATATATGTGAAGCAAATGATTGGCTCCAGAGTTGGACAATCAAGTCAAGGATAGGTTTTCCACTATCAGGCACTCGCACAAAATAATCAGCAAGCACATCATAGAAACATAACAGACCATCATTGACATCCTCCGCAGGAGAAATGATATCTTCTTCCTTGTTGACAATTACATCTGTTATTGGGAAAAAAAGAAAAAGAAAAAGAAGATTTGTACTTGGTAATTCTTGTTTGGCAAATAACAAATAAAAGAGAACACACACATCCTCCCCCTTCTAGGAAAAATAAAATAAAAAGGTTCTTGACACCTTACTAGACTCAAATATCCACTTGTTAGTTCTGAATCCCATCGTTCTGTATCCTACTCATTTGTTTAAAATAAAAATTCTCAATTATGTGTCCTCTAGCATCCAGAGAGAAAAATAACATAATAGACCAGCTAATTAACTTAACAAGACATATAATCCCACATATGTTCTTCACAAAGGATTTTCTATATGGTAGTTGACCTTAGATGAAAATTTGATTTTAAGCAAGAGAATTATTATCTTCCAAAAAAAAAAGGAAATATAAACTTTAAGCATGTAAACAAGGTGAACCATGAACAATGATTCCAATACCATGCTCGAAGCACGAATCTTAGTGTTCAATAATAATTAGATTGTAAGAATTAAATATTGCACCATCATCATCATCAAAGTGAAAATGGATAAGTTCTGAAGCTACCGTTTATAACTAACCTTTGGCTCGGTCATCCACTTCTAAAGCTATGTCTGCAAACAGCTCCTGCAACAAATTGCGCCTTTGAGAGGAATTAGCCAGCGCCTGCAGCACATTTATCACACACAACCCTAATGTGTTAAAGGAAAAGCAAACAATTCAATACAATACAAACACAGAACAACCAATTGCTAGTTCCACGTGGCTACATTTTCTCGACATCCAAACAGGGAAAAATAGCAAGAAAATGGAAGAAAAAAACGAACCCGCTGGAGCTTCTTGTGGATCGCTTGAGAGAGAGCGACGAGATAAGCGGAGCTTCGGGGCGTTGAATTAGCTTCGGACATTTCCGATGGAATCCGAATCTGAATAGGAAGCAGCAAAACCCTAGAAATACTAATCCCCGATCCAAATACGCTTCGACATTTTCTAGGATCTTCGTAGCAGAAATGAAATGAATATTTAAATTTAATGTTGATTATTTATGATATGAAGCATAGGTTCTTGTATTCTAGAGTTTGGTGCCTTAACCGAACAAAACCGCTCTTCCGTGTTTGTTGTTTATCTTGTTTTTTTTTTTTCGTTTATATTGTTATTTAAAATTGGATAGAATGAATAGCGTAGAAATGTGGAAAACACCACCAGGGGTGTTTGTGTTTGTGGCGTTGAATTGGCGTTGTGATGAAGCGTGGCCGTCAGATAGAGTTACACAACACAACACAAACAATAATGTTTTTCTCGTTTATTGGATTTGGATGCGGTGGCACGATGGGGTGTTTTGGATGAGTATGGAATTGGATCGTGCAATTATCTGATCTAGCTTTCGTCCTACACGTTCTTTACTCTTTCTATTGTCAAATGTGAATTTATGAATTGAATGAGACTCTTGGACATATTGCACCGCCTTAAGGTTGCCGACACTATTACACCAGAATCGCTTAGCACGACAGAAAAGAATAGTGTATGTTACTTACTGTTTTTGTTTATGGGATCAATTAATTTCACCTTGCACGAGATAATTATTTCATTTTATTTATGGTAGAGAACTAGAGATGGGGATTTACGAGGAAGAATCTTTCTCTCTCCCCCCCCCCGAAGTTGTCTCCGAGGTTGAAGATTTGTTTATATTTGAGTATACTAATACGGTCTTTTACAACTTTATATATATATATATATATATATATATATATATATATAGGGATTGTAGTTTGTCCTTTAACATGACACCATCAAATTTCCTACACACACAACATTTTGTGGGACCCACACTTTTTAAAACAAAAAAAAATTAAAAAAGTTAAGGCACGCAAAATGAATCTCTATAACATTACACAATCATTTTTCCTACAACATAACACAATCATTTTTCCTACAACATAACTCTTATAAAACCTATATATATATATGAGGTAGGATATTTTGACTACTAATTTTTTCTACTACCACTCTAATCACCATTGGATTATAAGTTATTTTTCTTTTCTCTCATTCATTCAACTTTTTCTCTAATCCAATGGTGATTAGAGTGGTAGTAGAAAAAATTGGTAGTCAAAATATCCTAACCCTATATATATATATATATGAGCTTATCATTTCTCAAGCTGCAGGAGATAATTTTATTTCCGGCTACTAAATCATAACCGTACAAAGATGGATCAATGATGATGAAGGAAGAGAGAGAAAAAGGGAATCATAACCATTCAAAGGTGAATCGGTACATATAAGGAAATAAATAATCAAAACGACGTAGTTTTGAGGTGACCGGAGATAAACTTATCTCAAGCAGCTTGAGAAATGTTTTTTCCTATATATATATAGGAAAAAACATTTCTCAAGCAGCTTGAGATAAGTTTATCTCCGGTCACCTCAAAACTACGTCGTTTTGATTATTTATTTCCTTATATGTACCGATTCACCTTTGAATGGTTATGATTCCCTTTTTCTCTCTCTTCCTTCATCATCATTGATCCATCTTTGTACGGTTATGATTTAGTAGCCAGAGATAACTTTATTTCCGGCAGCTTGAGAAATGATAAGCCCTATATATATATATATATGAGAATAACATCTATCCTTTTAAAGGATATAAACTTGGAAAAAACATCTATCCTTTTAAAAGATATAGGTTTATATCCTTTTAGATCCTAACTGTTGATTTCTATCCATCAACGGTTACAATCTATTGGGCCAAACTTAATTGGCCAAATTTATTATTAATTAATTAATAATTTTAATCCAATAAATTATAACCGTTGATGAACAGAAATCAACGGTTAGAATCTAAAAAGATATAAGTTTATAGGGTTTGGTGTTTGTCATTTTAAATGACATAAGTTATGTCATTTTAGGAGAAAGATAGACACAGAAAAACGGAAATCATGGGAGAGAGAAAATGGGTGGTTTTTTTAATTTAAAATTCAAATTTTCTGTGTCTGTATCTCTCTTAAAATGACATAACTTTCTGTCATTTAAAATGACAAACACTTTTCCATATATATATAATTATATTTTTGTAATAATAATATATGATAATTCTTAATAGTTACCTTACCCCTTCTTTGAAAATATTTGTAATAATTAATTCTTTCTATTGGTCTTAAGGGAGAGTTATACTTACCACTAGCTAAACTTACCATCCTTACCACCAATCTAATTATCGTTAGATTAGAATTAAATTTAACGGTGATTAGTTACTCTTTATAATTTTAATTTTTTCTCTCACATCCCCTCTCTGTCTGCTTCTCTCTCTAGGCTTTCATTCCCCTTATGTCTGCTTCTTTCTCTCTCTAGATTTGGAAGGAACAATGGCAGTTTTGATTCAATAATTTAGAGATCGACTTCAGGAAAACATATATGAGAGCCTCGCCACTTTTAGGTAAGGAAGAATAATGGATGAATATATATATATATAAAAAAAACTCTAAAGCATTTGTGGTAAAGGCTTCCAACACCCTGAAAGAGAAATTATTCGGATACTTGGACAACATAATATCCAAACTGAGAATGTCCATGGATCCTAAGAAGATTAAGAGTATATTGCAATGGTTTGAGTTTGTCAAAGAAAATAAAAAATTTGTTAAGTCATTCGTTAATCTTTCTTAAAAATGTTTTTTTTTTTTTTTTTTTGTAAATTAAAAAATGTTTTTTTTATTACCCAGTTCGCTGATCTGGAGGGGTCTTCTCCTCAAATCTGGGCTGCTGCACTTGATTAGTTTATTTCTTCTTACTGTTTTGTTTTTGCTTTGTTGTTTTTGGGGACATTGCCCATTTTGTTTACCCTAAAAAAGACTAGACAGAGACACAGAGGGGATGAAAATTGAGAGAGAGAGGCATACAAAGAGGATGTGAGAGAAAAAATTAATATTATAAGACATAATTAATCACCATCAGATTTAATTCTAATCTAACGATGATTAGATTGGTTATAATGGTGGTAAGTTTAACTAGTAGTAAGTATAAACCTCCCTTAGTTTTAATAACATTTATAACTTTAATATTTATTTTTGCCTCCTCTCATAAAAAATTCTGGGTCCGCCATTGATTTTGGGAGCGAATGTAGATAACTTATCTATATTCATGGTAGAAACATTAAATATATATATATATATATATATATATATATATATATATATATATATATATATATATATATATATAATATGGGGCATGATCTTTTTACACCAGTGTAAGACTAACAAGTTTTACACCGCATCTCAACAGTTGATGGACAAAAATCATCGGTTGTCATTTGTAGTGTAATTATTAATTAATTAATATTAATTAATTCGTATAACTTTCTAAATTATAACCGTTGGATGCACGAAAATTAACGGTTTAGATGCGGTGTAAGACTAATAAGTCTTACACCGATGCAAAATGATCCTGATCCTATATATATTTATTTTTAATATTTTCAACTACTACCTTAGAATATTTATTAGAAAAATACATGGCGAATTTAGAGAATTTTGTAGAGGGAAAAAATTACAATTTTTTTTTATATAATTATGTTGTCAAGACTTTACTAATATTTAAATAATTTATTGGGGAAGGATATACTTACCACAAAAAATGTTTACTACCCTTTCAACTAACTCAATCACCGTTGATTTCCGTCGATCTAACGGTTATACTTTATTGAAAATTATTGGGTTGTACTTATTAATTAGTTATTAATTCTCAATAAATTATAACCGTTAGATTGACGAAAATCAATGGTGATTGGATTGATTGTAAAGGTGGTAAACAATTTTGGTGGCAAATATATCCTGCACTTAATTTATTTAGTTATCTATTTGAAATTTTATTTGTAAGTTGTGAGGAATACTAAGTTTGAAAATGACATTTCGAATCTGTAAAGATTAAGATAAATATCTCGAGTCACTTTTCCTTTTATTAAGTTAAAACCGTTAAAGGCCGTGTTTTCATCAAATCAGGTGGATTAGTAAATTAATAAGACAGTCAATTAAATGATTTCTCACTCATCCCATTTTCTCTCGAGTTTTGACCATGCTCCATTATAAAAGGCAAAAAGCGAACAGTTTGTGTAAATAATCTTTTATCTTTCCGGTCCATAATCCCTCTTCACAAGTATTATGCTATTAATGCCACCAAAATAAGCATATGATTGTTAATAACATCAAAAGTCCGAACCTAACACCGCTGATGTATGACAACCAAGAATAATTTTAATCACGAGTGCACTTTAAAAAGTACTCGAATATCTACCGAAAAAAAAAAAGTAATGGAATAACAAATCATGAATATATAAAAGAAAAAGAAATTTCAACTCTAATAATTCCACCGGCAAAATTTGGACAGACAGACAAGAAAATGGTCTTTGATACTAATGGAAGCCAAGTCATAGGCACCCAACTTCCTCAGTATCAAAATTATGAAAAGGAAAAAAACATGAAAACTGATAAACTAATCCATCCCACTTATTATCTACTATTTTGAGAGGGAATATGATTTCTGCTTCTAAAGCAGACAAATTTGTCTCTGCCACAGAGACAAAAAAATGATGGGAGCCACTCTTTTTATATCTCGTTGGCAATCATATTCCGATTTTGAAATTACACAAAATGTTAATTTTTTTTGTCAACCCCAAGCCTCAAACGGAAATCCTCTTCCATAAGAGGAAGGCCTTCCCTTAGCTTGACCTTTGGTTCCCATCCAAGCACTTCTTTTGCTTTTGTTATGTCCGGTTTTCTCTGTCGTGGATCATCAGGAGTGTTCTCCACCATCTTTATCTCCACCTTAGGATTAACAAGCTGCACATCAATGCATAAATTAGAAACTATTTTCTAAGAATTCCATTCTCATGCAGCAGATAAATATATAGATGCCATGCATTAATTTTGCGTTGTGCATATGCAATCTTCCTCAGAAAAATAGCTCCATGGGTTGGTAACTATGTTTCAAATCGAACTTCACTACTCATAAGCTTTAACTTAATGAGTGTAAACCAAACTATGAGAGGTGAATGCTATTGAAAAGGATAAAAGCTTATAGAACTAACCTCCTTCACCGTCTCAGCAAGTTCAAGCATTGTAAATTCACCTGAAAAAGCAAAAGACTCAATTAATTAAACAAGGGCAAAGAAAGTAAAGGTTTTTTTTTTTTTTTTCACGACTCAAGAAGTAAATACAGGCCTTGCAATAGATTATAGAAATCTAACCTGGGTTTCCAAGGTTGATTGGACCAGTGTCCGATCCTTCCATTAGACGGATAAGGCCATCAACCTAAGAAATCTCACAATAATAAACATAATAAGCTCACAATATAATAGTAATTCAATGAGAAAAAAAGATGCAAATGGGCTATATACCAGATCAGAGACGTAGCAGAAACTGCGAGTTTGTGTTCCTGGAGATTGGACCGTCAAGGATTCACCACTGAAGCACACCAAAGAACATGTAAGGAATGACGGTTAAACTGATAAAGCATCAATTTAGAAATAGGGAGAAGACAGAAAAAGAAATCACAGCTAGTCAACAAAATCAAGCTATTAAAATAACTAAATCAATAATTGATGCAAGTGAAGAACAAGTTGGAATAAGTGAATTTGACACCATATTTCAACTAAAAACCTTAAGACAGTAAATTTATGAGTCTTTTCCACTTATATGATCCTCACTTGGTTAATTTCTAACCAACGTAAACTTCTTACTCACTTGAATTTCATTTTCAATATTCTCCCCTTAGTGCGAGTCATAACCATATGCTCCCCCTCAAGGGCAATTACACTAGCCTAAGTGAGGAGCCCAAAAACCCTTGCAGAGGGTACCTCCCATATATGGGCTAAGCACCAAACCATAATAAGTGAGTTTGACACGCATTTTAACCCAAAACATTAAAGTATTGAGTCTATATGCCTTTTTTGCTGTCCTCAGTTGGTCTATTTCTAACCAATGTGAAACTTCTTGCTCACACTTGAATTTCATTTCCAATAGAGTATGCCCATTGCCGACATTTTGCTTTCTGATAAAGGCCTCAATGTGGTGACCGAAACCATCAGAACAAATCAAACAAGGCATGCAGAAATAACGCCGCAGCATATATACTATATAGCATAAATAAAAGTCTTATTACCGAAGTGCTTGAGCAATGAAGTTGCTGACAACACGTCCATCATCAATATTCATACGTGGTCCATATGTGTTAAAGATTCTCGCGACGCGTATTTCTATGTTGAAAGAATATAAACAACTTAGTTAAATTACAAAAAAACTTTTTACAAAAAAAAAAAATTACAAAAAAACTTCTACCAGTTATAGCTTAGAATGAGAGGCAATTATGAAGAAAAGATCAGAAATTACCTAGTCCATGCTGCCTATGATAATCAAACATCAAAGTCTCAGCCACACGCTTTCCCTCATCATAGCAGCTACGAACTCCTGTTATGGACATATAATAAAGCGTTTAGACTACTTCATAACTACTGTATGAATTAAAAAGAAATTCTTTGCATCAAAAAGGCAAACCTTGCGTTAAGGAGCTAAAACTTATGTGGCAAAAGAAAGGGAAATGCCATAGTGGGAAAGCTTATCAGAGTAATCAAGAGAACACACACATACACACTCTTTCAATGCTTTTAGCTTCTTAAGTCCATAACTAATTATCGTTTGTCATGAAAAAGAAATTCAAACAATAAGCCACTTCATAATTCACAAATTATTAAGTAAGAAAGTAGGTCTTCATGGTTTATACAGTACAGATATCTTTCATAATATAGCAAAAATATAATTTCATTTAAGCAGCCCAAGATACAGATTGAGACTGAGATAAAAGGATGTACCGATAGGGTTAACATTGCCCCAATAGCTTTCAGGTTGAGGATGCACTAGAGGATCTCCATATACCTCCGAAGTTGATGTAAGCAAAATCCTGTCAATAAAATAAGAACTCAAACTCCACAGAAAAGAAAAAAGAAAAAAATAATAATTAAGACCAACTGATGGTAGAAGCTGAAATTATCTTCTTTTTCCCAACCTTGCTCCAACTCGCTTTGCAAGCCCAAGCATGTTCAGTGTGCCAATCACATTTGTCTTTATTGTCTGTAAAATTATTATTTCCTTATGCATTAGATAGTCTCTCAAGGATCAGCAGAAAAAGAGAACTTTCAAGCAATGATGCATGACAGAAGTAGATATAAATATACTGCAGATGACAGAAATTGATATGGGGTTCTATATACTTTTATATAAAATGGCCAACGTCAATGACTTTGCAATGAATGTTAACAGAAAATTCTTCAACAGTTAACATGAATATGTTTAAATGCCAAGCAAAAGGTAAATGATTAAAGACAAAATAAGACTCAAAACTATACCTTCACAGGATTATATTTGTAGAAAATAGGAGATGCAGGGCATGCAAGATGGTAGATCTGATCAACCTCAATCATCAAAGTTTCAGTGACATCTACAATTGGATCAGAATGATAATGTGCATCAGCATCCCTAATTTACCGAAAGACTTCAAGGCAAGCTGAACATAATATACTAAGTACTGTACACTAAGGTATCATTGTTAATGTTTCATGAGAACAACTTTCATATGACTAACTAGCTGATCAAAATCGTGTTTGATGAGGAAACAGCTAAAAACTGAAATATCAATTACTTCGGTTGGAAATTCAAGTGCGAGGGAGTCCTAAATTTGTTGAAATAGACTACGTAAGGACCACATAAGGACTCATAGACTCAATGTCTTAAGTTTTTGGATCAAGATGTGATATTGGGTCCACTTATTGTGGTTAGTGTAGTTTAACCCATTGATAATAGGTATCCATACCATGGGATCCTCCTGAACCACAGTAATATCAGAGCCAAAGGTTCGGTTTGGGCTAGCTAGGTGTTTGGATGGTATTTGAATACTCGAGAGGCACCCGCTTGAGGGGAGCATACTACTGTTGGGTCTCATACTTGAGAAAGAGATTGTTGGATAGTGTGAGAGAGTTTCACGTTGGTTGAGAATGAACTAAGTGATGATCATATAAGTGGAAGGATCCATAGACTCGATGCTTTAAGATTTTGAGTCAAGATATGGTGTTAGAACTACTTATTGTGGTTGTCATAAGAACTGGATTAGATATAAGAGTTTAGAGCAAACAAACACCAAAATGGCCCAGAGAACTGGATTTTCTATAATATATCAGTAAAGGAAAAGTACAATAACAGAGACAATTTGGTAGTAATGGAAGAAGAAATAAACTAAAAAGTAAAATGTTTCTGGAGCAATTCGAGAGGCTCCAGAGGTCTGTCTGACTCTGGTTTCCCAGCCCAAAATAGTCACAATTTCCCACTCTACCTCATCCCCCATGCCTCACCCTTCTTATATCCACTTAACCAACCAATTCAGCCACGTCAGCACTCATAACATGTGCCTCCCCTTTCCTCTAACTGAATTCCTTCCATCTAGAATATTCCCTGCCACCTCAGCTGATCCTGATCCTCTGTGACACCTTCTAGTATATACCCTTAGAGGTGTCCTATCAATACTCCCCCTTTAAACACTCACCTTGTCCTCAAGGTAAGGTTCATCCCTCAAGAGCCCATTGCTTGAAATGCAAGGCCAATTAATATGCAGTGCATGATGAGCTCCACCTGGATCCATTCCTATATTGCAGCAGTTCCATTGTTCACAAGAAATTTTTTATCGAATTCCAAAAGCATGTCTTCGAGGTCCTTCCAATTATTTACTAACCCATTTGGCGCACTTTCAGTCCATTGAGGGTCCACCAAATATCCTTGACAATCATCAGAAATAGCCTTAATTGCAAAGCGGTGTGGATCTCCCCGTAATACCACTTCATGACCATTAACATTAACCTTCAACGTTACCTGGTTGAAATCAACCTTTATTGTCCCCAAACTCCTTAGCCAATCCAACCCCAATATGACTTCAGCGCCTCCCAATTCAAAGGATGAATAAATCTTGTTCATTCACCAACCCCTGAATCTGAAGTTCGATTTGTCTGCACACCTCGTGACTTTGAACCTTGTCACCATCTCCTACCTCAACTTTGTAATTTGGGGTTTCATCGATCCTCAAATTCAAACGCTCAGCTCGGGTAAAATTACAGCGATGCTTAGGGTTCTATTTCTCTTCACATTTCAAACACAGCCCCCTTCACATTCGATCTTGTAGCTCATTTTGTGTCATTCGTCACTCTTCATTCTTAACTCTGTTGCTACCAACGCCTTCAACAACGTTAGATTGTGTGGAACTAGCGTTGACACGTGTATTAGAGATCGTACGCGTGTCACCAGCTGGCACAGAGATGGGCGCTCGTGATTCACTAGCCTGGCCTCCCTGATTTAAGGTAGTCACGTGTTTAGCACCTGCTGATGAATAAGAGCTTTGGTTGGGCGGCATAGAGCGACCAGACCCAGCCCATCTTCCACTGGATCCAACCCCAAACCCATCGTTGACCCAAGCCCGATTTCTCTTTTCAAGGAGAGTCGTCTCCTTCATCATCTCTGTCAACGTAGGTGGGTTTTTCTGCAACATCTCTGTATGATAGCTTTCTGCAACATCCACACCATTGCATTGAGGAAACTCCAGCCTAGGAGTTGGCCAATCAAAGTGGTGAATGTCTTTGTTGAAACTCTCTTCTGATTCCGTCGATTCAGAACTCCTTTTGTAAGAGCGACCCCGCCGATGATGACATTCACGAATAGATCTTCCCCTGCTTTGCTGATCTTGTTGCACGAGCTTCACAATCTCATTCAATTTCTGTTCTGTTCTGCGGAAGCGTTCTTCTGTCAGCTCCTCACTCCTCCTCCTCATCTCTTCTATCATCTCGAAGCGATTTTCCATGTTGCATATAAGAACCATTCAAAGCACCCCTACGATCGGAGTGCTCTGATACCAGTTGATAAGAACTGGATCAGATATCAGAGTTTAGCGCAAACAAACACCAAAATGGCCCAGAGAACTGGATTTTCTATGATATATCAGTGAAGGAAAAGTACAATAACAGAGACAATTTGACAGTAATAGAAGAAGAAAGAAACTGAAAGATAAAATGTTTCTGGAGCAATTCGAGAGGCTCTAGAGGTCTCTCTCACTCTGGTTTCCTAGCCCAAAATAGTTCCAATTTCCCAGTCTACCTCATCCCCATGCCTCACCCTCCTTATAACCACTTAACCAACCAATTCAGCCACGTCAGCACCCAACACTCACAGCATGTGCCTCCCCTTCCCTCTAACTGAATTCCTTCCATCTAAAATATTCCTTGCCACCTCAGCTGATCCTAATCCTCTGTGACACCTTCTAGTATACACCCTTAGAGGTGTTCTATCAGGTTGGTATAGCTTAACCCATTGATGGTAGTTCTCTCTTACGATTATATTAACAAAAAAAAATCTGTGTAGTTCTCCCCCAGACCACAACTTAAATCTGTGATGTAACAACTATAAAGCTTCTGCTGTTGGCATGTTCTTTTCCAACCTTTTTAAGTTAAGATAGATCAGTTTACAACCTAGACAAGTGTTCAGACATGTACTACCAAATAGGACCTAAAAATAAATAAACCTCCGGTTTATCATATGCACAACATATTAATGCATAGATAGTTGAATAGTAAACAAAGATGGACTATACCATGACGGATAAGCTCAAATCTTGGATGACCAATCCATTTTTTGAGGTTGTCCTTTGATCCAGTGAAGTAGTTATCAGCAACAATGACCTGATTAAAGACGTGGATGTTGCAAAAGTTTATCATATCATACTTAGTTATGTATCTATTTTATCACATATAGGATGATAATGCTATGTAAGCAGAATAAATTAGTGAAAAAAAACTAATAAACACAATAACTACTCCATTAAATGAAAAAAAGGAAAAAGAGCTTACCTCATTTTTTTCATTTTCCATCAATCTATCGACTAGGTGAGAACCAATGAACCCAGCTCCGCCAGTAATCAAGATTCTCATGTTGGACTATTGTCAAGAATGAAAGAAATGTTGGTGAAACAAGGCATCAAGACAAAAAAAAATGTTATATAAACTATGTGGTTCTGACAAAAGTCCTATTCATGATCAAATGACAAATTTCGATCAACAGTTGTAGGATGAGCGTATGTTGACATACACACAATTCTGAAACACAGGTATGGAAGAGAATGAATGGAAAACACTTTGAGTTTTACTGATCAGTATCAGTATGAAATAATCGTATTATGAAATAATGCACAACTTTTTCTACCATGTTAAAAAAAAAAAAAAACTACCGAGTCAGGTAAAATGACTATAAAATAATTGAATTAACATGAAGTTTTTATCAAATGATCCAGATAACAAACGAGAACAGCAATGTGGAAAGTAAATTGCTAATAATAATAAAAAAAGAGAGGCGACAATTCACCTGAAAGAATTTGGAGAAACGCAAGGGAGACGGCAAGGGAGGTTGCTTTGATGAGTGGTGATCATCATTAGAAGAATTCTCTGCCATTGCAAGGACCTCTGAAGTTCAATTCCTGCACCAATTTCAGAGAGGTCAAATTATTTTAATCTTATTGCTCCCTCAACGAGTCTTGCACGGATCACATAAATTAGATGGGTTATCAAAATTTTCGTTGACCAAATCAAGTGGCTTCAAATCCATCAAATAAAATGGGCCATTTGGGAAGAGACAGAGAAGGAAAACAGCAAAAGCTAGCAGCAGATGAAATGAAAGAGAGAGAAAGAGATGGCAGGTAATGAACCTGATCTCAAGCTTCAGAAAAAGGACCAACCCAATACCCTAACTAGTAACCACTCTTCTGATCCAAACACACCATGATCATAGACCCATTATATAGACAGAAAGAAAAATTAGATCCAAAGATAGAACATTCTTCTACCAAACGCTAAATTTAGAGGGTGGAAAAAAAAATCGAAACTTTTAACAAATTTACAATAAAGAAAACGATAAAAAGAAATAAAAATTTGAAAGCCTTGAAACTCACGCAAAGTTGAATAGACAACGACAAGAGTGATGGAAATCACACCAAACTGAACATGCAAAGAAAAACCCAACCCCACCTTGAATTTTATATATCTACGGAATCAAATGCGAGTTAATTACCCAATCGATATGAAAAAAATGAATATTGGGGGGGTCCAATTGCAAATGGAATTGAAGGTTAAGCAAATCTGAGAATGATTTATGAATGGGATAGATTAATATACAAGCAACTCGAGCCAATAAGCAATTTGAGTCCGAATGTGATCGTTGTGAAATATATCAGAGTATTTTGAAATTCGAAATGAGGTTAAATCCAAATATTCACACGCTTTTTTGTTCTCTTCCTCTTTCTCACTCACAAATTGAGATAAAGGAGAGAATAAGAAGAATTCCTCAGCTTGTTTTAGACGATACTGAATTTGCGGGCGCTGAATGTACGAGATTGCCCATGTCAGAATGCCACGTGTCATGCGAAGAGTTGCTTGGGCCCACGTCTTGCTGAATTGGAGTGGGAGACAAGAGCATCATCCAACAGAATGAAACGACGGGATGTTCATCTCATCTATCTGAGGTTGTCCGTGTCTCTCACTCTCAGCTGAATCCTCACCGTCGGGTAAACTTTTGCATAAAATAACGGGTTTAATGCCGTGAGATTCAATTTTTTTTTTTTTTTTTTTTTACATGTTCCGCGTGGGTTTTACACACCAATGTTATCAAATCCATATGGATCCGGTTGGTTTGACCTGAAAATCAAAAAATGGGTCATATAACCGATTTGATTTTCATATTAGATCCATATGTAATGAAATTAGTGCGACTCGGCTAATTTTTTATAAAAATCGATGACCCGACTCGGTTCATAAAAAAAAAAATTAGTTTGTTCTTGTCAATTGATGCTTTTTTTTTGACTCACACACATAAATGATTTTATTTCTTTTAAAATATTTGAGTGATCTGTTGCTTATTGATTTATATAAGTTATATATATACAACACTGATATTATCTTGGTTAAGCAATATGCAGAGAATTTTGATTTGATTTATAGTTAGAGATATCGTCTATTGAACCTAAAACATTTATATGTTTAATTGATCTTTTGATGGATAATGATGTGTAATTTATTATTTTTTATATTAAAATATTTAAAATTAATATTATTTTTTACATGTATTTGAATATATTTATAATTTTTTTAATATAAATGATAGATTTATATGTACTTCGAATCATGTAATTGAACTACTGATTACGTACCTTGACCAAGTTAATAACCAGGTCGGGTTTAATAACATTGCCACATACTTTAATATGTGTGTGAGACATAATTTTATCTTCTATAATATGTGAAACATCCAACCCTAAAATAATTATTATTTTCAATTACGTTTTGACTAGTCCACATCTTGGAGAATATCCTTGGTGCTATAAATGCATTATTATCAACTCATGATGTGATACATGTCTTTTTCTTTTGTCAATTCACTCTCTCATATGATTTTAAAATAAATTATTTATTAATAATTTGATAAAAATAAAGGGTTTTATAATTCTCATTCAACATAAGAATTGAAATCTCCTTACACATCCTTCAATTTTCGTGCTGACGTGGATTCTACAAATAATATTTTCTAATATATGGGTCTCATATACTTTTTGTCTCTACAATATAAGATTTCAATCATCATATAACTTGAGAATTATAAAACCCAAAAATAAAATACATATCACATTATAAATAAAAGATATATTAAAAATTCAGTGCATCCATGCACCGAAGAAATTTCCCACATCTTGGGAGCGTTTTTAAATTGAAGTCTACATGCACTGAATGTTTCTCAATTCACATTACAACTGTAGTTATAGAATGGAAATTCCCTCGTTATAATTACAATTAAGGAAATTTCATTTACAAAATAATAAATGGGAAAAATATTTCTATATGTAGAAAGTATTTTTCTACTACATTCACATGAAACTGAATGGATCTGTAAAGAGGAAAGAGAGAAAAAAATTAATAGTACCTACTCACTTTTATGTGAAGCTAGCATATAAATATTTTTTATAGTTAAATTGAAAATATTAAACCCATAATAAATACATATAAATAATAGGTTTATCATTTATCATGTTATAGGAAATAAAGTTATCTCCACCAATCCTACAAGTTACTTTTTATTTGTAATATAGTTCTCAATTGAATTCTTCGTACATCAAATTTTGTCGCTCTCTCTCTGTTTTTGTTTTTTTCAAAAATAATAATATTGTACTATAATCTCTAATTAAAGTTTAACTTAATATAAATCTTTTGTCATCAAGATTTGCGTGGAAAGTTAATGTGGACTTCTATCGGTATAAAACCACATTGCAAAAATTGATATGTGAAGGATCAAATTAAAAACATACTTATAAAAAAGGAGATATCTTCAATTTAAAATGAAGGATAAAGTTTCCCAAAAAAATGAAGGATACAAATATCTTCTATTCAAAATAAAGCATAAGAATATCTTATCTTCTACTTAAAATAAGGGATAAAGAACTTAAAAAAAAATAAGGGACTTCTATCCCCCCCCCACCACCACCATATGAAGGAAGATGGTTGACCGATTGTGTGTAGAATATAAAAAAAATTAAAAAATACAAGATACTATACTTAAATAGAATTTCTGTCCACAGCATTTCCCTATTACCATAAATCCATAATAAAGTGTGGTATGACTTATGAGACAAAGTTTAGTTTCTTTTTCATTTTATCATTAAATTATGGGAAAAATATTTCTGCTGTTAAGTTATCTGCATTTATTCCCAAAATGACGTCGTTTTGGGATTGAAATCTTAAAAAATTATAAATATAAAGACTATTATAACCCTGAAATAAATTAAAATTACAAAAACACCATGATTTCCGTACCGAAATGACGTCGTATTGACTTACTGCAGATAACTTATCTACATTAAGTACAGAAAAAGCGAACCCTTAAATCATACACAATTATAAGTTTATAACTAACAAACCATGCCGCAATAGATTTATAAGAATTCATTGACATGTAAATTATTCATACAAACAAAGAGATCCACTCAAACGAGATGAATATACCCTGGAAGCAAAGAGCTCAATACACAAGAAACGCCTTTTCAATGGAACTTATAACAGACCATTATAACTCCCTCCCCATAATTTTCAATATGAAATATCTAACACTAAGAGACTCATCCCAGTTACTATCGAAATATCCATTATGACACGAAGTGAATCAGTAGAAACAAGTTTAGTTCTTCTTGGCAACCCCAAGCCTTTGACGGAAATCCTCTTCCATAAGAGGAAGGCCATCGCGCAACTTGACCTTTGGTTCCCAACCTAGCAATTCCTTTGCTTTTGTTATGTCTGGTTTTCTCTGACGAGGATCATCAGGAGTGTTCTCAACCATCTTTATCTCCACTGCTGGATTAATCAGCTGCAAAAACATATATAAAGCATTAGCTAACTTCAATTGTTTCACCTAAGGATCCAATACTAATCCACACTATAAAAATAACATGTATTGTTTTTGATATTATGCATAGGTTCATTGATTACTCGCCTAGTCTAGTTCGAACAGGGTATAACCACACAGACAACGAAACTCTCCCTACCAAGTTTTAACATAGCTATGTTTCTAGAAATTTGAACTCGAAACCATTAGTTAAGTCGAAACAACCCCTTACTAGTTGATCCATATGCTTGGTGGTATAACATGTATTTCTTTTTGGTCATTATTTGGATTCGAACCCTTGACTTTTGAGTTATAATCACTATTCCAACCCTTCGTGAAAAAATATAAGGGTAAGGTTGCATAGAAAGATTTTCATCGTCCCTACTCTCGTGAGTTGGGATTCATGAGTTTTTTTTTTGTTGCCATTATTTTTTTAACTGCATATAGCACATACACAATCCCTCACAAACTTTTATTCAGAGGTTAAGGTTAAAATGGAAACAAAAATATAACCAGACTCACACAGGAGAGGGATGTGGGATTCTCAAAGACTTAAAATGGCTTACAACTAACCTCTTTAACATTCTCGGCAAGTTCAATCATTGTAAATTCACCTGGAAGAATAAAGTATCAACTCATATTAGTACTTGACAGAAAAATCAGTGCACAAAGGTCTTAGTTGTAATATAACCTGGGTTCCCAATGTTGATTGGACCAGTGTTTTCCCCTTCCATTAGACGGATAAGGCCATCAACCTTATAGATTTCAAACGCATGACCATAGTTAGATCACCTATAGTACGTGAATCAAGACAATAAATCACAAATGAGAAACATGTATTGTATATACCATGTCAGAGACATAGCAGAAACTTCGAGTTTGAGTTCCTGGAACTTGGACTGTTAAGGGTTCACCACTATAACACAAACGATTGTGTGAGAAGTAAAAAATAAAGAGTCCAGCTTGAAATGATACAAAAAGAAATTGAGATTAGTCAACTAAATTAAGGTATTTGACATAAGTGTCGTAGGAAATAAAAAGCATGCTCGTGAAGTACACAATTCATACAGTTATAATGATAATGAGAAATTTCTCATTATCGCTGTCAGAATAAATTGTTATTTACTTGCTTACACGAGTGCCCCTATGTTTTCTTGAGGGTTGGGATATATAAAGCCACTCTAAATTATCAGCATATCCATCATGCCTATAGCATTATAAAGTTTATGGACTTACCGAATTGCTTGAGCAATGAAGTTGCTGACAACACGCCCGTCATCAATATTCATGCGTGGTCCATACGTGTTAAAGATTCTTGCAATGCGTATTTCTGTGAAAAAAATGAAAATAAACATCACACTGAGTTAACAACAGGGCCAAAGTTGTACTAACCATGCCCTCAATCAATAAGAAGATATTACAAGGAAAAAAAGATAAGTCATTACCTATTCCATGCTGCCTATGATAATCAAACATCAAAGTTTCTGCCACACGCTTGCCCTCATCATAACAACTGCGAACTCCTGTGTGCACATATTTTTATGTTCAGGGAATATCCTCATGGATTTTAACAGAGCATAATATTTTGGTTTCAGTAATGAAATCTAATACAATATCACACACTAAATAAGTAATTAAGGAGTACCAACCTCACATCAAGAGGCCAAAACTTACTTGGAAAAAGAATGTTTCTTTCTATCCCCTCCTCCCTCCCTTCTGAGGGAAGTAAATTTTACCAGAGCATAATAAAAGTACAGATATGGCACATATTAAACTCAATGTTCATTCCCACAGGTTTCAAAATATATGAATGCCATGGATTTTTATCAACATATAATTCAAAGAAAACATATGTTTGCAGCTTTCAGCTCTGTATGTTCATCAATAAATTCATGTTCAAAAATGACAAACCACCTTGAAGTACCGTAGTTAAACATTGGGGTACATGTTTTAGTTCTATACAATTCAACAAACTCAGATAAATTAGAGTTAGCCCCATTATGATGCCATTGATACACAAGTTTGGATTGAGATATGTATGTACCGATAGGGTTAACATTGCCCCAATAGCTTTCTGGTTGAGGATGCACAAGAGGGTCCCCATATACTTCTGAAGTAGATGTAAGCAAAATCCTGTCAATTAAAACTACATCATGGTAAAACCAACAGATGGTAGCAGTTTAAATTATCAAATTAAAAAAAAAAAAAAAAGAGCCCCAACCTTGCTCCCACACGCTTAGCAAGCCCAAGCATGTTCAACGTTCCAATTACATTTGTCTTTATTGTCTGTAAAGTTATTCCTTTAACTGTTATATAATTTCTCAAGATTCACTAGACAGATATAACAATCCACCAATAAGTAATGACATGAATGAAGGTCATAAACACAATTCAAACTACTAGGCATACAAACCATTCAAAACAGCAAAACAATATACATGAAATCCTCATGTGAAATCTGCACACATAAATTTGAGCAGGATTGGAGATTCAAGCTACTTTTGTTTCTTTAGTGGTGAGCAAGGAATAAACCATGTAAACAGTTTACAGGACCATGGTAAATGATACAAATACAAAAGCAGACTCTAAAAACCCCACCTTTACAGGATTGTATTTATAGAATATCGGAGAAGCTGGGCATGCCAGATGATAGATTTGATCAACCTCGATCAACAATTGCTCCGTGACATCTGCAGAGGGGAAAAGAAAAGTAAATACATTTGAACTGAAAAAAAAAATATAAATTAAAAGACATCTGGAAATACAGAAAAAACTTAGTGCACATGACAGCATCATCATTCATGTTGTGTGTGAACAATATCATAGGGCTGGCTGCTCTACGTTGGTGGCTGAATAAGGAAATTTGACATATCTGTCAGTTTAATATCTTATTTAATAATAAACAAGCTTCTGTTGCATCATTGCATGGTCCTTCATACTTCATAGTCTTGAAGACCATTTATAATCCAGATTTAAACCCATTACAAGGTGAGAAGAAAGGACATAAATTTTAACCTCAAATTACATTTTATATGGAACAAAGTCAGCCTGTGGATGATTGCAGTGGAGAAATTAATAAATTTATACCATGACGAATCAGCTCAAATCTTGGATGACCAATCCATTTTTTAAGGTTGTCTTTAGAGCCAGTGAAGAAGTTATCAACAACAATGACCTGATTAGACAAACATACTGTCACATGTTGTACCAAAATTGTATCACATTTGTTGTATCACTAATAAACTTGAAAACTATGAAGAGAAAGATATCAAGCATGCTAACCTCATTTTTTTCATTTTCCATCAATCTGTCAACTAGGTGAGAGCCAATAAATCCAGCTCCTCCAGTAATCAGAATTCTCATATTGGACTGTTGTAAGAAATGAAAACAATATTGGTAAACCCAGAATTCATGTAAAGAAAGAAAAGAAATGCTCATGTAAAAAGTGATATCAATGTTTCGGAAATCAGAGTTCTCAATCATGACATGTAAGATGATGTTGTATGCACATATCCCAAATGATCTCAACCATGTGCACGAGAATAGGTAAAGTGAAATGTAGTAGTGAAAAGGCAAATTATTTTAATTGACCATCAGACTACAGATGCTGAAAAATAAGCATTAAGTTTGCAATCATAAAATATATTTTGACAAAAGTAAGCATCGGATTAAATAATAAAATGTCAAAATCTAAAAGATCCAACCCGCACAATAGTCGACATTAAGAGATACTGAATTTAGGTACTCATGTTCCCAGCAGATATTAAAGTACAGAATTACGATAAGATATTACACCCCCCCCCCCCCCAAAAAAAAAAAACAATGATTTCATAAACTGTTTATAAACCACAATTGAATATATAAATATATTATCACCAAGATTTTAGGCACATTAGAAGAAAAATAAAGATTCATTCGTAAAAGCAAAAGGGGGAATCTCACAACACAAGCAAGTTATCTGCAAATAAATGATTTTATATTTTAACAGGTCATGATCAAATAGCATTATCAATAGTAGAAGTTAACATGTAACAAAGGCGAAAAACATGACAACAACAAAAGTGAATTAACAGGAACTCCGCATAACAGGATCCAGACAACAAAACAGGCATCAACCAGAATGACAAAATGGCACGAAGAATGCTATGCGAGAGTTCACCTGAAAGAACTTGGAAAAACGCAAAGGAGATGGCAAGGGAGGTTGCTTTGTTGCTTTTTGATGGTCTCCATTAGAAGAATTCGTTGCCATTGTCAAAACCTCTGAATTTCAAATCCTGAACCAATTTCCAAACAGTCAAATTTTCTTACAAATAATGAGTCCTTGCACACATAAATTAGGTGAGCTACAAAATTTTACACATTCAAATCTAATAAAAATCCAAATAACAGTTATGGTCAGAATAAGAGAAAGGGAGAGTGAGAGAGCTGACAATGGACCTGGTATGAACTCAAAGCAAAGAAAGACGAATCCAGAATCCCAAATCACAGTTATAGTCCAAACCATGTATTATCAGAACACAATTTATAGTAAAAATGAAGATCCAGAACTTGAAATATCTCCCACCAAACGCTAAATTATTATTATTATTATTATTATTATTATTTTAAGTTACTTAGTTAATTCCATACCAAAAAGAACTAATCAAAACGATAAAATAACAAAAATTCATTTTGGGATCCTTCAAACTCACGGAAAGTTTAAGAACATCATGAAAGCTCCTAGGCAACGGCAGACACCAAAAAGCAGGCATCATACCAAACTTTAAAAAAACCCAAAAACCAAAAATTGAATCTTTTTATCGCTACGGCATAGTTAAATACCTGTTGGATACAGAAAAAATGTGTATACAGGGATTTAGTACAAGGGCTTTTCTGGATAATCAATTTTGAGGTCTAGGAATTGGGTGATTTTGAAAGATACGAGGAGGTGATTATAACACTAAACAAGGTAAGGATAACAAAGCATTAAGTCAAGGTTATGTAGTTATGTGCAGTGGCTGAGCTTGATTACGTTGTTAGACATACAAAACAGTATCTCACTCTCCTGAACCGAGGAAATATTTTTTTTTTTTTTTGGTACATTGTCGGGAGGCATCCCCATTCACCATGCCCTCGGGGTACAACCCGTTTGGGCAGCCCCTCATTGTAATATGGGTGCACTAAGTTTCGCAATCGGAGAAAGGACGAGACTAATTCCCCAACCGAAGATTTTTGACTCATCCTCTGGCCTCCAAAGATTTTTTAAGAAACTGCTTGAGGCATGATTTGATCCCTGCACCAAGCAATCCCTTGGGAGCTCAGCTGCCAACTGAGCTACCTTTGGAGGTTTAACCGAGGAAATATTTAACATGCTCCAAGGCCACCACGAAATCTTTTAGTACTCCTCTCATGTCATTAATTTTTTCTTTTCTTTTTTATTCGTGTTATTTTTTTTTTCTTCTAATTTTACTCTTTTATTTATACTTAGGGACCACTTAAAGAATGATGGTACCGCTTAAAAAAATAATCTCATGAACTGAACCTCAATGAGCTGTCTGTATGTACACTGCACAAGTATTATGTCACTGTTTTTTTGAACTGCCACGTCTAAGTGTTTTCCCTATTGATATATGGTTTGGTGTAAATATTATTTTTTTTATCCTTATTTGCACATGCAACTTGCGTAGAGTGCACGGGCAATCTGAGAGTGAGAGCCCAAGCTTCACGTGGTCATTAATTGGAAGATTTGGATTTTGTGACCTCTATGGTTGAAATGTATCAAAGTAAGTATAATGAAATTATAGCTTGTTTTACTATAATTAACTTCTGTCTTTTAACGTGAGAGTAAGACTCATCAAAATGTTCAAACAAGGATTTTCAAGTTTCATAATTCTCATAAGAGCGATTATATTTATTATTATTTTAGATTTATTATTTTTATTACTTAATTAGTTATTATTAGATCAATTTAAAATCAATGTGTCGTTAATTTTAAATTGATTAAACGATAACCAATCAAGTAGTAGTAAAACTAAAATAATAATAAGTATAACCTTCCCTAATTTCATATATTATTGTTCTTCTTTATTTATTAATATCCTTGATATTTGGATATTTACAAAGTATTTTTGGATAATAATTTGCAAAAGCATATTATTTACACGGGAGGATATATTTATTACCATTTTAGGCTTATAACTTTTACTACTTGATTGGTTACCGTTGTATCAATTTGAAATCAACGACACTTAATTTTTCTCATTTTTTAATTGTTGATTTCAAATTGATCCATCGATAATTAATGAGATAGTAAGAATAGTAAGTCTAAAATGGTAATAAATATAACCACTCCGTTATTTATGTTTAAAATTCAATTTTACACTCCTCAACCTAGCATTTCAGATGCGCAAATAGTAATCTTCGTTCATTTTCTTCAGAAAATTGCAATGAATAGCATCTCGTCCATTTTTGGACTTAAAAATGAGTGTAGATTCAAATTTTCATTTGTGTAAAGCATGTAGTTTACATGATATATCGTACAAATTAATTTCGCTAGATGGATTCTCATATTGAACAAGTTCCTTGATTGCTTCTTCAATTTCTACTGTCTCTCGCACAAGTGCACTCAAGCAAAACCCCAGAGCACTCAAACACAGAACAACTTGGTTCTTCACCTCCTGCTCACCTTCAACACCATATAAGTTATCAACAGCATTTCTTGATTGTTGGAGATAACATCCAATGGTTTTTTCAATGTCATCTTCGCCTAGACCAGAAACCATGCAGATACCACTAGACTTTGGTGACCTTCCCAATTCAATATCACAAGTGATGTTCTTCTTCTCAAGCTCCTCCTCAAGAAACCTGAGTGATTTCATTCTAGAAATCTCCTCAAATCTTTTTATAGAAGAGCAAATAAGTTCCTTCAATTGTGCAACTTCACCTTCTAGCACACTCACATACTCTTTCCAAGAGGCCTCACTTCTTTGGAATTCTTGTTGGAGGAACTTCAAGGCATGATCTCCAAGGTGCAATGTATCAGCCAATGTGGATAATGACCCAATAAGCTTATTATAACAAGCACCATGAAAAGGTAAGAACCAAAAATTGGGCTCCAATTCTGCTTCAACAACAAATTTCCTAAGCTCGTTAATTTGCATCTTCAGCTTCCTATGGTTTTCTTCCAAGTCTGTTTTGGTCCCAACATTAAGTAGGCTCAACGAGCAAATGGATTCATAAAGTGTGGCAAAACTATTAGAGAGCTCAACTTTTGCACACGTAGAAGCTCTTTTGGGCATGAAGAGAAGATCCACCAAAATCGAACAAGTTAGCCCAATGTATGTTTCAATGATTCTCACAGTAGCAAACTCACTTGGTGGGCCAAAATTTTTCCTACCCAATATTAGAATGGCCCCAATCGTTGCAGAAATACCACCAGCTGGGCCATACATTTTGCTTTGCTTAAGGAAACTGGTGAAAATGAACCATGGAAGAAGAGACAAGAATCTTATTGGCAAGAATCTCTCAAAGACAAAACAGCCCAATACTCCATACACAGTTCCTAACACAGTCCCTTGAGCTTTCACATTTGCAACTCTAAATGTGGCTTCCCTGCCTGATGCAAAGGTTATAGCCACAGGGAGTGCTGACCAGAACCCACTCTCTTTGTTGTATAGTAAGCCCAAGAACACTGCAAGGCCCAGTGAGAGTGAGCATTTGATTGATGAAATAAGTTTTGGGCTTCTTAATGTCGTCACCCAGTTGGCCCATTTTTCTTTACCCTCTTGAGAATTTCCTTTTTTGTGAGTGGGCTGAGGCTGCTGGTCTTGAATGTTAATTTGGGCTTCGCCCAATGATTTCTTGTGGAGGAGTTTGGTGCAGAATAAGTAGAAATAAACGGGTAAATCTTGGTGGGTTGTTGGAATGGTTTGAAGGGATTGGAGAAACTTGGTTATGTTTCTTGGATTGGGTTCAGGAACAGTTATTGAACCACCATGAAAATTGTGTTTAATTTCTTTTATGGTTAGGCTAACATGCTGCTCTAGCATATTAAGACCTTGTTTCATATCTTCGTTGAGTATGGTGACTGGAAATGAATTGATGTTCCTTAGAGCCAATTCCATTCCTCTCAAGGTGGTATCTATCTCTTGAAGTTTCTCTTCAGGGCACAAGCAATATGATCTCAAAAATTTAATTGGAGGTATCTCCCACCTCACGCTATTCTGTTCAAGGGAAAGAAAATGAAGAAAATAATGTTAAAGCACTTTGCCCATTGTAGTAGCAATGTAAATATTTAAGTGTTATATTTATCTCATTCAACATGAGATAAATCAAATTCCTATACACATATAATAAAGATGAATTCCACCTCTCTCTTTTTCTCTCTTCAATTATTTCTAAGTTCCTTTTATAATTTTGTTTCACTAACATAAGATAATTCATCTTCAATTAATATAAGAAAAACATTTTTCAGTATGAATTTCCATCAACTGAGTTTGTGGGGCTTACTTGGTATTTTGTGATGATTTGGATTAACTTAGTTCGTGTAGTTGCCAAAGACTTGGCATGAGAGATTGATGTGAGTGCTAAAGTCTTGTCCTGTTCACATATTGCCTTCACAAAAAGCTTCAGCCTTTTTAAGGTATTACGTGTTAGTAGCTTGTAATTATTTCTCACCTGCACCAAATAGGAAATAAAATTCAAACATCAAATCAGTTAGTTTTGACAATTAACCACTTTTGTAGTACTGATCATAACATTGAACTAATTGTTATTCTTGCATCCTTAGTGGTTAGCCCAGACAATACCACCATAATTATGCTACAAAATAGTGGGCAGGCCATGCTTCTATATAACGCTATTGAGTGTAAATAGCTAGTTTTCTCTATCAAAATACTAATAATTATATTTCATTTTTTATTTTTTGTCCAAATTAATTTTAATATAGTAATTTAAAGTGTTATGCCCTATCCGAATGTGTTTTAAAAATATATATTTCATCACTTGAATTATATTAATACTATAAAAACACCGAGCTACTAATAATTAATGTTAATCTGAAAATAAAAATGAAATTGTCATATGACTCGTATCTACAAACTTTTTTCTTTGTCAATAATTAGTAATAAAGTGGGTTTTTTTCTAATAATACCAAATATATATTTCATTTTTTCTATTCACAGCAGATCTGATTAAAGGAACAAATTTTCTTGAATCAATATTTGTCGGTAATAATATTTTTATTTTGGTGAATAATGAGAAAATAATTCGGGAAAGGTTTTATATATATATATATATATATATATATATATATATATATATATATATATATATATATATATATATATATATATATATATATATATAGGGGAGATATTTTGACTACCAAAAGTGTCCACTACCACCTTACTACCTATCAAATCACCATTGGATCAAAGAGAGAGAATGTTAAAAAAAATTTGAAGAGAGAGAAAATGTTAATCCAATGGTGAATAGATAGGTAGTAAGGTGGTAGTGGAAACTTTTGGTAGTCAAAATATCCTCCCTCATATATATATATATATATATATATATGTGTGTGTGTGTGTGTCTATATATATATATATATATATATATATATATATATATATATATATATATATATGAGGCAGGATCCTTTGACACCGGTGTCAAAGAAAAAGTTTGACACCTCATCTGAGAATCATTAGATTAAAAAAAATCAATGGTGTCACATGTTTACAAATCAGAAGCGTTGATTTTTTTTAATCTAACGGTTCCCAGATGAGGTGTCAAACTTTTTCTTTGACACCGGTGTCAAAGGATCCTGCCTCTATATATATATGTATACACACATATATATATATACATATGGGGTAAGATCATTTTATATTGGTGTAAAAATAATGTCTTACATTAAATTTTAGCCGTTAATTTCCGTGCATTTAATGGTTAAGATTTACTAGGAATTAATAATTAATGGGTTCATTTTTTCTAAAGTTATTTTGGATAACTTTATCTATATTCACTGAAATGACGTCGTTTTGAGGCGAAAACCATGGTGCTATTTGTAATTTTAATTTACTTCAGTGTTATAATAGTCTTTATCATTCTAATTTTTTAATTTTTCAACCCCACAACGTCATCGTTTCGGTAAACATTAGACCAAGTGTCTAAAGTAACATTAGATACTTTTTTTCTCATAATTAATTAAAGAGTGGACGAAAATCAACAGTTAGATGCACGAAAATTAACGGTTAAGATGCATGGTAATAAACGAATAAAATTTGGTATAAAACTTATTATTCTTACATAGGTGTATGTCAATGTCATCCATAAACACACATATATAATCTCTTATATTTATTTTATTATGGTTGGATCAAAATTAAATTAATAGCATTTATTTAATGTTATTTTGATTAAAAAAAATATGAGAGATGGTAAGAGAATGAGTAGGATCTTTTGACACGGTGTCAATTTTTGAAATTTGACACCAAATCTTAACCGTTGATTTCCTTCAATCAACAGTTATCATTTATTGGGAATTAAACTTATTAATTAATTATTAATTCCCAATAAATGATAACCGTTGATTGGCGAAAAATCAACGGTTAAAATTTGGTGTCAAATTTCAAAGTTTGATACCGGTGGCAAATGATCCCATTCCTAAGATAATAGACAAGAGAGGCATAATAGATTCTAATTAATATTACATGCAAATATTACCCGGTGACATGCAAGACGTGGGTAGAGAAATAGCAAATCAAAATTAAATTAATAGCATTTATTCAATGTTTATTTTGATTAAAAATAATTACGAGAGATGGTAAGAGAAGAGACAAGAAAGGCATAATAGATTCCAATTAATATTACGTGCAAATATTACCTGGTGAAACTGACATGCAAGACTTGGGTAGGGAAATAGCAAATCAAAATTAAATTAATAGCATTTAATTAATGTTTATCTTGATTAAAAATAATTATGAGAGATGGTAAGAGAAGAGACAAAAGAAGCATAATAGATTCCAATTAATATTTACTTGCAAATATTACCTGGTGACATGCAAGACGTGGGAAGGGGAATAGCAATGCTAAAACGCAAGCAAAAGCTCCAAGGGAGGTGCTAGCTGCTACGCGGAGAGGGTGCATGAGAGGTTCAGTGTGAACGCCATTGATGTAAGCGATGACATAAAGTATCACTGTCTGACCCAATGCTATTCGTTTAGCTATCAAATGTGTTGTCTCTGCTGGCAGCACCACCATAAATGCAGCAATCGCCACCGCCAAAGCCGTCGTGCCCTTCGAGAACTGACTAGGTCCGATGAACCACAAGATCAATATGGCAGGGACTATGCTCTGTATTGTAGCATAAAGTACGAGCCAACAACCACGTAACGTGTCTCCCAAAGTGGCATCGTTGATAATGAGAATCACAGTCACATATGAGAATGCAGGGAAAGCTATAAGGTCTTGAAAGGAGGAAGGACCATAAAGGGTGACACAACCCACTATGGTGCACCCTAGTGCTGTTCGGAATGCAGAGGCTAGACATGCTTTCCACAATGGCATCTTTGAAGCAAATTAAGTGATTGTGGTAATTTGCTCAATTTGGTTTTTGGCTTAGAGTGCTGAAGATTTGAAGCCATCCTTGGGTTTTATAATGAGAGAATGAATGAGCAAGCACATATAACAAAGTGGAACTTTGCTTGTTTGGATGTGTGGGACCATTGTGCGGTTAGTGAATTATATCAATAAGAGTCATTATTATTATCTATGAACCATTTGAATAACTACTGTGGCATTCTTTCTCCTTTTTGGTACAATACGGACCACTATCGAAGTTATGACTTAGTCCATGATGAAGGCGGGGATTGGTGTTGGGACCAACCATAAATACACACTAAACATCGCAAAGTAAAAAAGATAAAGGAAAGAAAATGGAGACACATAATTCACCCTGATTCACGAGTTACGTCTATTAATATTCACTTATTCATTTATAAAGAGAATATAAATAGGCTTAGAAAACTCTAAACAACAATACTTATTCATGAGTTAAAATTCAACCTACTAAAAAAAGGAAATAAAATAAGCTTGAGACTAGGGGTGTAAATGAGCTGAGTCGAGTCAATTTTTAGCTCAAACGAGCAAAGTTTATGAAATATATTTTGAGTTTGGCTTGACCTATTAGCCTGGTAGGAGCTAAATTCTAGGTTTGATTTGACTTGTTTTTGAAAAATTAAAGGTTTGACTAATTTATAATTGTAATATTTATTTTTTCCAAATTCACATTTGTCCAAATGTTGAGATTATTAATGCATCAAATTTTGTATTCGATCCCTTATAAGAGAAAAAATAATCGTAGAACTCACTCAATTCACATATAATTACATCTTTCACATGCTATCTAGCCGGAACAAAAAAAAAAACCATTTTCAATACATTCAATTATCCCATTAGAGATTCGATTCATGGGCTAGTTTGGAACCAATTCAAGATACATTAAAGCTGAGATGATCGAATAATGAGTTCTGCAATTTCTTCTTAAACTTTGATCCAACTCATGAATTGAGAAGCACACATACCCACTCACATGGAACTTGTATAGGACCCAAAGTTTCCCCTCTTCCGGGGCTTTCAAGCCAAACCTCATTAAATTAAGCTTGGACTTATTTGCTAAACATTTTTTTTAAAAAACTTGAGTTTGTTCTATTTATTAAGCAAGCTAGGCCAAACTAAACTTAAAACAAGTAAAGTCTTGAGCTCCTGAGAAATCGCTTAACTGATTTATAACCCTACTTTAAGGCACACAACAATATCAGATCTACATGGTATGGGGAGCGCCCTATTGTATTCAACAAAAGGGGTCCACATATGTATAAGATTAATAACATAACGAGTGACGTGACAATAATTCATCTCTGTTCAGTGGAACCCCGACTCTTTTTACACTTCGTTTATTTTTTGGAGCTCATATTACCACTTCAACCAATCATGAGGATTAATGGTTAGCTATCACTTATTTTTTAATTTCCCACATTACACATTATATATTACACATTTTATTGTGGCAGTTCTTCTTACTTGTTGATACAAAAATTAGAATCATATATATTTTTAGTGATAAGCACCCTCAGTTGATAAAACTCATATATACCACTGAGACGAGAATTTTGTTTTGGCTGATCTAACCGTAATTAAGTAATACCCAAATTGTAATTTATTTATAATTTTTCAAACAGAAGTAAGTGGAGTCCACGCTTTATTTGGTCACATATTAGGATTCCATGTAAAATGTTAGTTGATGACCGTCGTCAAGCTTTACCTAATTCAGTCATGTTTCACAATAGTACAAGAAACATCATATAAATCTTAAAGTGTGTGCTTGTGGGCGTTATTGATTGGTGCCATTTGGTTCAACCCTGTTAAAATAAGAAATTATAGATGTTTTTAGAATAAAAGAAATTCTTTTGTTTTATATTATTGAATGTACATTATTTAAATTATATTTTAACTATATTTTTCAAGTTATTATAAATAATATATATTTATTGATAGACATAAAACGAGGGAAAAGTTTTATTCGTAGAGTATCTGAATTTTTTTTTAAAGTTTTAAAACAATAGATTTAAAAAAAACTAAGCAATCAAATTAGACAAACAGATTTGTTTATTTATAAGCAAGAAACACTCATAAGATTTAGATTCAAATTTTGTATAAAGTAATTTTTCTTTAATAGGTAACTTTAAAATACCACAATAAACTTGTGCCTTAATTTATAGTATATCCTAACTTTAAAATATGCTAACCTGTCTTTTTTCTTAACTTAAAAAAGAAAAAAGAGCAATCAGAACATTTAATGCATAATGGGATTAAAAGTGGGATTGTCCTAGATCTCCACTCAACCTAATTTTTCAGTTTCAGTTTCAGAATTGTTTCCCTTGAGAAGGAGGAAGGGTCAAGTCAAGTGGGGCAACATTAGTGCACTTATCAAATACAAGTAGTCATATATTGCTATGATCTCGGATAATCAAATATCATGATATGATAAAGGCTAATATGTAAGGTGTGTGTTTGCTCATCTTACACTAACTATGTGTCTGGTACGGAGAGCTTTGTTGGGGAAAAACGCAAAGGAGAGTGAATTTTTATTTTAAGTAAGTATTTTTACATTTACTATTTTTTTTAGAATGAAAGGTATAAAAAGTAAATTATTGTAAATTTTTTTAATTATTCCTTATTTATTTTTATAAATACTATATAACCCTTTTTAATTTATAGCTTTTTGTGCTGACGGAATTGGTGCAGAACTAAGCTCGTTACTCTGGAGCTTCACTTTTATTTTGTTTATTTTTTGGAGGGAGGAACAATAGCACCCACCTACTCCTCCACACAGCCCGGCACCATCTCTTTTTTTAAGGTACAACGGCGGTATCATATCTCTTTTTTTAAGGTACAACGCGGTACCATTTACTTAATGGGAAAAACCAATTAAAAATAGAGAAAGAAAATAAAAACGGGATAAAAAAAATAAAAAATAAAAAATTAAACCAAGGAAGTCGCAATTCGACCGTCGCACCAAAAGTGGCTGACGTCGACAAAAATTCATTTCGGTTTAGAAGAAACTCATAGGTGCTACTTTGGAAATAAAATAAAAAAGTAATAAAATCATTTAACATGTATCATCATTCATCATATAAGATGTTATCATCTCTAATTTAATATATATTTTTAGGGTTAATGAGACTCACATATTTGTTGTGTATGTGTATAGGAGAAGATATTCTTTTCATATAAGTTGGAAAATTCTTAAGCACGGATCTATGAATAAGAGATGTTGTGGGAGTATCTATAGGACCTAAATTATCAATAGACTCTCCAACCCATATTTTTAATATATAATCGAGATAGTACATAATAAATGTCTCATACTTTTTTTCTCTATGAACGCCTTAAAATTTCACATGTTTAGAAAGGTTTTCTTGGAAAGTAGGAAGCAGCATTTCTATGACCATTTGTGTTATGATGGTGGAATCCTATGTAAGAAAGTGGTGTAACCTTGTCTTTACTTCATAAAAAACTAGTTCTCTTCACTGCTTGCTCTTCATTCCCTGTTTTATTTCCCTTTTCTTTTTAAAGGGCGGCGTGTGATGTAGTGCGCTTCTTAATTTTGTATTTCAAAATCTAGAACTCTATATGTTTCTTTTGAATATTCTTTTGGATTTTAGTTACCTGAACTTAGCCCCCCTCAAATAATAGTATTTTTTAATCTAGCTTCGCCACTGGTAGTATTTTGACTTCTAAATGTTCAAAGACGATTAGCAGCAGCCAATAGAACTAAAATTAGGGAGAAGAGAAACGAAGCGAGATGAAAGAACCAAGTTGTGGGAAAGTTACCAATTAACGTACCGTGCAACAGAATGCGAGAACTTTGGTTTCATTTTGGGCGTTAAATAAAGAGTTCGCTTTTTATCATCAATACAGATAATTTATTTATATTGAACCCGAAACGACATCATTTTAGGACAAAAATTAAGGTACTTTTGTAATTATAATTTATTTCGGAATTATAATAGTCTTTTTTATTAAAATTTTTAATTTTTCAACTCAAAATAACGTCGTTTTGAGAACGAATGTAGATAACTTATCTAAGTGTAAAAACATTAAAACCTTGAATAAATTCCACTTATTAACGAGAACTTCGACGGTAATGCCATATCTTCTTATTTTAGATGTAACTATATTTTTGTGTATCATCCGCTTAAGGTAGCTTTTTTCTTCTGTAATTGGGTCAATTACCCACCAGTGTAAAATTGCTTTTAAGAGGTTTCCATTTTCCTATTCGGGAATTATCAATATCATCGATATCATTTTTTCTACAGCTAACTCAGAACACCCTTTAAAGAATGCTAGGCACAGTTAAATCATTCAGCTAAATCATTTAAGCTCCCACGGACAAAACTTACAGCTAGTGAGGAAATTATTGAGAACACGGCCTCAATAGCTGTTAATGAGGGAAGAATCTGAGAAGTTTATTGCCTAGTACAATTAAAAGTACTTCTCATCCATAGTCAATACTACTACCGCTATATAATTGGGGGTTCATTGTACAAGTCCTAGAAAATCGAAGAGTTGCGCATGGCTACCTATGCTGGATATGGTCTAACGTATAACGACCTCAATCAAGTTATTCCAAATCCCTTTCCTATTGCTAATTTCAATTTAGAGGATCAAACAATATTATAATCAAAGAAGTAATTTTCTACCTTAACATGGAATCTTTGATATGATTCCATTTGTGACAATAAAATTATAATACCCCAAAAAGCTCTTGTAGTACATCTGTGCAAGCCAAAACTTGAGATCTTTTATCTAAAGAATCTGAAAGAGTATACCTTTACTGTTTAGATAACGCCACCTCCTAATTCAGAAACACAATTTCATACTAGAAGCGTTCCCAAAAGATTTATTCAACTAGGGAAGGAAATAAAACTAATTTGACCAATCTTACATTATGAGGACAAATGACTACTACCAGGATCGTATATTCCAGCACCAAGAGCTACGAAAACCCAAAATACGATTATACTTATGACAGCAGTTCTCAACAATTGGTCATAATTGCTGTTTTGGCGTCCATCTAATTCATTAGTAGATGGATGCAGAGATGGTGAATCATCGTTCTCACTGATGTCCTCCTCCCTATCAATCCTGCTGGTCCCAGTCGCATGAGATATGTCCAACTTGCCAATTTTAGAACATTTCATGCAAGTGCAGCAGCCTCCAAGATACGATGGTAGTATCGGCAGATTTTCATAAAGAACCTTCTGATACATCTCCCCTTCTATTTTCAACTTTTTCCTAGTACCTGGCTTTAAAACCTATGACTCAAACGCATCAATTAGTTAATTTAAGCAAAGCGCAAATTTTACAGTGATAGTTTTGTAACAAGTAAGAAATTGCATAGGTTGTTATCTGGATTTGATGCGCTCCAAGGGTAAGTAAAATTGCATTTAGTCAAAACAATTCTTTGAATTGCCATACACTTCATGATCACCAACTTCATGACTACTTTAACTCTTGTTACTTTCTTTGTCATTTTTGGCTAAATAAACGAAAAGAAGAATTTACCTGAATAAAAGTCTGGGCAATAACACGAACAACTGCTGGAAGTCTTATGACAAACAAACAACCAAGACGATTAGGAAAGTGATCTTGCAGAAGGGAGGAACAAGATCTCATCGTTTTCATGGGAACTCTCAATGGAGATAACCCTGCACAGTCCACCAATACTGTAATTTGAGAGTTGTCTGCATCAACCAAGTGCAAGACTCCATATTCTACCTGTGATACTGAAGTAAAGACCATTGGTTACCATTAAACTAAAGCATGAAAAGTACTAAGCATTACAACTGAACTTGTTTATTATGTTCGGTAGACAAAAGCGAGGAGAGGTTTTTTTTTTTTTTTGTGTGTTGGTGGGGAGGATTCCTGTCTCAAAATAAAGCAAATATGAGAATTAATGGGAAGAAAAAGATATACATACTTATTGCCTGAGCAAATTGAGGTCTATCTTTAGATGCCAATGAGCTGCAAGCTAACCCAAGCCTTACAATGAGGCAAGGTCTGTGTAAAAAATCAGACCCATGCCAGAACACCACATTTGACCATTTTTCCAGCTCTTCTCCCGAAAGAATTCTGTAACTCTCCCGCCAGCATATTGTTTTCTTGATTGAGGTAAGGAAGCATGAAAAGTCATTATTAGAAGCTGAATAAAATCTGTAGAGCTCATCCTCATCGATTCTGCATAAACACTAATAAATCATGGTCCGCCGCAACAGAACAAACCAAGAAATATGCAAGTAAATATGCTATTGCTATCTATTAAGGCAACTCTGGCCAGGATTTCAAAACTTGCCTCAAGAAACAAAACAATACAAAATCAAAATAGAATACAATAGACAAATAGCATCAATTTAGCAACCATTATTAATAGCTGGATTATCTACAACTGCACTGTTGCATATGTACAAAATTCAGAAGTTGGTGATGAATATCCAGAGTTAACAAAAAATATTTAGCATATTCAACTATGTGAAAAGAGACCAGATGCAATTGCAGATAAATTATTACATTTTTGAACTTCTCTTTTTTCCAAAAACAGGAGAAAGGGACAGATCCACACTATCAACATAAATTACAAAATAACAGTAATTGTATGAACATTTACTAGCCTAGTTTGAAATGGAATTCTGAGAGTATCATGTCATGGTATTTTTTGGAATGGCGCAATTTTGCAGATAATAGAACCACAAATACCTTTCTGGCAAACTAATCCCTTGATTTTCCAGCTCTTGATTGAGTTGAACCAAACAATTTTCATATTCTAAAACTTTAGGAGCGCTCTCGCAATGACTGCAAAAGGCAAGAAAAATATATTTGTAAGAATTAAAGAAGCTTGAAAAGAGAAATCAATACATGAAAAGTCCAAAAATCTCAAATTTCTCCGGAAGATGAACCTGGCAGCACTTTATTCACCACAAGCTTTAGTCAAAGAATGAAGTCACTACTTTTGAGATTCATATGTGTAACATTTATAAACACTAAAAGACTAAGGTTGATTTGGGGTCAGTTCTTCACCATTTTGGATCAATAAACATCAATATCCTACATTACTTTTTGAGACCAGAGGCCTATGCTAACAACAGTTTTGAACATAAAAAGGAACGTGTTTTTTTTTGTGTTCAAGATTGATACTTTTACTGAATTCACAGTATAACGAACTTCAACAATCATTCATGTTTAAACAAGAGGAATATGCATACAGACAGACAAAATTTTCATGTAACAACTAACAAGTTTAGGAAACGTCCCAAAAAAGGCAGACCCCAAACATCATATTCAAATGGCAAACTTCTTATTATCGAAAGTTTTTCAGTTCCTGTGTGTCTTGTGCACGCGGGCGTGTAATTTTCTCTAACCAGAATTTCCAAAGTGGCATTTTGATAGAATTTTCAGTTCCTGTGTGTCTGGGTAAGAGAAATTTTGATAGAATTTGGCATTTTGATTTTGCTAATGACATATAAAACAGCAACACAGAATTAAACTCTTAATCTTGCAAACTGCATCAAGTTTGAAATTAGGCACTGAGCCTCTTATCTATTATCAGGAAAAAAGATGTAGAAACTGGTTCAGTGATGTTCAATCATTACTTACCTTCCATTTTGTACAATATTTTATGGATGGATTATTGAATTCATAGACTACAAGACTAACAATTCTCACCTAAAACAATCGTACTCAGAACTGCAGAATGATGCCAAAAATGTTTGTACAAATAAATTTGAAAACAGTGACTTGAATAAAATTATTAGAAACTTAGGAACCTGAATGAAACCTGGCAGACATAAAGATAATAATTTTCCATTAATCCTATTATCATTTAAGAAAAAATTCCAAAAACAAAAACTGAGTGGCGAAACAAATCTAGTTTACATGGGATGGCTAAAAGTTTGGTTTAGTTGTTGCATATCAATCATTTGTGAAGCTAAATGTAAACCTGCAACTTAATAAATCTCCAAACAGATTAATGTCAGAGAATCATATATTAGAAAAAAACCATCTAGCAATTATGGGCCAGAAGTTTGATACTAACTGATAAATAACCATATCACCTAACAGCTGAAGCTATTAAGTGAAGGTCTAAGAATCGTTTTATATAATATCTCTATAACACATCCCCTCACGTAAGAGCCATTTGGGCTAGAAACATAGATATTGCACAAGCTCTTTTTTTGGTTCTATCTTGTGCTAACTATAATTCTACTAGAAAGTGAAAGGCGGTGAGGATCAAACTAGTGGCCCCGTGGTCACGGAGGCTTTAATACCATAATAAGCAATCAATTCAACCGAAAACTCAAACTGTTAAGTGACGAGCCTTTAATGGTTTTATGTTACATCTGTCTAACATACCCTCTCACATAAAAGCCCATTGGATTTGAAAGGTGGACAATGCATCAGGCCTGTAACTATGTTAAGAAACTCCACAATATTTAATTATATTTTTTTTAATAGAATGGGGGAGATGAGAATCGAAGTTGTGATCCCGTGGTCACTACTATGATAAAGGAACCAATTCAACCCAACATAGCTTGACTGATGGGCCTTCAATGGTTTTATATTATATCTCTCTCATACTAACTCAATAAGCAAATGTTACTCTACTCATTACATTTTTAGACTAGAAAAATATGGATTTATGATGTTGCCATTCTTAGCTCATAAAGGCATGTATTTATAATCAAACCACAATAGGGTTAAATATCACAAACAAACCTTAGCATGAAGCTTCAAATCATATACCTTGTATTCAAATTAGACTGCACAGGAGACAGTTCCGCAGATACTTCTGAATCACGTGAATCAGTAACACGATTTGAGGTTCCATCATTTACTGAGGTTCCATCATTAAATTGTTGTTGATCATTAAAGACTGTAGCAATTGAAAGGACTAGTAATGGTCTTGACAGTACCTGGTAGCAGAAAGATTTATTAGCTATGGGCTTCACGAACATAGCTAAAGTTGGGATATTAGAAGAAGGGATAAAAACAGATAACAACTAGACAGAAAAGAGAGATATCCTTAACCAATTTGGTCCTCCTTAACCTAATAGTAAAAGGGGGCTGGAAAAATATCACATTGTGTATCTTACGATTGCCAATGATGAAATAATACTATAAGGATGAATAGCTTGTAAAAGCGTCCATACAAAGGCAATAGCAATCTTTTTCCATGTAAAGCAAAAATGAGGAAGAAGAAGAATTAATTTCTGACAAATTCACCAAACAATATATTTAAAGAATAATATAAACCATTAAAAAAAAGACCTTAAGTGATCATAAGGTCACGGGTTCGATCCTCACCGCCCTCCACTTGAGAAATTAAGTTAATAAGCATAAGGTAAAAGAAAAAAAAGAAAAATTGGGCTTATGCAATATCCATGTTTCAAGCCCAAAGGACTCTTACGTGAGGGTGTGTGTTAAAGAATAATATAAAAAAAAAAAAACCACTCCCCGTTAAACCCGACTAGTGAGTGTGGGGTGAAGAGAATAATATAAACCATTTAAAAAAAAGACCTTCACCCAACACCTTAAAGTTTTGGGTTGAAGTGGTTCTTTATAGATATATCTAGAAGCCACCCACAAAAAGCATTCCCAGACAAAGACCTCCCATAAGCACACAAATATAGACGACATGAACCAATTCCTAATCTTCAAAATGATGCTCCTTCTTAATTCATTTTTATAGAAAATGATTTTCCCAAGATATCATACTTTGCTACCTATGTTACACCAACACTGACATGGGATACGACACGACACGACACTCTGACTCGTTAATTCTAAAAAAAAAGTTAAATTTCAACACGTTAGGACACGTTATGATAATAAAAAATATTTTTAATTTATGTAGTGTATATTGTATTTAATATCCAATAATTTAATAAAAAAATAAAGCTAAACTTATAATATCTATAAATCTTGCAAAGAAACATAAGATATCTCAAATATTTATATTAAACTCAATAAAATAGTAATCGTAATCCAACGAATCTAATAGTTGGAATTAAAAAAGCAACGCAACGCAACTTTTAAACCCTCTTTTGAGTCCCTGCAACACTTGTTGGAGTGTCGGGAAGTGTCGGAGTGTCGAGAAGTGTCGGACACGACATGTGACATGTGAGGTGTTTTCAAGTGTCAGGCATCATAGTTTGCTACTTCAAAATGTCATTCAATTATATTTTTTATGAAAACTTCAGAAAATTTATAATCACAAACCTGCATGCTTTTGACCAAACCCCTGAAGGGTGCCCACCTCTGAATCCATTTAAATGGTGGATAGACAAGGATTTGTAGACCCTGCAGGCCTCGCCATATACATGGGAATCTACTCTTGGAGAACCTCCTCACGGTCTCTAATGCAGCAACTTTAAGTAAAAAAAATGTGACACGACCCACAGCACTGCTTCCAAAGTCACCGTGGGTCAATGAAACAAGGTGTTCATAATTTCTCTGTGCAAATCCTTTAGGGCGTGATGCAACCAGCAGTTTCTTGTACGTTTTTTTCCCAGTGATTGCACTGCTTTGTTTAGAATTAGAGCTCATACTGCAGTTAGAATTATCCACCCTGTCTCCCATGTAAACTGATGGCAGGTCAGCTTCCCTAGCAAGCACAGCAACAAAAATGTATCTTTTCAGATGCAAAAAATTAATATAAATTAAAATGTCTTCCAAGTAAAAAAACTATCTATTAAACCAAAATCACCCATTTGCTCTAGAACATAACGCGATCCTCATCGCTAAATTGTGACACTAAGGCGTTCAAGAGAACAAGAAGAAATTACTCTTACTGCATAGCTACAACTCAACACAAATCCTGTACTTTAAAATGGACTCTGCAAATCTTGACGCAGATGCGAAGCTTCTTAAAATTAAAATGAGAAGCATGTTACCAAAAATAATAAATAAATAAACAAAAATGTAATGAATACCCGCCTATATGAATTAGCATTGTAATTTGTAAACACTCTGCAGTTACAAATCACTCTGATATCAAAATTTGCAACAAATTGGTGTACGAATATAACACCAGTAGTTTTCCCTAATTTACAGATGATAGCAATAATCGAAACAAATTACAGGAGCAAATAATGCTATGCATAATTGTTGTTCGATCCAAACTCCTTAAACCGATTGTTAGGTATTCCGATCAAGATCAGTTACCTGAAATAAATATAGATTTATCAGCTTCGGAGGTTAGGAATGTGAGTGCAACTGATGAAATGGTTGGATCAGTCTCTGAGCTTGTTCTTCTTCTTCCTTCGTCGCCGATTCCACCAAATGCTCCTTCACTTTCCGAGTTACGTCGCAGTCTTAGATCATTGGTTTGGAAGAGAGACCGGAACCGAACCAGATTTTCAGCCGTTGATCGGGTACGCGACCACGTGGACGGTGAAGATCCGCTGATTGATCCATGTGCTGTACAATCACCTTTTAGCGCAGCGCATAAACTTGCGTAGACTGAATTACTGAATTAATTAGTAGTTAATACATTACTATCTTAAATATAAATTCATTACTTCAAATTGGAAATGTATCTTCTAATGTCAAAAAAAAAAACATGACATGGTCATGTGAGAAGATCATAATTATACAAAAATAAATCAACAGTTATGATTTTGTAACTACATATTTTAATATATTTTTTCTCTTCTCTTTTATTATCATTAATCTATTTATATATGGTTATGATTTCTTCACATGTTCAGGTGATTTTTTGATCCAGATCCTTCAAATTACACAAGAATATGCTTGTGATTAATTGGTTTATGACATGAAGTTTGTTTAAGTGGAGATCCGCTTATTGAGACGTCAATGTCAATCAATGTCACGGACGGGGGCACACATGGAAAGCTTATAAACTTGCGTAGACTTCTTACTAAATTAATTAGTAATTATATCCTATTAGATATTACTATTGTGCGGAAGGATATACCATCATTAAAATAAATAATAATATGTTAAGGATATACCATCATTAAAATAAACAATAATATGTTAATAATTATTTGGTTTATGATATGTTTGTTCGAGTTTTTCTTTATCAAAAAGTATTTCTTTTAATTAAAATATATTTTAAAGTTTTTATAATAATTAGATAAATTGAAAATAAAAAATAAAAAAATAATTTATAATTTTCTTATAAATTTTAGATAAATTTCAATAAGCTTCAGCATAAAAATAGTTTTGAATATTTAATCTAAATACATCTTTAATTTGCATAACTTATATAAATAAAGTCTAACTACGATTTTCTCGCGCTGCATTAACAATTTGTAATTTCCATTTATTAGTTTTCTTTTATTTTTGCATTACCTTTTTTGGCAACAAAAATTCTGAAGAGGGAGGGCTGTTTGATATTGTTAGTTAAACTTGTAAGTTGTAACTAATTAATGACAAATATTTAAAATTCGAGAGTCATAATAATATTAGAAATTTGATATTTTATGAGGTTATTTACTCTTTCTCCTATTCAAGTAACTTCATGTTTAATTTAGCATAAATTATTTAATCAAATATTTATGAGAAAAAGACCACTATAGCGTAACTTAACATAGAAATCAGATTCTAGGTTTTAATTTAATTCATATAGATAGTATCAATATAAAAATATCCTAAATGCTTCTTTTTTTGGGAATAAGAATTTTTTATTATGTATCATTTAATGTATAAGATTTTGATTACATATGCCATTATTACCTTTTATTTTAATAATATTTGTAACATTATAAATAAGATGACACATATAAAATGACATGGATCAATGTTTTTTCTATTTTAAGAATATAAAAGAATTGTTTTAAAAATATTGATTTTAAATTTTACTAATAATTTTTTGGAAAAAATATTTCTGTTTTTTCTGTAAAAAAATTTCTCTTCCATACTCATAAAAGTGAGTGGATTCTATTGTAAAGAGAATAGAGCAAAAAATTAATGAAACTCACTCATTTTTATATGACTGTGGCAGATAAATTTTTTCTACAACAAAAAAAAGAAACATTAAACAATAATTTTTTTATCAGTAAATCATTATAAAATTAATTGAAATTTTTATGAAATTTTGTGATATACAAATGACGCAAAAAAAAAAAAATCGGGAAACTTTAATTAAAAATTGAAATTCTTTTTAGTTTTTAAGTCTAACAATACCTGATAATTGATATAATACAAATATAGTTGGATTTCATAAATGATAAATCCATAATGAAATGACCTACAACAATTTGTAGAGATTATTTTGGAGATAATTTTATTTTCTACACATATAAAAGTATGTATGACATACTTTGTTTTCCTCTTCTCTTCATGACCCCATATAAGGCCCACACCCTTTTATGAATATATAAGAGATAAAATAATTCCTAATTGGGCAATATTACTCTTATGCAATAGGAATTTTTTTTTATCTTATGTCCATACATCGATATTTGTGTCAATTATTTTTTATTTTTTTTATTTTTCTTTCTATTGGACCCCACTTTAAATTGAGTGTGTAGGAGATAACAAAATTTTTATGTGACATGAGACTACAATTACCCTTCCTAATTTATATAGCCATTTTTTCTAAATTTGTCCACGTGGATTGTTGCAATACCCATGCCAATTTCTTATGTGGATCAATGCGGATCTGGGTTAAAGAAATATCTCTTTAATGCTATTTTTGCCAATACTAAATAATGATATTTCAGTTGGAGCTAGAAAAATAAGCAAGTGAGATGAGAACATGTATTTGATCCTTCTTATTATCATTTTAGGAGGGGTTTAAAGTCTTAGTCCCTGGATTCGCTCCGAATCGAACTAATCTCAAAGCAATGAACCGATTAAAATATCTCTACACAAAAAAATGCTATCTTTGCCACTTCCGTTGTTATTTTTTATATATAAATATTTTAATTATTTTTTAGGGCTAGTCGTTCACTCGGAAAGTCGATAACTAATTCTTTAATTCTGCTAAGTAACTAGCCATATTTGATCGGAGTCAACTATGAAGCACCGACACTTCAAAAACCCTGACTTGTCGTGTCCGATATTTCCCGACACTCCAACACGCATTATAGAAATTCAAAAAAAAAAAATCAAAGATTACGTTGCATTGAGTTTTTAGTTCCAACTATTAGATTCGTTAGATTACGATTACCATTTTATTAAATTTAATATAAATATTTGAGATATCTTATGTTTCTTTGCAAAATTTATGAATATTATAAGTTTAGATTCATTTTTTTGTTAAATTATTGAATATTAAATATAATATAGGGTTTTATAAGAGTTATGTTGTAGGAAAAATGATTGTGTAATGTTATAGAGATTCGTTTTATGTGCCGTAATTTTTTCTTTTTCTTTTTTCTTCAAAAAGTGTGGGTCCCACAAAATGTTGTGTGTGTAGAAAAGTTTGTTGTGTCATGTTAAATGACAAATACAAATCCCTATAATATATACTACATAAATTAAAAATATTATTTAATATCAAAATGTGTCCTAACGTGTCGAAATCTAACATTTTTTAGAATTAACGTATCAAAGTGTCGTGTCGTATCGTGTCACGTGTCCCGTGTCGGTATCGGTGTTATATAGATTCGCGGCATGTCAAGCCTTGGTAAGGTTCTTCGCTTTGCATCAAATTAAACTACATCCTCCACTGCTTGTGCGGGCCCCCGTCAATTCCTTTGAGTTTCATTCTTGCGAACGTACTCTCCAGGCAGGATACTTAATGCATTAGCTACAACATTGCACGGGTAGATACACACAGCGCCTAGTATCCATCGTTTACGGGGAATCAAATCAAGTTTGTCCCCCTCCTTAGTCAACCTGCATTTGTTGTTCTAGACATGCATTTGGAACTATATCTCTACAGTTCGTATTTAACATTTAAAGAAACGGGGATTCGAGCAATGAACTGGAATGGGTGGAATCAATTTGTTGAAGAGGGAGAAAAAATTGAGAAAAAGAGATTTTGGAATGGGTGGAATCAAAAGATTCAAAACCGATTAAAAATCAGAACTGAACGGTTTAAATAATTGTTTGAATTTAAAAATTATTTATAAAATTTCAGTTTTTGTTCAGTTTCCAATTCAAATTGTTACTTTTAAATTTTTTTGCACACCTTTAAAGTTGAGAAAGTTTTTGTACCCTATGTGTGACACTTTAAAAATTTATTACGACTTCAGTAAATATACCAGTTGTATAAGTAATAAAGTGATAATAGTAAGGTTGTCGATCCTACGAAGATTGATTTATCAAATAATAATTTATTTATATAATTAAAGTTAGATTGACCATAAATTATTTTTGAGAATATGTTTTAAATCAATAAAAGTGATGTTAACATCCTTTTAGAGTGACAACCAAGGAGTCTTGCAGCAACCCATACTTTTCTAAATCTCCACTCCAAAGCAAGGTCGTTACCAGTGAGGAAACCCCGAGCTCAGCCGCTAGCGAGTTTCCCCAACCTAGATTTATGGAGAAACTAACTATCCATCTGCCTGAACTGTTCTTGATAATTCCTCCCAGTTCTTTTGTCCTCCTATTCCAATCGAACCATCAATGTTTATCTTTAACAACAGTTCATAAAAATAGTCTAGACTCTTTTTTATAAATATAAGTTGTATTTAAAACTTTGTCTATAAAAATAAAAATGCAGTGTGCAAAGTGTTAATCATTCAAGCAAATAAAAAAATAAAAAAAAATTCCAAAAATCTGCAGTTGACATATGAAAATGCCACAAATCTATGTTTCATATGATATCTATGTAACAAGTATTGTTTCGAAAACAACTAAGATAAACAATGAATAAACATCACTTAAGTAATACGCTAATACCTAAAGCATAATTCAACTTGACACATCCATGTTTATTATCTTTTCAAACAAGATATATCAGATTATGTAGCGCTCGGTACCAAAATTAAGAATAGAAGAATCTGCATGGATCGGTTCAGAATCAGTTTTGACAAAAACCGAATCGATTTTCTTTATCCAAACCGGTTTGAAACCGATTCTAAAATCGGTTAATGTTTCACCACCGATTTTGATTAAAATCAATCAAAAACAGTTTAGCAATTTTAAACCGGTCATGAACCATAAACCGGTTTTCAAGTTCAAAACCGATTTTATAACATTTTCAAAACCGATTTTTGATGAATTGTGCTATTTTTTGAGAAAATAAAAAATACCTTTAGTATTTATTTATTTGCTAAAAATATCTAGCTATTTTGATTAAACATGAAAATGCTCACTATTGAAACCATTAATCATGGATTCATCCATATGGCAATGATGCTCGCAGTCATGAAAATTCTTGTTTTTACCATATATATGCTCACAATCAGCAAAAACATAAAAGATAAAATTACATTATCAATAATTTTAGTAGAAACCAAACCCACCATATTTGAGAGATAGAATTAATAATTCATAATAATTTTGGGCAAAAAAATTTATTTATTGCAATTTAATTAAATAATTACGCAAATATCACAGTTTGAAAAATATTTACGCATTTATTGCACGCCTCACTGGGGCGTCTCTCGTGAGAGGAAGACGCCCAAATGGGGCGTCTCTCATGAGGTGGTGACACGTGTCACTTGTTTTTCCAAAAAATATATTAATTTAATCGTAAAACTTCTAAAGGTCATAACTTTTGACTCGAGTATCCAAATTAGGTAATTCTTTTTTTGATTCCACGTAACTTTTTGAGATCTACGCAATGACATCTCGTTTGATATATTTTATTTCTCACCAACATAATTTAAATTTAAATCAGGTAATCCTTCTTCCTTAGATATTTAGAATATTTATTTAATTATTTCCTTTATTAATACAGATTTTTCAAATTGATTTTTGAGTTTAAATCACAAATCAAATCTTTATTTTGTTTTCCTTATTAATAATAATTGTTACTTGTGAGTCACAAATCAAATTTTTGAGTTTAAATCACAAACGCAGAACTCAGAGGCTTCTGAGTTTAAAAATGTGACGCGTGTCAACACTTGTCAAAACCTAACACATCACTAATCACGTCTAAATTGGGTTTCAATCAAGAGGAAATCACGCCTAATTTAGGTAATTTTATTTTTGAAAAACATTCATAAGCCATCATTAATTTCAGACCACAAATAATAACCTAGAAGCTTATAGCATTAATCATTAATTTTAAAAATGATATCCTTCTTCCTTAGAAATTTATAATATTTATTTCATTATTTTCTATATTTCTACATATTTTTCAAATTGATTTTTTTAGTTTAAATCACAAATCAAATCTTTATTTTGTTTTCCTATTAATAATATTTTTTTTTATTTTGAATTTAAATCACAAACCAAAATTTTGTTATAATAAAGAAAATTATTATAAAAAAATTTAAATCACAAATCAAAAATTTTATTTATTTTTTTATATTAAATCACAAATCCAGAACTCAGAGGCTTCTGAGTTTAACCGCTCTTATAATACCATTCTTGCAAATTAAAATTGTGTTTTTGAGAAATAAAATATGTCAAATGAGATGTCATTACGTAGATCTCGAAAAGTTATGTGAAATCAAAAAAAGAATTACCTGATTTGGATACTCGAGTCAAAAGTTATGGCCTTTATAAGTTTTATGATTAAATTAATTTTTTTTTTGAAAAAACAAATGACACGTGTCACCACTTCATGAGAGACGCTCCATTTGGGCGTCTTCCTCTCATGAGAGACGCCCCAGTGGGGTGTCACATGTGATGCCCAAAAGAGGCGTCACAGTGTGAAATAAATGCGTAAATATTTTCCAAAATGTGATATTTGCGTAATTATTTAATTAAATTGCAATAAATAAATTTTTTTGCCAATAATTTTGAGCAATAGATGTATATAAGAGATAAAATTATCTTCTATAATATGAGAAACACTAATGCGATAAAAGTATTATGAGAAACTCATTGAGTCAATTTTATATAAACCGTAATATTAAAAAACCAGATAAAATAAAATATTATAGAGAGAAGGGGAAAAAAAATACAAAGATCAGAGGTAAATTAAAACGTAACCCTCAATTACTTAACTTCTTTCATGGACAACTTTGGCAGAGGAACAGGGTCTAATGAATCTCAAGAAAAATTATTTTGGCAGGTATTTGTGCAATACAATCTACCAAACTTGCAAACGTTATGTTAGCAGGTAACCGTAAGACAAATTGGGGGGGGGGGGGGGGGGGGAATAGATATGATTTAGTTATTTTGGATATCCAAACTGTTGTGAAAATAGATAACCAAACCAAAATCAAAATTATAAAACTGGATTGATTTTTTATAAAAACCAAACTAGTATATGAAAACTATTTTATAAAAACCAATTTTTGGAACTGATTTGGTTCAGTTGATGAATTAGTTTGGATCATTTGATTTTTTTTTGAACACCTCTAAACAGAAGAGAAGAGAAAAGGAACCTAGTATAAGAGGAAGAACTATATAGGGAGAGAGAAGTTGTACAATTTTCATATGTTTTTTCATTGCCACTTATGCTAGTATATATACCGTACCACCCATGGGTTTAGTAGTTTGTTATAACAGAAAGCTGACACAATTTTGAAATAGAAAATAACACGATAATAGGGAAAATAACACGTGTGTTAACGAGCCGAGCTTTGATCTTAACGGATCAAACCTGTATTTAAACGTGTCTGACTGACCTTAACCTGTTACGAACATAATATTGGCCTGTGGCCTAGTTTATTTACAAAAAATAAAAGCCTGTGTGAAGCCTATCTTAGCTTGTTAGCATGTTAAAGAATAAAAATACGAGAACAGAATTCCACAAAAAATCAATTTCCAGATAGAAACCTTAGCTTCCAATTTGCAGCAATAATTTACAAAGTCTACAATAAATAAATAAAATTAAAGTGAGAGAAGGTAGATAACAGGTTATATTATCTTAGCCCATTATAAAAAAAGTGTCAACAAAAAAAATAAAAAAAAAATAAAACAAAAAATAAATTGACACAAACGAGCAATGTACACTGGAACGAATGAGTTTTTATGGATTTGTTTGTGTGAAGGAGGATGAAGGATAATATAGAACAGCACTAGTAATTCCATAAATATACATAAATTCAATATATATCCAAATAGCATAATATAGAACAAAACATTCAAAAAGTCTGTTAAACCAATAAAATGGGGTGAAATAAATTGATGAGAGAGTTATTACAAGTAGTATAAAAAATATAAATAAATATTTATATACTAAGCTAGCCTGGGAGGCTCTAAGGCCGAGCTTCTGAATTAGAGCCTGAGGCCTTTTTATTAAACGAGCTTTTATACAAGTCCAAGCCTAGTTTCAACACGAGCTTTTATTAAACGAGCTCAGGCCTTTACGAGCCGAGCCAAAGGCCCCTGGCTCGTTTACCACCCCTAAGAATAATATGCTATTGCACGGGTTTAGTATAATTGTTTGTCCGCATGTAATAATAATTTAAGTTGCAGTTATACTCTAGCACTAAATATATTCTCGTTGAAAAGACTACGGTCTTGTAGCGAAGACAAAGGGGATGAGCCTTAGTAATTACTTATTAATTAATAATGTGTCATAGCTTTGGAAATATAATTACCTTAGGACTCCGGGAAGATGTTGTGTGCTTAACTTGTGACTGCCCCATCTAAAGACCTAGATTAGAGAGATTATTTTCTTTTGCCTCTGCTTCAAAATTTTCGGCTTCCTCTTCCTCGGTGACCAACCAATTGTAAGGAAGCTGGATTTTAGGGTTAGAGCTGTTGCTTTCTTCAACATTATCAATGACGAGGACATGAACGGAAAAATGGACGATTTGTAACCGGATTTAGGAACGCCATTCTCTCATGATTGATGAGTTTGCTTAACCCCCATTCCTTTATCATCAAACCTGGACGGGTTTTAAATGTAATATGTGCTCCTGCTTCCAAGAAATGGTAGTGCTCCCGAGAGATATAGATTATCCAAAAATATTTTGAGCCATCAATCTCTTCTAGTTTTAAAGTAAGTGGCATATCAAAGCGTTCTTCTGTGTATTCACTTTCAAAAGAGAGATAAAAAGGATGCGGAAGTGGCAAGGAGGATGACTCTGAAGAACCAGAAATGTTTACCTCAAAAGCTACATAAAAGGCAAAACCAATCCAGTTGCGATCCACATCAGAGTTTACTATCCTTATTATTTTACCCCCATTAAATCGATGATTGAACCAATCTGGAATTAACATTTCATTGATTTTCCCATCCCAAGGAACAACAATGTCAAAGCCACAACGAAAGTGACGGGGTTCCTAGTACCAAAAGAAAAAAAAAACAAATATGAAAATCAGAGCAAGAGAGAGTGCAAGGGAAGCATGCAAAGTGTGCACCCCTACTAATCTTATATATAAGCCACGAAAAGTACTAAGTACCATTAGTGAGACGCAGGCAGTCAAAAATATATAATATAACCATGAATTAAGATTACTAAATTGGGATTAGGAAAATTTGAAAATACCTTACAACTGATGAAGCACTATCTAATGGGAGATTAGGAAAATATTTAAGCTCATGAAAATCAACATGTTTAAATATGTTGTGTCTATTTTGGAGGATTTACATTACTGAATATCTAAGAGGGATAAAGATAAAAAGTTTTCATGTAACCAAGTCATATAATTGAATTTACACACGAAAGAATCTACTCCCAATAGATTGTAAATCCTTCGGATGGTACAAATATCATACGAAAAAAAAAAAAACCATAAACGTTTCAGAGTTTGAGAAAAAGTGACTGATTGATAAACTGGGAAGGAAGATATGCATAGCACGCACCTGAACTAGTCTTCCTAGCCAAATACATACCAACCACCACCACTGATTCTTTAAGGATACTTTAAAATCTCTGCACAATATATTGGCCAACTTGGGGCAGTCAAAGATATATAATCCTGACCTATGATTACGAGATTCCGATGTCATTTTAAAATACCTTCCCACTGATAAAGCACTTTTTGATGGGATCACAGGTAAAGATTCAAGCTCATGGCAATGCGCAAAGTTTAAATATGCTAAACTATGTAGACTCGCCATGGTATAAGGTACTGAAACAAAATTGTTTCCTTCTAGATTCAGTCTTTCCAAACACCTTAACTCTCCAATAGCATCAGGTATTTCCCGTAGATTGCAAAAGCCCAAGTCCAGATGAATCAAAGATTCCAGAGTGGAAGAAGAAAAATTGAAAGTTCGTCCCAAGGGCAGTTTCATAAGTTTCAAGCAACCGGATAAATCTAGAGTTATAAGAGACGTCATCATGTTAATGGTATCGGGTATACTGACAAGACTTGTGCAGTCTCTCAAACTCAAGAATCTAAGCTTTGCAAGAGCCCCAATAGATTTATGAATCTTGTATAAACTTGTACATTGATCAATATCAAGGTACTCAAGATTTGAAACCTGTGCAAAATCTGGCGTGCTTTCAAGTTTTGTACAACCAGAGAGGTGTAGAACCCTTGGAGAAATTAAATTAGATGAAGTGCCGAAATCGAGACAGACCAGATTGCTACAGTTTCGCAAACTCATGAAAACAAGTTTTGTAAGAAGTCCAATGGATGGATGGACATGCCATAAGTTTATGCATCCTGCAAGATCTAGTCTCTCAAGTTCTGGAATCCCTTTAAACATTGGAGTTTCCATAAGATATTTGGAGTTGCTCAAATCCATCCTTTTCAAATTCGGAAGATCCTATCAGGAGAGAATATATTAGCAACTAATTGTTAGCATGTTGTATTAAAATTTGAATTTCATAAATTCACTTTGGTATACGCCTTCGACCTTAGAGTGAAAACTTAGAAAAAGCAATTTTTTATTTATATAAACTCACTCTCATTAACTTGGAAAAATAGTATTAAAAAACAGTTTAATTTTTGTTTATCTTGTACAAATTTTTTTAAAATCTAAGCCAATGATGTAGGTCATTAAAATAGAGTAAATATGGTAGCAACTACCTTAAAAAGCAAACTCTTAATGATTCGTACATAAATAATTGAACAGTTAATAGTAAAAAAAATTTAAATTCAAAATTTATCAAAATTATACAACTTTTTTTCATATTTCAAAATATTGATTTACTATATTTTAAAGTAAGAAAAAATATTTTTTTAAAAAAAATCACATCTCACTCATTTATCATTTTTAAAATAGCTTTTTTAAATTTTTTAAAGAAAATAAAACTCTTAAAGTAAATTTTTAATTTAAATTTTTTCCATATATACCATAGAATAAAAAATAAATTGTGTATGCATCTGTATAATTTGTGCTACGTGTTTTAATAAATATTTGAAAACACGATTCTTTTAAGCCTTTCGGACATATTAAAAATTTTATGTAAATAATATTCATTTTGAATTTCAAAATGTCACTATAAAATAAAATAAAAATCCATCTATAATGCCATTTCTCATTATTTCTTTAAACCAATAAAATATGAAAAATAAAAAATAAAAAAAATAACATTGAAGTACCTTGGAGCCTTCCCATAACCGTTGTATGCTGCTATTAGGCATATTCAATTCAACAAGATAATACGGCTCTAATTTTGCTGGCAAAGAAGCAAAAGGATAACTGTGCCACAAAAGATACCGTAGATTGTTAGAAAGAAAGTTTAGCTTTCCTGAAAAACTCTTATGATACAATATGAGCAGTCTAAGACTTGTCATCATTGATAATCCTTCAGCCCTTAACTGAGGACATTTGGAGACATCCTCTTTTTGATCTAGAATTATGGCTTCAACCATGTCCGTTCCCTAAAAAAAATAAGAATAAATATGTTAGAAAAAGGGGAAAAAATGAAATTACTTTAATCAATGAACTCCTTTTTTGTTAAAAAAAAAATTGTCTATATATCTTTAATTTTGGAAAGGTATTTAAATCGTTACCGTTTCTGTCATCAAGACATGATGGAAATCCTGAAGAAGCCACAATCTACTCCATGATCCTGGTTTCTCGGGAAATTGTTGCTGAACAATTAGCTTCCCCAATTCTTGCAACAATTCATGCATATGAATTTCCTGGTTTCTAATGGTTATGAGGGATTTTTCAGTGATAAGTGGAATTCCAATATCAGGGTTTAATCCACAACAATCTAGAACTCGCCTTACATAATCCTCCCTCTCTCCTTTAAAGAAACAAGCAATGTGCAAAAATATTTCTTTCTCATTTTTCTCTAACCCTTCAAAACTTATCTTCAGCACTTGCACAATTTTTTGGTCTGGATTATTCCGCAGTCTATCCAAGGTAGCTCTCCATTGGGTGGCATTTCGGGTACATAAGAAGGAACCCATAACTCTAATTGCTAATGGAAGACTTTGAGCATATTGTAGTATCTTAGGGATCAACTCCACAAAATTGCTGCTTGAATCATAACTTTTGAAGGCTTTTCTGCATAAAAGTTTGTGAGCGTCATCATCATTCATCAAGTGAGCCTCATAAATTCTATCAGCTCCATACACTTTAAGAATATGCTCATCTCTAGTGGTTATGATTATTCTACTTCCTGAGCAAAGAAATTTAGGACTTATAGCTAATTCTTGCAATTGTTCTGATTGATCAACATTGTCAAGAACAGCAAGGATCTTTATGTTGTGTAGCCTATATCTTACAATCCCAGATATTTCAAAAGGACTGTATGTCTCTAGATTTTTTTCTTCTAGAGATTGACGAAGAATTTGTTTCTGCACAGCAATAGCACCTCCATCTCTATAAATTTTGCTTATGTCGTGAATAAAACAACAAGCATCAAATTGATAAGAGATTCTGTCATATAAAACAGTAGCAAGAGTTGTCTTTCCTATTCCACCCATTCCCCAAATTCCTAAAACTCGAAAAGCATCATCCTTTGAGTTTAATTTTAAAATGCTTTCTAATTGTGCTACATGAGGTTGTATTCCAATAAGGTCATCAGCAAACCCTGAGAATCTATGACCCAATATTTTTATCATTGCCTGAACAATATTTTCAATCTCTCCAAACTCCGGCCTGAAAGAGATAGGAAAAAACATAAGACTGCTAAATTTATCCCCAAAGAAAATAAAGGGACAAAAAGAAGAAGCAGAAATTCATATTAGGAAAATAAATTATTGGATAAAACTTTTGTTCGTAACCAGACACTCATGTTAAGAATGTAAAGCAGCAAAGAGAATAACCTTAAAACTTACTTATTCCTGACATCCCAACCAGCTGATTTGGCCAAATCCGTCATAGCTCTCTTCCATCCATCAACCTTGCCTGGATGTTGTTTGAATTTCTCTGTTTGTAAAATAAAGGCATTCTCATACACCCCATTCATTTTCCGTACATGAGATGGATCCACATCATAGAAAACTGGGAAAACAGTTTGTTTCAATTCTTCACGGCATTCAGCTATAGTAGTCATTTCATCCAAACACCATGATGAGGCAGCATAATCTTTTGAGAAGACAACAATAGAAACCCGTGAGTTTTTAATTGCTTGTACAAGCTGTGGTGAAATGAATTCTCCTTTCTGGAGCTTTTCGTCATCTTTAAAGGCAAAAATACCTTTTCGGGTGAGATGAGCATAAAGATGATCAACAAAAGTGTTGCGGGTGTCACTACCTCTAAAACTGATAAACACGTCATATTTACGGATCCACTGAGATGGAGGGGTGCTTTGGATGCTATTGGAATCCATGGAAGAACTGGAAGCCATACCTCTCTGGCCCAAGGGGCTGTGAACGCAAGTTGTACCTCCTTATCTCGGATATGGATAGGAATCTTATCAATCAATGAACTGCAGTCAGTTCCTCAGTGCGTAATATGTAACATCATGATTTTATTTGGATTGTTAGAAAAATAATAATAATAATAATAATAATAAAAGAAAGGTGCAAAAGTCGATGAAAGCTCGCACATGAAGATTATGAAAAAGTAGAACACATAATGCTTACTGTCGAGAGCATCTTTTTATGGTATAGAAGAGAATCAGTAATAGATTTGGTTTCCTTTGGATAAGCTATTATTTGCATCATTATTGTGGGTATGAATCAAATTGAATATGACAAGCATATAATACAAAGTAGCAGGCAGATCTTTTCCGAAAATAATGTTAAAAATCATCAATAATACGGATATGAGTGATTGAGGGCCATAAACTTTTAAAATTTTTGGACAGAAATATAAATTAAAAAATATTAATAATAAAAGGAACCATGAAATAAATATCTTGTTAAGGCATTGTTAGAGAGCGTGCACTTCTAAATTAGCAGATATCAAAATTCGCAACGAATCGGTGTATGAATATAAAACGAGCAGTTTTCCCTAATTTACAGATGAAAGCAATAATTGAAAATAATAATAATAATAGAAGCAAATAGATTTATCAACTAAACCCTAACTCCTTAAACCGATTAATAGATATTCCGATCACGATCAATTTCAAAAGCTTACCTGAAATAAATACAGATTTATCAGCTTCGGAGGTTAGGAATGGGAGTGAAACTGATGAAATGGTTGGATCAGTGTCTGAGCTTATTGTTCTTCTTCCCTCGTCGCCGATTCCACCAAATGCTCCTTCACTTTCCAAGTTACGTCAGAGTCTTCGATCATTAGTTTGGAAGACCTAACCAGATTTTCAGCCGCTGGTTGGGTACGTATCCACGTGAACAGTGGAGATCCGCTGATTTTGATCCATGTGCTGTACAATTACCCTTTCGCGCAGCGCATAAACTTGCGGAGACTGAATTACTAAATTAATTAGTAGTTAATACGTAACTATCTTAAATATAAATTCATTACTTAAAACTAAACAAGAATATGCTAATGATTAATTGGTTTATGACATGTTTGTTTAAGTTTTACTTTATAATTAAAAATGTATTTTAAAAAACTTTATAATAATTTTATAGATCAAACAAAAAAAAAACTTTAAAAAAAGTAATAATTCTCTTATAAATTTTAGAGTAAAGACCCAAATTGGTCCCTGACCAAAAACTCGGTACCCAAATTAGTCCCTAACAAAAAAAAACTCGTTAGATAGTCCACAATAAAGTGAAACAGGACCCACGTTAGTCCTTCTGTCAATCCAAAAGTGACGGTGTCAATGACGGTGATGATGTGTAACGGTAAGTGACATGCTGAAGGTCACGTGGGTTAAGGAACGACGTCGTTTTGAGAGAAGCATACACGTTGGACAGACCATTTGTAATTAAACCCAAAATTGCCCCTCACCTAACCGTTAGACACTTTACCATTTCCCTCTCTTCTAACTTCGACGGGCCATTGTTGAGAAGGAAGGAAGACAACCGTGTAGTAAACACTCGGCTGCGTTTGGATTACGAAGCTTTTCAACAATCGGAGGGAACCAGTGGAAGAAACGTTCTTTGGTTTTGTGTGAGGTTGAACCTTCCGTACAAAAAGGTAAGAGACTCTTTATATGTTGGAACATTTTTTCATTGTTCTTTGTCATCCTTTGTTTGTGGTCCCCATGTTGTTCCCCTTTGTTTAATACTTGTTTTGTTCTGCGTGCTAAGTGGACATTGTGATCCATGTTTCCATTTAGGGTTTTGTGTTAAAGAATGTAACTACCGGGTGGTGTGGTCCCTGTTTTACAAAAGGGGACATGGTTGACCCAGTAACAATTAAAAACCCATGGTAATCGTTGAAAAAAAAGTTAGCATCCATAAAAAATGTTGCTTTTTTTATTGCTTTGTATTGTTTAAGTGGTCTAAAGTCTGTGGCCGTTGGATTAATGATAGGTTCGGTTTTTTGGTTTTGAGAGATGTCCGAATACATAGTGATTGTTTATCATCATGGTGGTATTTTAGTCAGAGATGAAGATGGAGTGATGACCTATATAAATGGAAGGGTGGACTCATTGCTAGAGATGGACATTGACTACTGCAATATCTGTGACCTTGACACCCTGTTCAAGCAATATGGGTATGAAAAATGCAAGAAGATGATGTGGCTACAGCCTGGGGTACCCGATTTGGAACAAGGGCTGAGACCACTTAGTACAGATTCGGATGTGTGTGCCATGTGTGAGGCTGCTTTAGGAAATGGCAATGAGATACATGTCTACATCTTCAATGATATGTCTTCAATCTTTATACAGTGCTCATGAATCTTCTTTTTGTGGTCATTCACCTCTAGCTGCAGTTCATCATTGAGCTTCATGTCCAAAAAGTTCAACTTGAACTCCATTTCAGCAACATTCAACTCCAGCTTGTTAATTGTCCAATCTTCCAACTCCATGGTATCAGATGTAGCATCATCTACCCATGTAAAAAAGTTACAGTGTGGCTTCTTTTCCTAAATCAAATTCAACTATACAGTTAATAACATTGACATTAGAAAAATAACACATGAAAAAATCAACCTCACCTTGAAGTTAGGGCACCCAAAAAATGATCTATTAGGGTTTCTAAGTGTCTTGGAGGTGTAAACAACACTGTTCCTCCCACATTTACACAATGGAGCACCTCTCCTTCTTCCACTTCTGGACCCACATGAACTACTTGAGCTTCCCCTTCCAGAAGAGATATTCATGGCATAAAAACTAAGAAAAACCCTAAATTGTACAGTATAAACCCACCTTCACTAAACCGTCAATCAATTCGCCCCAAATTCATGCGTTCAATCTTCGATTCCACGCCATGCTTTCTGGTTTAAGATTGAACCCTAACAAACAAACGACGATGTTCCTTGGATGAAAGAGAACAGGTCTGTCCAACGTGTATGCTTCTCTCAAAACGACGTCGTTCCTTAACCCACGTGACCTTCAGCGTGTCACTTAACGTTACACATCATCACCGTCATTGACACCGTCACTTTTGGATTGACAGAAGGACTAACGTGGGTCTTGTTTCACTTTGTTGGGGACTATCTAACGAGTTTATTTTTGTTAGGAACTAATTTGGGCACCGAGATTTTTTGTCAGGGACCAATTTGGGCATTTACTTTAAATTTTAAGTTGTGATAGCTTTGATGCAATTGTTATCTGATTCTGTCGGTGTGCGCTCTTCTTGGTTATGCCATTTCGGTTTCGACCATCTACTGATGTACGCATAACGCATGTAGACATGTACCAAAAGCAAAAGAAGTTAACATAGAAGTTTGTATTTTTGATTACTGATCTAGATAACATATAACTTCATAAGGTTTTAAGCCCCAAAAAGGTCCATGAAGGTTTATTGATCTTATTAATATACACACCAAATATTGTGCGAATTATCATATAAAGTTGCCTTATATAACTTAAAGACTAAGAAAGATCTTAGTAACAAATTGAGTTTCACTGCGCATAAGAGGTAACACAAGTAAGACAGCTCCAGCTTACTACTATTATAAGAAGACAAGTTATTGTATATATTTGTTCAGAAAGAAAATAGCCAGAAAAGCAGCAACCCACAACAATCAATAAGAAGGTATGTCGCCTACATAAGGCAACAGAAAGCTTACTATAAATATGAAGGGAACAAACTCACGTATGATAATCTGATTCCAATTAACTATAACATATTATATACTGACTTGAGAGTCAAAGTGTCTTTGCAAGTACCTCCCTCAATCATTTCCATCGCGCCAAAATCTCATTAATGCTCTCATAAGGAGAAGTACATATCACTATAGATTCAAGCACACTTATTACAATTTTAAGTCCAAAATTTTCAACCTTCAACCGTGAGTGATTTAGCTCAACTTATCTTGAACCGATCAGATCAATTACAATTGAATAATTGGGGAGTATATTTATGCATGTCTCTTCTTTTCTTTTCTTTTCTTTTTTTTTTTTTTTGGAGAGAAAAGCTAAAAAAACAGAAAAACACTAGATAGTTACATGCAGGTCTCTTTTTAGTTACATGTCATAGAGATATATGAGAATTGAGAAACTTCAACTTACCCAAAAGAATAATTAACGCCGTAAAATAAAATCAGCTCCAATAATTAAAAAAACATATGAAGGCAACAAAATTTATTAACAATAATAAGCAAAAACATAACCTGCACACTGGGTCCATTAGAGAGGTTGTCACTAGAATGCTGATATCAGCTTTCCTTGAAAGTGCAATCCCGCCTCTTACTCATGTAAACCCAAAATAAAAAAAGAAAAAGAAACTAGCAAGTGACAACGTGCATGAACTCCACGTGCGACACCCGATGAATTCCACGTACATTGAAAATTGACTCGTTCCACGCACGAGGCTTGGAGGTTCAAAACTGGGAGTGAGGGTATGAATGTGATGAGAAGAGGAAGAAGAAGAGCGTATCAATAATCTCAAGTCATCAATGGCATCGAATCTCAACCCAGTGTTAGCGTACGTGGTGCTTTACGTAAAAGACGTAGCCAAGTCGGTAGCTTTCTATGCCAAAGCATTCGGCTATGCTGTTCGTCGCTTAGACGAGTCCCACAGGTATATTTTTCATTTTTCTATTTACTACCATTTTTCATCGTCAAATCGAAATCACAAAACAAGGTGATGTTATTAAACATTGATTCATTTTTAATCATCTCTTCAATATAGATGGGGAGAGTTGGATACCGGCAACACAACTGTCGCTTTCACTCCGATTCACCAGCACGAGACCGATGATCTGACCGGTGCTGTCCACACCGCTCGATCTAGTCGAGAAAGACCACCGGTCGAGGTTTGTTTTGTTTACCCTGATGTTGATGCTGCTTACAAGGTAAGATACTTCAATTAATTTCATTAATTAATATAATTACTTTACAATAAGTAATTAGTTGTTGATATATAATTCATCATATGTATTCTATGGATTTTGGATTTAATGGATCAGTGGGCGGTGGAGAACGGAGCGATTCTGGTGAGCGAGCCTGAGCTAAAGGAGTGGGGCCAGAAGGTTGGTTACGTCAGAGACATCGACGGCAACGTGGTGAGAATGGGAAGCCATATGAAGCCACCAAAACAAGATTAGTCACGAACCTCGATCGTCCATGCATTCAAGGGGACATGGTAGCAATAGGCAAAATATGCTATCATGTTTATGTTTGTGCTTGCGTTTGCGTGTAAACAAGACCACTATATGCGATATGTATTTGAAATTGACAATAAATAGAGTTTAACTTAATGTGTATACCTGCTGTGTCTATATATATTCAAAGAGTGTTCGATGCATGTAGAAATAACCTATAGTTGAGATGCAAGAGTGGTTTATAGAAAACAGTGACAAAAACCGTCCACAAATATATATTTGAGTGGAAATGGATCATCTGATGATGTGAGAAAAAGCATGAGATGATTACGTGAGAAGATCACAACCATACAAAGTTAAATCAATGGTTATGATTTTGTAATTATCTATTTTACTATTTTTTTCTCTTTCCTCTTTTATTACCATTGATCTACCTTTTGTCATGTGATTTTTCACATCACAGAATCTGAATCCATATTTTAGTACTTCTCCGCTTCTTAATAGCATTCGAACACATGTTTCGATGACCATATGCCTAGTAAGGCATCAATATCGAAAGAAGTAGGTACTGATCTCTCAGAAGACGTAACAATCATTCCCAGACTCAGGATCCCGCTGCGAAGTTGCTACTTTGCCACTCAAAAAGAATTTCTTAAATAAAGTTAAAAATACGAATTCTTAGTTTGACATGAAACATGGGCTAACCGTGAAGGATAATTTTATGAAAAAGGCTGACCTTTTAGGAGGTAAGAGTATTTTCAGTTTTTCATCATTAAATGCACTTTACTTCAAGATTCACATACAACATTTGTATCTTATATAGTAAAAAATAATTCAACCAATCAGAACTAAACCTTTTGAGATCTTGAACCGCCCAATGCCAAATCCGCAATCACAATATTTCAGCAAAAAGACCAAGCATAGCACCTAAACTCAAATTTAAACAAAGGCAATGCGAATGAACAAAGTGAATTTTCAATAAACTAGTCAAAAACAGCATCCAAAACACTTAGAATACAGCTTGTTTTCCAAGTCATGACAAATGGCCATGCAAAGAACTGAAGAAAGAAGGAATGTGGACAACTTCCAATGCCATTCTTACACGGATCAACAGTAACAGATGAACCAATCCATTACATATTCATATATCCTCCAGTTCACAAAAGCAGGATGAGGCGCAGTGGAAGAAGAATCACAACATTTCTTGTGACTTCCTTACACATCGGCTAACTTTTTTCTTGAAATCATCTCTTCTATCTCTCCACTCCTTCTGCAACATAAGATCATATAGGTCAGAACAGCCTCAAAAGAACTTTCAGACTATCTATCGAAGATCACATGTACAAAAGAGTATGGTGTAAAGATATTAGGAACAGCAGTGTGAAATTTCAGAAAGCAGGGTGCCTTGGAATAAAAAATTAAAGGACCATAAGGTGTAACCAACCCACAAGCAAAAAAGCTGAGAAAAATAGAAAAAACGAAAACAAATAGATTTGTTGAATCTTAACAGAAAAAAGAAGAGAATTCTCCTTCCTCGGGTTTACCCTTCAACAAAGAGTTTTCACTTTCACAAGAGAAGTAATGCTCAGTTTTCCAATGCTAACAATTCAAAATGACCCTCTTTTCTACCCCCAACCTACAATTTAAGCTAAGCCACAGCTCTAACAACTCTAACCACCAAACCAATTCTATAACTACGTTGCAACTAATTCTATAACTACTATGTACTGAGTCAAATTAATAATGACATATACATTACACGGTAACTTTTAAAGAGTCCAAAAGGATATCAAGAAAGCCATCATGATAAACAAGAAACCAAGTTTTCATATTGCTTGAAGTTGATATCCCATCAAATGGATGCTTCCTGCAGGAACTAATTTTTGTAATGGAAGACATAAAACTTACATGCTAAACTATAAGAAACCGATAGGTGTTGTTCCAGGGAGAATACCCGATTAGGATTTCAGGGTAGACCTAAAGACCTTCTGGCTTGGGCATTCTGGACTTAGCATGACTCTTCAGCCCTTACTCCCCCCCCCCCCTCCCCCAAAAAAAACAAAAAACTTTAACCTTGTCCTCAAGGTGAAGATCAGTCCTTCGTAGGCTCGTAGCCTTCTACATGGATTTCATTGCTTGAATTGTACGAACCCACGTATGCCTAAAGCATGATAACTTCCACCTAGATCCCATGTACCTTGTTTTCTTCCGTAAACGGAGGTCCTATGCTCAGCCATTGGATAGTTTCTTTTTGACAAAATTTGCCTTGATACTTCAGTTCGAAACCTTCCTTGGGTAAGATTATCTTGCTTAAAAATTTAATCGTTAAGTCTGCTGATTTTGTCAGTTAGAAACCCAATCTTATCTTCATGGGCATCCAACAATTCAATGCTCATGTTATATCCGTTCAAATCCAAACTCTCAAACACCTCTGTAATTGCTTTCATAAGGGTAATTGCACTCCAAATAACCCCACATAGCCTACTGTACCATTACCCACAAATCCAGAAGCACCATGATCATCTTCCCAGATCTTCTCATCTAGGTGGGGAAGAAATGTTGTTACACCGCACCTCCCCCTACGTCCACCATTCGTTCGCCATCTCTGGTGACTGCATCCTTGCATCGCAATATTGGAGATATGGGTACGGGGATTCTTGGGAATCTCATTTTGGACTTTGGGGAGATAGGAATGACCAGCATCTAAGTGCAGAAGTGAGTTATTGGTTTTAGGTTTTTTTAGCCCACTTAGTTCGGGCCCAATTATGGTTTTTTCTAGTCTCTCCCAATCCCAAGTCTAATCCCAGATTCCCAATACTCAAGACTTTCTCTTCATACTCCTATTTATTCTGTGAAATTCCCTACAATGCCCAATTCCCTAACTGCTTTCTGTTTAGCCTGCTCTAGAATATTCTTTAACAAACTCACTGTGTGAAAGGTGGGGACGTATCAAAAACACACTCAGATTTTCTTTGCTCCTGTGCTTCACAAGTCAACACATCAAACTTCAGGATTTTGTTTAGACTAGGGAAATTTGCCACTGTATTTAGTAACCCGTAGAAATCATCCATATTAATCACAACACAATGTATGATGCAATTCAATATCTCAGTATCTCACCACTCACACCCACTAGCTATCAACTCATAAATCTAAGATCATATATATCAAAACTTGACAATATGTTGAATACCTAAGCATAATGGCATACAAATTGAAATAATTAAAGATATACAGGATTAAAGAAAATTAAGGGAAAATTATTTACAGTCCATAAGATAAAATCATTGACTACAACAGAAAACGCACTATACAATTAAGTTAATAACACTTGTGGCATCTTTTGACTAAGTCCAGTTAGCATTTTCTTCTCTAGGATGCAAATAAATACAATATAAGAGGAAAGAAAGGTAGGTTCTACGTTGCAGTGAAACAATCAAGTAAATAAGAAAAAATTGCCAAACTTACTGCAGCTTCAACATTTGCAGGAGATTCATCATTAGGACTAGAAAGCATTGATATGATACTCAATACTATACTCTCTACCTGCAAGATAACATATAAAATAATTTATTCATAAGTAGGTTTCCATAGCTTATAGTTTCACAAGAAGCGAGTATATAAAATCAATAGTGGTGGACTAGAGGTGGCATACCATTTGCCAAGGACATCCAGCAAAGTTATTAATGGCAAACCCAACTTTAAATTTTTAACATTCCAAATTAGTTTTAAGACATTAAACTTTGGAAGTCTTTACAAACATTTCAGCTTTTTCTGTTTGAAATATTATTCTGGAAAGCTCTTGATTCAACCTTAGTCTTTCACTTTATAGCTCTGCAAGCCATTACAAACTTGAGAAACTCAAACAACTAATGTGTCTGCACTCTACCCCTATTCAGAGACTAATGATAAATATAAAAAATATAACTCCAACAATAGGGTTTGTATTTGGACAATTGGACTAGTAATATCTAACAGCTTGGCAATATTTTTTTTTTTCTTTAGCTATTAATTTTATGCTACACTAATCTCCAACAACAATAGTAAATAGAAATTTATAATAAGTATTTTATACATTATTGAAATGAAAGCATAGAAAAATGAGCCTCATCACGCTTTCTTGCAGTATCTTCAAAAGAAAAGTTCAATTTTATTCTTGTGATGATTATATTACCAAAAACTCAAAAGAAGATAAGTGAATGATTTAAATTAAAATTAATACCCCTTAGATGAGATAATTAATACCCCTCCACAATAAATGGGATAATTAATCAAAATTCAATCAAACTCATTTTAAAATTCAAAATAACAATACAAAAACCAGAAAACTACATTTAACGGAATTCAATTAAATTTAATAACATTAATTTCAACTTTACTCTTTTGTCTTTTAAAATTCCTTTAAGGAAACACAACAATGGCTGGCTGCCAAGTTAAGTCATCTAATTTGGGTTTTGGGTGATGCCTACCCTTCATTGTAGCAAGGCGATTTCACCACTACGCACATCTATGGCGTGATAGTGGCACAATCTCGTGCTATTAATAACTTAACTTTATTTGACAATTGATTCAAGGTAATATATTATGCCCCTCCATTTTTTAAATAAGGGGAAAGGGGAGGAGGAAGTGTGGGATATTATGAAGAGCTCCATTTTGACACAACTACTCAAACCATCCCACGCAACTAATAACCTAGCTTTATTTGACAATTGATTTAAGGTAATATATCATCCCCCTCTATTTTTTAAATGTGGGGAGAGAGGAGGAAGTGTGGAAGGGAAGAAGTATATTATGAAGAGCTCTATTTTGACACAACTACTTAAAACCGTCTTTAAGTGCAATGCAGATATTGCAGGAGATCATTTCTGCGCAAAACCATTCTATATACATAACATGCACATGGCAAACCACAGGGAGAAAATCAGTACAAGAATTGCATCATATGGTTAGCTTCTGGTATATATTTAGACATTTTAATGTTTTAACTTGATTATTAAACAAGAGCACACTGGATTTGGAGGTCTTGAAGATAACCTAAACTATCAAAACCAAGCCACAGGTTTAACAATGAAGAGTGATATTCTCATATACAAAATGTCCGAACCCTCTTCCCCCAAAGAAGAAAAACCAAGCTTTTGGCTTTATATTTTCATGTACCGTATGAACAGGTGTCCAGCGCTCACTTGCAAGCTCATAACCATTTGGATCCTCTCCAGGAGGATGAAGAATTGATATGCAAACCCGGCCATCAGGATATACTGCAAATTGAACAGCAAGTTTCAATCTCATGTTGTTTGAATCAAAGCAAAGATTACAAATAAGAAAAACCAACCATTGGGGTGCCATATCTCTGAGGTGAATTTCACTGATGGCGGACTATTAGGGTAATTGGGTGGAAAACTCATAATGGCATTGAAAAATCCCCCCTCGCTATAAAAAATTCAATTAATTGACAAAAAAACAACCGAGAGAAGTCAGTAAAATTCCAATGCTAGAGCACAGAGAAGACAAAATAATAGCTAGCAAAACTCATGCAACTAGAGGAAAGCAAAGTGGTAACGATTTAGAATATTATATAAATCCAATTATCCAATGAACCCAACCAAGACCAATCCCAATAGTTAACAGCAGAATCAATAATTCAGGAAAGCATCACCATTGAAAGGAATCTCGTCAATCAAAGAAAGAAACAACAACAACAACAACCGCAATGAATATTCTTGATTAGGGTAGGCAATAAACAAAAACATCAAATCAAGAACCTATACCAATCCAGAAAACTTTTTTCAAGTACCCAAAAAAAGCAATTAAATAGGTGATCTTTGGGAAGCGAAAAACCTCTGCCCTTAACTTAATCAACCCCAAATAAGATACAATCAAAGAAAGAATCAGGAAGCAAACCCAAAATCCAAACTTGGAATTGAAAATCGAATAAATTTTGGAAAAAGCATGATATTAGATTAGATGAGTATTACTAGAGAGTGTCGGGCGGTCCAATTACGGTGACACTCCATTCAAAAATGTTGCTTTCGTCGACCAAACCGGCTGAAAAACCGTCGACGGGGTTTTTGCAAAGATCTGCGACCAAAGGGAAAACCAATCAGCACATCGCGGAAAATCCACGCCAAACAAAACCTTCTTGCGTGGGATTTCAGGAAACGAAATCAAATAGAAAACAGAGCAAGAGAGAGAGAGAGAGGTACCTTTGAGCTGTTTTTGAAGGAGAAGGCTGGCTTGGGACGACATCAATAGAGAGTTGAGGAGCCAAATAGAGCTCTGCGAATTGTTAACTCTCTTTTCAAAACCGACACCTTTCGATTACTTATAACACAAAAAAGAAAGAAAGAAAGGGAGAGAGAGAGAGAGAGAGATGATTCGGTTCCCTATGATTATGAGCTGTGGGTTCGGGTTCTGCCGTTCAGGGACGCTATGCCAATGCGGGTTTTTATCTGGATATACTTATTGAGGCATTGAAAAAGTAAGAAATTGATCTATTAATATTTTAATCTTTGAGAAGATAGAATCTCATGTAGACGGTAAACCTCAACAATAAGATAGGGGAAGTTAAATGGAAAATGGTAAAAGCAATTTTATTAAATTTGAACTGGTAATCAATTCAATCGAGATATCAAATCAGTATGTTATTAGTTGAATTGTATCAAATAAATATATATAAATTTATATTTGAAAAAAATTATATTTATAATCGATTTTCATTTATAACATTACAACTATAATTTAACCGTTGATTTTCGCTAATAAATGATTAATATTTATTGTGAATTAATTAATGAGTTTGATTTACGAAAATAATAATCATTGATTAACGAAAATCAACGGTTAAGATATGGTTGTAAGAAGTTATAAATATAACCTTCATCTTTATATTTTATATTCAAAATTCCTTCGTAATAACTTTTATGTTGTCTAGTAAAATTCATAATTATATTTATCCAAAATTATGTCTAGCAACAAATGTAAGGATTGATGTGCATAACAAGGCCTTGAATGTGTATATTTTGTGCTTGCGTTTCTGCTTTGTGTATGCAGAAAATTAAGGATTGATCTCATGAGGACTAAAGTTGAACCACTTTGAAATAGGCATGGTGTGAGATCACATTGCATGTAATTTTCATGTCACTCATCCATACTTGATCTATGTCATTGAATATATTAGTGTAATGACCATGGAAGGTTTAGTTACGCTTGACAGTGACAAAAGCCGCATGATCTCATATTAATATAGAAGATGGACCAGATTGTATATAAGGAGAAATCTAAGGATAAATAGCATACAGTTGCGCACTACGGATATATGATATAATTATCTAAGGTCAATGTGTAGCCCAAGTGGGATATTGTTATGAAATTATATTTCCTAATGTGTTTGTGGGCTACATATTGTAATATCTATTGGGTAAATTAATGTGAATAAAGTGCCCAAATAGATTTCTTAGTAAGTGTAGGACAAATGGATTGATACCAGTGTTGGACCAACTAAGTATAATGGGAGCTTACTCGCCCAACAGTAAAGAAAACACTATAAAGGGTTATGGTTCCCAATATTTCAAATAATAACAACCCAACTTTTTTTTCCCATCAAGAGAAAGACAACACACTAAGGAGGTGTTTGGTTCAAGCTTTTTAAATATTTCCCCATGCATTTGACTTTGCCAAAGTATGTAGTCTATGTTTGGTAGAAAGATTTGAAACATTTCTCCATCTTTGCTATTTGCATAGCCTTTTATAATTGCTTGTTAAAATTGAAGCCAAGTCACTATTGAGAAAGACAATTTAGAGGTAGTATTTTGTATTTAGCTAGGTAAATATTTCAACACATGTTCAAACTTTACACAAATATCCAATTGGCACTGTTACTTTAACGTAATTTACATTCAATTTTTTTTAAAAAGGGGTATTTTAGTAATTGTAACTCATTTTTCCATCAATATTTTAACTCAAACCAAACATAGACTTTATAATATTTACCACATTTTCCCAGTAAAATTTCTTCCAACCAAACAACTTTTTTTACATTTTCCTACCAAACTCATTTTCCAACCATTTTCCTAGTAATTACATTTTCCTAGTATTCAAAAAATTTCTCCTCAACCAAACGCCCCCTAAAGAATAAGGATTAGGGTTATTTGACTGAGGAAGATCGCATACCCCATAAAGAGAAGATCATACTAAATAATAAGGATTAAAGCTATTCGACAAAAGAAGATCGCATACCCAAAAGGAGAAGATCGAAGTTATTACGCTTCTATAGAGACAGGTATGCCTCCACCTTTATGTTAATATTCATTTATGATTTGGTATGATGGATCTTGATTTGATGGTGATGGTTATCTCCATAAGGTTAAGAGGAATTATTATTCCAACAATTGGTATCAGAGCCATAATCATATTGAATCACGAGGGAATTAAGTTTTGTGATTTTTATATATAATGAATCGTGTAAAGTTTTGCTTTATTGTCTTTTGGCATGAAGTTTACTGTTTTTTGAATGTGGGTTCCATTTCATGTATTTTGTGCTAGCTATATAGTGTTATTTTTGTTCCGTGACGGTAGTTTTGGTTTTGGAACAAAAGTTGCAATCTTTTGAAAATCTAGGATTCACAATTTAATAAGGGTTTATTATTTAAACTTTTGAATTTGCTTAAAGATGGAGTGTTTGGAAGAATTTTGGCTTTATAATTGATTAGGGTTTGTTGTTTGAATTGGGAATTTGAATGAACAATTAATTCTCTTAGAATGTTTTGGGCTTATAGTTTGAAAGAAATCAAAAGTTTAAGGTCTTTGTTTTTGGGATTTTTTCTTAGATTTTTTTTTTATAAACTGGGATTTTTTCTTAGATTTGATATTCTTTTTCAAAAACCAAATTTAATTTTTTTTTTTTGGGTTTTGTTCATCATTTTCAAGCTCTCATCTGAAAAGACCTACATGTGCGTCGATAGTGCATTAATTTTTAAGCCTTATAATGAAAAAGAATTTATTTTTATTGATATAATGATACAGTATGTATGTATACACATTGAGAATTGATAAAGAATAATTTTCTTTATTGTTGTTATTTTATTTTTAAATGGGATTATTATCCCTAAAGGTTTATATTTGAAATTAAATATGATAGATTTGTTAGCCGCCAAACTGGCCAAAATTATAAAGGTTAATTTAATTTCAAATAGGTTGATCAAATAAATATATATTATTTATGCGAATAATTATCGGCCCAAAGGAAGTTAGTTGTTCGGCCAAATAATATATGTTGTATGATCATATGTGTGTTTGTTGCTTATGAGGATAATAATCGGCCCAAAGGAAGGTTATTATTTGGCCAAGTAATAGACATACCTGTGGTAATAAATATGTGATAATTATTAAGGCTTCACATGTGAGTCATCGTCGGCCCAAAGGAAGGCTATGGTTTGACAGGACTTATTGTCAATGTTTGATTACTGCATTGAGAGTACCATTTACAAGTTGATATTTTTGTCCAAAGATTGAATGTCAATGTTGTGCTAGATATCTTGTAAATAAATTCATTTGACTTCAGATTATTTGTCAATATCATGTATGTGATGGTGTTTAAATATATACATGATATGACTGTTATGAGTATGTTATCTTATTTAGATCTCTATACAATTTCTGCTACTTCTGTTAACTTTATTGCTCAAGTGAATATGATTCCCATGCTTAATGCAGATAATTTCAAGCCATGAAAAGAGAATGTGAAAATATTCTCGGCTGCATGAATTTGGACAATGCACTAGGGTTGACAAAACGAGCCAACCCGGCTCGGCCCGGCCCAACCCGCATGCAACCCGAAAAAAATGAGTCGGGTTAGGGTTGGCTAAAAAAATACGAGTCAGAAAATCCAACCCGACCAGAGTCGGGTTAGGGTTGACTCAAAGATATGGCTCGTGGGTTGGCTTGAAAAAATAGCTCGCGAGTTGGCTCAAAAATTGGCTCGCAGGTTGGCTCGAAAATTGCTCGCTAATTGGTTCATTTTCAGCCTATTTAAATGACCTTGTTGTATTAATGCACCAGTTATGTGGCTTCCATCAGCTTAAACAAAAGGTTACAAAATGAGAAATAAAAGCAAAATATTCTAGTTTCAATTTTTTTTCACAATAAATTTGCATCAACATCAAGAAACAATCAGAACCACTTGCCACCAAGTGGGTAAGATATTTGAACCAAACAGTGTCAGCACAGCCTAACAATATAGAACTGGCAGAGATGAAAGAAGATTAAGGACTTAGGTTAAGAGAAAAAAGAAAAATGATGACAACATGTGTGGGTTTTGTCTAATTTTGTACATTATATTTTGAATTTTTTTATAATTAAAAAAAAAACTCAACCCGCGAGCTAGCCTTTTCGACCCGCGGGTTGTCTTTTTTTCACGAGCTAGGTCGGGTCGGGTTGGCAGCTCATTTTGGCGGGTTACGAGCCAACCCGACGAGTTGACTCGTTTTTTCCAACCCTACAATGCGCTAAGGACTGAGAAACTCACTTCCACTCCAGAAAATCTAAATACGGATAAGATTGAGAAGTAAGAATGCTCGAATTAGGGGGTGAAAGTGGGCTGGGCTGGGCCGAGCTTTGTCCCGAAAAGCCCAAGCTTACGTCAAAAAATTTCAATTTGGCACGGCCCAAGCCTAGTATGAGTCTAACTGTTAGCCTGGTTTGACCCGTTTATGAAAAAAAACAAATGGCCTGGCTTGGCCCGTTAGCCTGTTAATTTTTAACTTCCAAGCAGAACCATGAATCAACTTTACAAAGTACTCAAATTCTGTTGCTACACCAAAAATCATAATTTCAACGTCCAAACAGAATCATGAATCATAACAAAACTAATACAATATGCATTTAAGTCATTTTCAAAAGCAAAATGCTCAAATTAAATAACATATTTCATCATATCCAACAAACAAATCCATACTATGCAAATTAAAATAATCACATGAATCCAACAAACACATCATGATGCTTGTAGTAAGTATAACCTCTGCCAAAAATCTTTTAATATATTCATATACACAATCTAACATGTTGAGATATTGGTTCATCCTATATAAGAAATAAAGTAAGATTTCTATTAAAATATAATCGAATATGATTAAGTTATAATTAATTGCAATTGATTAAATTTATATCTTTTTTTTCTTCAAGGCATACTTACTCTATTTTATTTTATTTTATTTAAAATAAATAGTACAATATAGGCCGGCCTGGAGGCTTATAGGCCCGGCCTCTTGAAAGTGGGCCTACGTCCTTTTTATTAAACAGACTTTTTTAAGGCCTGAGCCCGGCCTATTATACGAAATATACTAGGTCAGGTCTAGCCTGATGTAAGCCGAGCCGTAGGCCCCTGTAGGCCAGCCCGGCCCAGTTTCACCCCTAGCTCGAATCGAATGTGTCTGATGATCATGAAATGCTCCGTTTTGGAGGCATTTAGGGGCTCGATTGTTGAGACTACTAGTGCCAAGAAGTTTCTAAAGCAACTCGAGCAATACATTGCTCGAAATGAAAAGGCCAAAATTGGTCAAACCTTGTCCAAACTCATTAATATGATATATAAAGCAAAGGGAAACATAAGGCATATATTATAAAGATGTCTAATCTTGCAGGAAAAACTCAAGGCACTAAAGTTAGAGTTATCTAATGATTTGCTCATGAACTTGATTCTCATTTCTCTTCTTGCACAATACGGTCAATTTGTAGTGAATTACAATAACCAAAAGGACAAATGGACTCTTAATGAGCTCATTACTCACTGTGTGCAAGAGAAAGAAAGGCTTCAGCGAGAAAAGACTATTAGTGCTCACTTGGCATCAACTTATCAGAATAAGACAAACAAGAGAGCTAAGGACACTGCAGATAAATCACTCATGCTAAAGAAGCAAAAGAAATAGGATAAGGTATTTACCTATTATTTTTGTGCAGAGAATAAATAGGACTCTCAAAGAACTGGTGAGAAGTATGACTAGTCATTCTTCTTTACCTAAGTCGCTTTGGGAAGAAGCACTAAAGACTACAACTTATGTCTTTAATAGGGTTCCAACTAAAGTAGTGACAAAAATCCCTTATGAACTATGGATTGGAAAGAAACCTAGCATAAAACATTTACACATTTGGGGTTGTCCAACTGAAGCAAGGCCTTATAGGCCAAATGAAAGAAATTTAGACTCAAGAACAATCAGCTGCTATTTTGTTGGATATGTTGAACGCTCTCGAAGCTTTAAGTTTAATAATCCCACTACAAGATCTTTCTTTTTTTAGACGGGAAAAGCTAGATTCCTTGAGGATGTTGAGTTTTTTTTTGGGGGGGGGGGGGTGGGGTGGGAGAGATAAATTAAGGAATGTTGTCTTTGTTGACGAAGAAAATTATATTTCCCTTCCTAAATTGTCATCATTCAAGATGCAATCTCTGTACAAATAATTAATGATCGGGTACTTGTTCATGACATTGTTATGGAACAGGCTTTGGTCTCGGACATTACTTTGGCTCAAGACAACAATGAACCACCTCATTTGTCACATGAAGAACAAACTCAACAAACTCAAGAAGTTCCATTAAGAAGATCCATTAGAGAAAGCAGAAACGCAATTCGAGATGATTATATTGTGTTTTTTCAAGAGCATGAAAATATTTTAGGCTTGAAGGAAGATGATCCAATCAACTTCCCACAAGTCTTAGAAAGCTCTGATGCTCATAAATGGATTGATGTCATGAAAGATGAGATGAAGTCTATGAAAGATAATAACATTTGGGATCTTGTCGAGTTACCTAAAGGTGCAAAATCCATTAGTTGTAAATGGATATTTAAAACCAAAAGGGATTCCAAGGGCAACATCAAAAGATATAAGGCACGTCTAGTTACTAGAGGTTTCACTCAGAAGAAAAGCATAGACTATAAAGAGACCTTCTCTCCATTTTCTACGAATGACTCTTTTAGGACCATAATGACACTTGTGGCTCATTTGGATTTGGAGCTACATCAGATGGATGTAAAAATAACTTTTTCTTAATAGTAACATTGATGAGACCATCTATTTGATGCAACTAGAAAAATTTATATTTGGAGATTCAAAGTCTATGGTTTGCAAATTAAAGAAGTCCATCTATGGCCTTAAGCAAGCTCCCTGTAAATGGTATCACAAATTTCATCAAGTTATCATCTACTATGGCTTTGAGATGAACTTGGTTGAAGATTATGTGTACCACAAGTTCAATAGGAGTAAATTCATATTCCTGATACTATATGTTGATGATATATTATTTGCCAACAGCAATATAGGCTTATCGCATAAAACCAAGAAGTTTCTCACTAAAATTTTTGAGATGAAGGATCTTGGCGATGCATCTTTTGTCTTAGGAATACAGATATTTAGAGATCATTTTCAAGATATCCTACGGTTATCACAAAAGACCTATATTGAAAAGATTCTGGATAGATTTGGCATAAAGGATTGTACATCAGGAGACACACCCATATCTAAGGGAGACAAGTTTAGTCTCAGTCAATGCCCCAAAAGTAAGCTTGGGATGATGGAAATGACAAAGGTACCTTATGCTTCGGCGATAGGAAGCCTTATGTATGCCCAGGTTTGTACTCTCCCTGATTTAGCATTTATAGTGGGAGTATTAGGTAGATACTTGAGCAATCCAGGAGTGGATCATTGGAAAACAACCAAGAGGGTTATGCGGTATTTAAAGAGAACAAAAGATTACATGCTCACATATCGGAGGTCAGATGAATTAGAGATCATTGTGTATTCTGACTCCGATTTTGCTGGATGCCAAGACAATAAAAGATCCACTTCAAGTTATGTCTACATGTTAGCTGGACGAGCTATTTCTTAGAAGAATGCTAGCAGACACTTGTAGCTTCCTCTACTATGGCCGCTGAATTTGTATCTTGTTTTGAGGAGTCCAACCATAAAGTATGGGTGCAAAATTTTGTCACAGGGCTGCGTATAGTAAATGGTGTTGAAAAGCCAGTAAAGATTTGTTGTGATAATAAGTCAGCAGTGTTGTACTCCAACAATAACAAAAGCTCTTCAAAATCGAAGCACATCGATATAAAGTTTCTGGTTGTTAAAGAAAAAGTTCAGAGTAGTCAGATTTCCATAGAACACATAAAGACGAACTCCATGTTTGCGGATTCGCTTACTAAAGGCTTAGTGCCTAAGGTCTTTCACGAGCATACTGTTCATATGAGTGTTGTTTTGTTTGATGACCCTATGGTTTAATAGGAGTTCTTTATGTTGGTGTTCTATGTAAAACCATTTATATGTTTGTTTTATGCAGAATAAAGATTTTGGCATTATTTTTCCTCTGAATGTGTATATTTTGTGCTTGTGTTTCTGCTTTGTGTATGCAAAAAATTAAGGAGTAATCTCATAAGGATTAAAGTATGATCAGTTAGAAATAGGCATGGTGGAGAACACATTGCATGTAATTTCCATGCCACTCATCTATACTTGATCTATGTCATTGAATATATTGTTACAATGACCATGGAAAGTTTAGTTATGCTTGACAGTGACAAAAGCCACACGTTCTCATATTAATATAGGAGATGGACCAGATTGTATCAAAGGAGGAATCTAAGGATAAATAGCACACAGTTGCGCACTAAGGATATATGATATAATTATCTGAGGTCAATGTGTAGCCCAAGTAGGAGATTTTTAGAAAATTATATTTTCTAACGTGTTTGTGGGCTACATATTGTATAAATAATTATATTATACTATTTAATATATATTGAATAAATTAAAGTGATCAAATAAAGATGCCCAAATAGATTCCTAAGTAAGTGTGGGACAAATGGGTGAATACCAATGTTGGACCAACTAGGTATAATAGCAGCTTACTGGCCCAATAATAAAGAAAAACACTATAAAGGGTTATGGTCCCCAATATGTCAAATAATAACAACCCTAGTTTCTCTACCCATCAAGAGAGAGACAACACATTAAATAATAAGGATTGGAGCTATTTAACTGAGGAAGATCGCATACCCCATAAAGAGAAGATCATACTAAAGAATAAGGATTAAGGTTATTCGACAAATGAGGATCGCATACCCCAAAGGAGAAGATCGAAGTTATTCTGCTGCCTTGGAGACAAGTATGCCTCCACCTTTATGTTAATATTCCTTCATGATTTGGTACAATGGATCTTGGTTTGTTGGTGATGGTTATCACCATAAGGTTAAGAGGAATTATTATTCCAACATATAGAGACAATCATAGATATGTATGACAATGCTATTATATTTTTGAAGACTTGTAACGGAACATCAAGTTATTTTTCGGGCACATTTTGTGTAATCAAGGCTTTACTTTGAGTCCTTATCTTTTTGCTCTAGTTATGGATGAACTAACAAAAGATACCCAAGATGAAGTGTCATTGTGTATGTTATTTGCCGATGATATTGTGCTTATTAATGAGACTAAGGTTGTTGTTCATAAAACAATAGAATTATGGAGAAACACATTGAAGTCTAAGGGATTAATGCTAAGTCAAAGTATCTCTAAGTATATGGAGTGAGAGTTTGCTCTAGCAAGAGATGGAGTCAAGATTATATGCATTTGCTATGATAAAAAGTACTCAAGAAATGTGCTTTCAGATATGTAGGATAAATTTTGCAAAATGGTTGATAGATTGATGAGGAAGTAAACAATAAGATCAAAGCAAGTTGGATGAAATGAAATAGTACATCATGGTTTTGTGTGATCACATTATTCCTTTTAGGCGAAAAGAAAAAAATCTATAAAATAGCAATAAAGTCTGCACTGTTATATGGAACTCAATGTTGTCCAACACAAAGACAACATGAGCATAAAATGAGTGTAACAGAAATAAGAATATTAAGGTAGATGTGTGGTCATATAAGGGTGAATAAGATAATAAATGGATATATTCGATGAAATGCAGGAATAGTGTTGGTCGTTAAAAAGATGTAAAAACAAAGACTGAGATAGTTTGAGCACATAATACGAAGACCACTAGATGCTCCTATAAGAACAAATGTTTGTTACCAAGAGCTTAACGAAAAGAAAGGAAAAAGTCAGCCGAAACTTACCTAAGAGAAAATAGTAAAACAAGACTTATTGGAGTGGGATATAGATTAATTGATTGTGTGTACTAGGACGTACTAAAGGAAAACTTGTAACTGAAGTACGAAGTTTCGACATATTTTCACTTCATGATATTTTTTTTTTTGTATAACCATGATATTTTATATAATAAGATAAAGTGAAATTTTGTTATTTATATTTATTTTGTAATATTAAATAAATAGAATTTTATCAAAATTTATGAATGTTTGTAAAAAGAGTATACATATAAAAAATTTACTCTGTAATAAAACAATTCAACATTAGAGGGTTTATTTATAAAAAAATTTTTGGTGAACTGGGGATGAAAACCCTTGAATATGTGTAAATTCAACTACATAATTATGAATTAGTATGTTGAAAATTAAAGTGAATTAAGACTTGAAATAAATATAAAAAAAATAATTATGTAGTTGATCAAATATTTAATAATCGTATTAAAGCGCGTTTCTTACATGGGTGTAAGTTATCATATCTCTCTCTATATATAAACAACATGATTTTTTATTTTATTATTATTTTTGGCTGTGGTTTCAACTTGAATAAAGTTTATGTTTTATAATATATTTTATAGGAATCTGATGTCATAAATACAATAAGTATAGGATCCACCTATTTAAAAAAAAATTGGCACATCTTTTTAGGATATATGTAGGAAGAATTTTTTTTCTTTTTTCTTTTTGGTGAGATTTTTTTTTCTTCTATTACATGAGAAAAACAAATCTCATATTTTATATATGTATGTTGTAGAAAATCAAATATTATTATCAAAGCATATTTATATTTAGTATAGTAAGTTAATAAATATATATACCACTTAACAATCTCATCCATCGCGAGTAGGGGCAGACCGAAGGGGTGCTAGGGTGGGCGGCCGCCCCCCTCAAAATTTGAAGAAGTTTTTTAACATAAGTATAATGCAAGAAACCTTCACTACAAGAAAAAAATTTATTAGTGACAAAATTTTATGAAATTTTGTCACAAATTCTTACGTCGCAAGTAAATTTCGTCACAAATTTTTATGTCACAATTTTATTTGTGACGAAATTTAATTATTTGTGTCAAAAATTATCATTTGTGACAAAATTTATAACAAAATTTTCTCGTCACAAATAAACTTTTTTTTTTGTAGTGCTTCATTTTTTCTCTCAATTAATGTGAAGTAGTTTTCTCTCTCCAAGAGAGTCTATAGAGCTTCTTTATATTCTCAGTTCCTATATTATTGAAATCTCTCTAACTCTGATTGTATTTCTTATTTATATTATAGTAATTAGTACATATTTTTTGTGAAATCTAAATTTTTGCTCTCTTATCTTTTTCTTTGCATAAAAAATGTTTATTTTAGAGGTTGAAAAAGTGTAATTTTTTTCAAATTGATAGTAGATTTTGATGTGACATCTTCCATCACTCTCTCTGTCTCCCTCTTTCTCTCTCTAACAAGTTAAAAAAGGTATTTATGAGTTATGTTCTCTGAATTGGTGTTTCGGCCTCCCACATATTGTGGTTGGATAGAGGAACCAATATTTAATTTTTTGTATTTTGGCCTCTCATATATTATGTTTGAAGAGAGAAACAAATGTTTAATTTTTTTGCCCCCACAAGAAAAATTCCTGGGTCCGCCACTGATCTCGAAGTTAATCAACTTAATTGAACGACGAAGAATATTAGTCATTAACAACTGTCAAAAAGGGCTCAAGCCCTAGGGCCAGCCCATTTAGCTCAATGTTAAACCCTATAAAATTTTAACTCTCAAAGTAATAGGGCCATTTTAACCCCATCCTCTTAAAACCCTCTCATTATAGGGTTAGGCTGGGGTTAGCCCGCGGGCTACAATATTCAACCCAATTTACATAAATATGAATCATTTTTAAATGTGTCATATCTATCCTTAGCATTAAAATATGAAAATTACATAAATATGAATCATTTTTAAATGTGACATTATTACAAAAGTGTCAAATACTGACAGAATTTATCGATGAAAAATATTTCGTCGAAAATAGTGACGAAATTATTAACAAAAATCACATTACGTCAAGAATAGAGACGAAACAAGTGACATAAATTTTTTCAGAAAAAAATTCAGTCAAAATTCTTGATAGAATCTAAATTCCGTTGAAACTTTCAAAAGAAATATTTTCGTCAAATTTTTCAAGGAAAAATAATTCTGTCGAAAATTTTCAATAGAAAACAATTCTGTAAAAATATTGTCGAAAAACATTTTCGCCAATTTTTTTTATGGAAAATATTTCTATCAAAATTTTAAACGAAACACATTTCAAATAAAAATTTTCGACGAAAAATATTTCCGTAAAAACTTGTGACGAAAAATATTTTTGTAAAAATTGTTGACATAAATTTTTTTCGTCAAAATTCTTTGTAAAATCTAAATTTCGTCAAAATATTTGACAAAAAAACATATTTTTCAAAAAGTTTGACGAAAAAGTTTTTTCTTTAAATTTTTAACGAAACATATTTCCATTGAAATTTTTTTGTACAAAGTTTTGACGAAAAAAAATTTTGAACAAATTTTGACGAAAAAAAAATTCGTCAAAATTCTTTATGAATCTAAATTTCGTTAAAAGTTTTCGATGAAAATATCTTCGTCATATTTTTTGACGAAAAAAAATTTCGTCAAAATTTTCTACGAAACACATTTGCATCGAAAATTTTTGACCAAAAATATTTTCTACAAATTTTTTGATAAAAAATATTTCTATCAAAATTTTCAACAAAACACATTTCCGTCAAAATTGACGGAAATTATTTCTGTAAAAAAATTCGACGAAAAAAATATTTCATCAAAATTCTTTACGGAATCTAAATTTCGTCGAAAGTTTCATAAAAACATTTCCGTCAAAATTTTTGAAAAAAATATTTCTCTCGAAATTTGCATCGGGACACATTTTCATCGGAAATTTTGGACGGAAAATATTTCGTCAATATTTTTGACGGAATTCTTTTTTACGTCAAAACTTTTGGTGGAATTTTTTTTTCTAAAATATTTAAAATTGTGTTCGTCAAAACTTTTGACGGAAACTAAATTCGGTGAAAAATTTTGACAAAAATTTATTTTTGTAAAAAATTTCATCGGATAAAAATTGCGTCACCTTTCAATGAAAGGTATTCAAACGAAAAAAAAAAATTGACGAAATTTTTTGTTGTTTGCAACGTAGATTTTTTGTAAAAAATATGATATTTTTTAGTAGTGTAAAAAATACATAAAAAATTTAGAAGGCCCGCGAGCTGGCCCTAACCCATAGGACTTTGGCTCGTTTGAATCTGTATCATTGTGGGCTTTTTGGCCCTAATCCACTTGGACTAGGGCTAAATGGGTTGGGGTGGCCCATTTTGACAGCTTTAAGTTAAACTAAGAGCCGCTTTACAAGAATTTTATACTTATATTTCCGTGTAAAGATTTTTTATTATTTTTTGTAATTTTCGTGTAAAGATTTTTGGTGTATTGAGGAAAATAACAGACCAAGCCCTCGAAAAATAGGAAAGAAAAACAATCTAGAAGTCCTTATCGTCGTCTCATTCTTTATCTTTATTATAGAGCATGAAATCTGATGAGTATTACGGCGAATCATTAATTATTGCAGTAACATTCAACCTTGTATTCGTTTTATATTGTGTATTAATTGCCGAGTGATTCTTAATGCATTAGAACCAATAATTTATATTATTTGTTAAGAGTTCAATAATTAACCAGTGGTTCAGTGCAATATCAGGTAGGAGACGCTCTTAACCTCCGTAAATCATACAATAACTAAATTTCTTCTGTACAAATGTATTTAACTGGGTATATTTTTTTTTTCAAAAAAAAAAATTACGATTTAATTCTATATTTTTTCAAATATTTTTCATCAAATCTCAAATTTTAACCTTTTTTGCACAAATGTACGTTACATCTGATGCACAGAAAAAGTAAAGAACTTTCACAATACGAGCTATTCCCACGGGTACTAAGAGCAATATTTTCAGGACACTTTTGATAAAGTTCTTTATGTATAACCCTTTTGTTAAAGTTCTTGTTAGTAGTACTTTTAACCGAGCTAATAAAAATACATGGGCAACTAAGTATGAAATCAATTCACCGTAACAAAAAGTATAAAATCAAATTTTGCTTTCTGTAAAGTTGCTACACACTACACTCAAAGTTCCTAAATATTTAAAACTAAGTTATTAGCACATTTTTCAATGTACTTTTAGATGCTAACACACGATACGAATACAAATGAATTGAGATAAAAGATTGGAATAAAAAATAAAAAAGTTATTTAAATATGACATTTGTCAAAAAAAAAAAAAAAAAAAAGACGAGTACACAGGTTGTGAGACAGGATGTCTCTCCAATCAAACGGTCAAGCCCTTCCAAGTAAGGTAACAAAACAAAAAGGATTACAATTTCAAAAAGAAAACCGGTAAATATCTCCTCTTCGCGTTTAAAATTTTGCCATATCAAGGTAAAAAATAATAAACTATCCCCAAAAATAAATTTCTTGGATTAATCAAAAGCACAGCAATAGGGTTGAAGCAAACACGTGACACGCACAGTACAGCACTCAATTAATAAAAAGAAACGAATATTCGAAATACGAGCCAACGAGGTGATCTAGTCCCTTTCATAGTCAGATATAGTCCTACACTCTCAGGCTAGCAACAGGCAAAGTTATAATGACAGAGAATTTTGAAAATGCAGATAATTGAGCTGAAATCTTAAGCATATGCAGGTTACAATAATATGTCATTTTACTCTAATAAATCCCACAACACAACCATCGCTACAAAGACAAAATTTAAAGCACGTTTTTTTGTTTTAAACCAAATTTTTTTCACCCATTCTTATTTGAACAAGCAGAACTAGGTCACTAAACAGTGACCCAAATCCTGACATACACGCGCGCGCACACTCTTTTCATTTAACAGCCTTGCACGTTTCAATGGCAAAAGATAACTTTGAGCTCACGCGGAGAGGAACACTGATGCATGAGCGAAGGGGTGTCGTGTGCGAAGGTGAACGTTGCAGGACACGCGTGCTTGAAGAACGTGGAGTACACGGAGCCCTTACACGTTTGAGGGTTATTGTATTGGTTCCTACAGCAAAGCTCATCCGTGTGAAAAGCCTCGCACCCACTCTTACACGCCACCACAGGGCCGTGACCCATGGGTACACGGTGCTGCAACGGAGGTGGACACGTGGCGACAAGATCAGTGCGACAACCCACCACAGGGCACACACCTTTTCCCTCGTGTGGCGTAACCGTCATGGGAACGTTGAAACCGTCCACGAGGCTTACACCGTACGAGGAGAAGTCGTTGTTACCGTGGTGCACCTCGAACTGTGCCAGCGTGGCAGGGGCTAGACCGCCGGCGCCGTTGCACTGCAAGCGACCGCCGCAGTCGCCGGTGACGCAGGAGAACTGGTTTCCGGCGGTGTAGGCGCAGCCGGTTCGGGCCCAGACCCGGCCCGACCAATGGGTGTCTGGGAAGGGGATGGAGAAATGGGTTAGGGTGTGGAGGACGAAGCCGCCGCCGGCAAGGACTGGCAGGCCGGCGTTGGCTTGAATAGCGGGCCAGACGGTGTAGTTGCAGTTGTTTACAACGGTTAGTATGAGAGCCTGTGTGGGTGTGGAGAAGGTGAGAACAAGGAATGAGAATAAAGAGAGTGAAAGAGAGAGAACCATATTCATTATTAATATTGAGTATGCTCTTTGGTTGAGACTTTGATGAGTTGTTGAAGACTGTGTGTGTTTAATTTATAGACAGTGACTGAGAACTGTGAACTCTGTGTGGTAAGAATTATTTTATTTTATTTTTGTGTGTACCTTTTTGAGTGACTGGATTGCCCTTTCTCTGTGCGTTTAAAGGTACCGTTTTTGTACTACTGTCTTCGCTGTTTGTAAAGGGCAATATTGACATAACAGCTAAGAAGAGAAGGATTACTTTTTTCTGTGTAATTTTTGTCCTTTTAATAAATTTTGAAAAGATGGTCTGAAACCACAGACAGGATTCGCTAGTGGTGATTCTGGTGAACTAAACAGAGGGACTTGATCAGAGAACTAGTTATGTATTTTATTTTTTTTAGTACATATAACTAGTTATATTTAACTCTTATCATTGTTAAAACTGAGGTTAGAGATTTATACAAATCAATATAATAAGAGTTTGGTTATCGAGTGAATTTAAATATTTTTGAGCGATTAAATTAAAAGAAATATTATTTAATTAAATTTAAAATATTTGATATATTTGAAATTTAAAAATAAGTTGTATTTGATTTTTTAAAAATAAATTTCTACCAAAACCTATATAATGATAAACATTTGCTTGAGTTAAGTGGTACATGAAATGTTTACCAAAAAAAAATGGTAAATGAAATAAAACTAATTATACCTAAAATTACATAAATATAAAATAATGTATGTGTAATTGTATATTAATATTATCTTTTGTTTACATAAACATAAAAATGAATTATCCATGTTATAAAAGTATGTATATTGTCATTTTTTTAAAATTAATATTTATGTAACTTTTTAAAAATTAATGTTTAATTAAAAAATATAACACTAAACACATAATGACAATAGCCACTGTCCAATACAATCTGTCAGCTTAAGTGTGTACCCTTTTCAACCGAATAATTTGAGACGAGACGAGTTGAAGTTGTTTGTAGTTGTAGTTGGTGTGATGCATGATATTTTTTTAATTTATTTATTATTAAAATAGATAAGTAAACAATTTTATATTAGTTTGGTTTAAAAATTTAAATTTCAATTAATTTAAATTTTTACACTTATAAGTTTATTTTAAAGATAAACTTATTTTGAAATAACTTTTTTCGTAGCTGATAGTCGGTCAAGAAAAAAACGTTGGCGCAAGATTTCAAGAGGATAAGAAGCTCTGTTTACGAGGTCCTTGTCGGCCAATTGTTTATTCTTAAATAAAGATAATAACGATGGCAATTTCTTTCCTCTCCTTTTTCCCCACTGCAAAAGCGAAATTATTTTCGATATATTGGACATTTGAAATGTAATTAACCTAGAATACAGAAGAAAAATATGTGATTTGACGACCATTACGCTGATTATGAACATGCTCATTGGAATTTGAAATTTAGTATCTTTATTGGAAAAATATCTATAATGTAACATCTGTCGCAAATACTAATATACACTTTTTATTTTTAAAAATTACAATATTTTGTTTTAGTGGTACTGGTAGTCATATGTGCATGATATTTTTTTTTTATACATGAAGAAATTCTAAAAATTAAGAAAGAAATTAACCACTAACCCTATGGCAAAAAGTGGTTGAGGAGCCCATAAGCAAATACAAGACAAAATCAGGGACAGATTTGAAAAAAATACATTCTTCATGCATATCCGGGTGATCAAGCAGAATGTTTGTTAACCAATCAACGCAACAAGTAGCTCCCTCAAAATATAAATAAAGTGAACTTGTCAATTGCGATTGATTATTAATCATATCCAAGACACCAATGCGAGCTTTCTCATTATGATTAGTGAGCAACGTGATAACAAAGCTAGAGTCACTTTCAATAACAAACTTTCAGAAACCCTTATTTCAAGCTATGCGAAGTCCTTTTAGAACATCTCACAATTCTGCATACCAAACTAAATAAGCATTCTCTTGTAGGCATACCCGCCTCTCCAGTTGCCATTAGAATCTCGTAAAACTCAACCACTCGCAACAGCTCCCGAATTGCCTCGGGAAGCATCATTTGTATTAAATTTTTGTAAATTCCTTCGGATGAAGTCTCTAGACAATGTTACATTGAATTGGAATAGAAGAGTCTTTTGCAAACGCAGCCCGCACTTGCTGCGCACAATCAAGCACAACCAAGTGTGAGTTGAGTGAAGGAGGAGAAGATTGGCTATTTGCAACTGAATTGCGCCAATGTCATGTCAACCAGTAGCCAACTAGGAACCATACGTGTAACTTTCACCTTATGATTTCAATCCCATTGAAGCCACTCGTGTAACTCCACTCCAAAGAATATCTCCCTGTGTGTTGAAGGCAGAAAAGAGCCACCCATATCTTTTTGATGATAAGCAGTCCCTAATAGCATACATCAAATTTTCTACCTGATCATTGTAGATGGGGCACTGTGAATCCCATGAGACCAATAAGCACTACATGTTTTGGTAGGTAACTTGCTATAGGCTAATTTCCATTGGAGAATTTTCATACGCTAAGGGCCTTTCCAACTCCACAACTTTCTCCAAAACGGGCAAGGCAAGTGAACATCATCAGTCGTGGCCCCTAGAAGAACTCGGTAATTTTTTTTTTTACTTTAACCAGAGCCATATTTTCAAGCCTCCCCAATCTGACGGTCTAACTCTTCCTCCAATACAGGTGGTGGATAACTTGAATCTGCTATAAAATATTTCAGGTAGCCAAGACCGCAATAGTTCAACCTGCCATTCCCCATTAGCGTTCACATAGTCATGTACTGCCTTAAGAACTTCAACTTTTGGGACTGGATTGATCATTCCATCAAGCAGAGGCTGTAAGCCCATCGCCCACCTATCCTTCAAAAAGGATACCGAAGCACCATTGCCTATCTCTCATATTACTTTATTCTCTGTAGACTTCCAAACCTACGAGAAAGCTGACCATAACAAGGAACAACCAGCCCTCACGATGAAAGTAACATCATTAATGCCTCTGCTCATGTATTTCCCCTTCAAAAAATTTACCCGCAATTGCTTAATTGTGGAACCTCCACGCCAACTTTAAGAGGAATGCATCATTCATTAGTTTTAAATGCTTCAAGCCCAACCCACCAAACTCCTTGGGTAAAGTAAAAGTATCTCGTCAAATCGCATAGTGCTGATGTGATGTCACTGTGTCCTCCCAAATAAATCTCAATTGAATCTTTTCAATGTCCTTACATATGGTCGTAGGGAGCTTGTCGTGTTGCATATGAAAATAAGGAATCGAGGATAAAACAAATTGGGAAAGTGTAATTCTATTTGCTTGTGATAACGTCTACTGCTGCAAGCCACCCCTTTTTGATTTAATCTTGTCTAGAATGTGCTTATAGTGTTGTTTAGTTGCACAACCATGAATCATCCAAGCACCCAAGTACCTCCCAACATTGTGCACCCGCTTGAAGCCACATCTCTCAGTAATAACTGTAGCAAGCTGCTCTAACGTGTTTTTTGAGAAGAAAACACTAGTCTTTTAGATACTTAATTTCAAGCATGATGTCTCCTCGAACAGGTTAATGCATTTTAACATTGTATCCATATGGGAAATCGATGCTTCCACAAACAACATGAAGTCGTCAGCAAACATAAGATGTGAGATTCGGGGGCCACCTCTACCTACCTTGATTGGATGCCAAAGATTCTTAGCCTTATGTGACTTAGTTTCTCCATTGCCAACTTAAAAAGATAATGAGACAATAGATCACCTTGTCGAACACCCTTAGACAAATTAAAATATGTCGTTTGACTGACATTCCACAACACATTGATGGAGGAAGAGCTAGCTGCAGCCATAAGAATTTCGTAGACGTGCTCTGGAAGAAGAATTTCCTGAAAAATATTTTTTAAGAAATTCCAGTTAAGATTTCTCCTAATGCACCTAGATTGCCATGAAAATACACTTGCTACGCATCTTGTGCATATTGTGAATTAACACCTACACAATTATGATATTTTCATGAATCTACCTTTTTGGAACAAAACTCGCTTGACAAGGAGATATGAGCCGCTCCATGATGGGTTTGAGCCTATTCAGTAGGAGCTTGCTAAGTAACTTGTATGTAACTGAGCAAAGAGAGATTGGTCAAAATTGACTCATCATAAATGGGTCTACTTGCTTCAGTATTAATACCAATAGAATGGAATTGACATATCATATGAGCTCAGGCTGCTGCCACATCTCCCAAATGCTAGAGCATATACGATCCTTTAACCTGTCCCTATTCCTTTGAAATAAGATGGATGGGTACCCATCCCTCCCTGGTGCCTTATAAGATCTACACGCATAATACTTAATTAAGAAATAATATTGTTAACAATGTTTTTTTTCTTAAAATCTATGGCTTATTTCACTTGATTGCTATTGTGTACGTGGTTTACAAATTATGATTTGATGACAACGAAAAAGTAATTTTTCAATTTTTCACTCAGACCATATTTTGAGATTAAAATTGTGTTTATTATAACTACGGCTTATATTAAATTTTACCAAACATTTTGACTTAAAAACAGAATTTTACTTTCACCATCAGAACTAGGATTTAAACCTAGTTAATGCATAACCAAGTATGCTCTAAAACTAATATAAATATATTTTTATTTCTACATTTTTCCTATAAATTTCAAAATATTTATTCTTTTATTAGTACTTTTTTATTTTAGTTTTTGAATTGAATTTGAATTCATTAACCACTTCAAATGCTTATTTTGTTCTTTAGCGTGAATTTTTGTAATAACTAGCAAGTAAATTACAAATTATTCGAGAAGAATATTCGATTAGGGTTTTGGGAGTCAAACCTGAGGTATAAGCAACTTGGAACGTCAAGATACGGTTCGGGCAGTCAAGCCCGCTTTATCCCACCAATCTGTAAACACATGATCTCCTAAACGCCATCATCTCACTCATGCTCATTACCTGTAAGATTCTAGTTTAGGATTGCTTTCTATCTCCTTAACTGTCCCCAGTGCCCTAAAAAAGACCAGGACAATGCAAGAATGGTTCAACTATTATGATCCTGAGCCTAACTAATATTGTCTTTAAATTCACTATTTTCAGGTGTTCACACACCCCCTAATCATTGCTCATTGTTTTGGCTAGAGAAGCTAGCCCATACATTGCCAATCATCTCTACCATTATCTCGTAGATACAATTATAACAGCCCGTTGTACACCGATATTGTTAACATTGTTTATAATATTAAGTGCAGTTACAATCATAACAGTTAATTTAAATTTACGGTAAAACTTTTTCTTTTTATTATCGTTTACAAAATCTTTACTTTTACAAAACATTCGCAATAAACATTTTCCAAAAATGTTATTGCAACTCAAAACTATCACAGAACGATAAATATTATTGCTTAACATCATACAACATCTATTTTAAAATTTCTAAGTGATTCCCATAAACCAACGAAACACAAATACACAATTTGATGTTTTACCTACTTAAGGTACATTCAGTTTTTCCAAAACTGCACATGGACTACTTGGCCATAAATTTCCATCTTTTGATATGTTATTATACACTCTTTTATCTTTCCAACCTATCAGACCCCCATTTGGAGTTCTACAACTCCGGATACGCTCACCGTAAGTTACTTCCTTAAAACTGTCAAAACTGCACTGTTAGGTACATAAGCATACCTCACTATTTTTCAAACTACAGACGTTTTAGATGTTTGTTGTTTCTCAAATTTTAATATATTTTAGGAGACACCTCAAGCTTCAGTATGATATATCATAAGCCTAATTAAGGTAAGTAATGAGAGAGTGATACGACTCGGCAAGTGCACCGGTCCTAAAGTAATAAAATGTACTGAGTACGAGATCGTTCCCACGAGGATCAGAATTTCAAGCACTAGTTCACTAATTGTGTTTTAGTTGGACAATCAAAGGTTTGGTTTGAGAGAATGGTGAATTTAGATGAAGAGAATTGTTGTTCAAAGAACTTAAAATTAAAAACAATTAAGAACATGCAATTATGAAAATTCAAAATAAAAAGAATGAATGAGATGATGTTTGATTAAGATTTAAAACAAGCGTTGTTAAGGTTTCGACTTCCCCCAATATCCTCAATATGTTATGAATTAAAAAGCCAAGAATCTGTTTCTTAATATATTGCCAATCAATTCTATCTGAGTTAATTACAGCTCAATTCCTTGTTACCATAAATCTATGTAATCTTGAAAGAACTCTAGTTCCCCGATTATTCCCCCAAGAAAACATGCATTAAGATCAAGAATTACAAGATTGCATAATTACCCTGTGCCTATTCCTATTCCTATTCCTAGATCACAAGGATTATGATAAATTATCAAGTCAAGGTTCATGCACCAACATCCCTATTGTCATACAATTTCCCAAAATCATTCTATAAGGAACAAACTCATAGAAAGCATTAAAAACAGATAATTTATTTAATTATAAAAAGAACAGGATTCAGAGACAATTTAATTCATAAACATAAAGATTCAATTGAGTTCCATCTACCCTTAACTACATAAAAGACTACTCTAGCATACTGAATTGAAAAATAACAATAAAGAAAAGAGAACCCCAAGCCTCCATTGATGTGATGTTAACTTGGTTCCTCAGTGTTCCAGCGCTCCGCAACAGGATTCCTCCTTCCGTCTTGGTGTAATGCTCTGGAATTGTGAATTGTTGTCTTGGTTCTGACCCCAATTTCTTTATTTATAGCCATTGGAGGTTGTATCCTTCATTGCATCTCTTGCCTTATCCATATTAGATTTGTAATTGATTCTCCAATTGTTTCCTTTTTGCAATTAATATCTTGTGGATTGGTTGAGAGATTTGAGCTTTGAATCTTATATAATCTTCCTTCAATCTTATATTGAATCAGCTTTGATATGTTTACGCTTTAGTTCCATATCATAATTGGACAAATCTTCATTAAATCTCAGCAAATCTTGGTGCATCTTTGCTGTCAGGTCCGTGTTTGGGCGCTCAAGCGCGCTACAGGGCGCTTGAGCGCCCTGAATTGCTGAAAATTGCTGTTGTTGCCTGCCTGAGCGCGCTCGAGCGTGCTCCTCGAGTCCAAAATTATGTCTTCTTGGGCGCTTGAGCGTGCATCTGTGCGCTTGAGCGCCCTGATGTGCCCAGTTTGACTGTTTTTCCTGCTTCCAAATGCTCGAGCGTCCTCTTGTGCGTTTGAGCGTGCTTTCCTGGACCTTGAATTGTAATATGTTGGTTTCCTTTGATCCATATTGAGCCGCTACTTCTCCGTCATGATTTGTTTAGCACTTTTAGCACTAATTCTTGTGGTTTTTACCTTCAAAATTGCAATTATTATCAAAATGTCAGCTCAATTTCCTATCTTATGACTTAAATATATTAAAACCTTGAATTCCATGCATTGTATGATATATTTCTCATATAATTTAGCCTAAAAACATGGTAAACCAAAGGTTTATCAGAGAGATATGAAATTTTCAAAAACATGAACCAGTATTGTCAACTTACAGCACAAAATGAACCGCTCCCAATCAAACGCAAACTGGGCAGTCTCTACAACTCCAAATGATACCAAATTTTATGAAAATATAGAAGACCTCTTAAGATTGTAAATAAGGTATGGTACGCCTTAATTGGACCTCTGTGGAAAGAGTTATGGTCTCTCAAAGTTAGGATAAAATCTCACTGTTTTTTCAAAAATTTTAGCAGAGTTTCCTTTGTTTTTATAACTTTTACCCAATTTATATAAGTGTGTACCAATACTCAAAAGGGATACCTAATTGACCATAAGGGTGGCATCCAAATGATCAACAAACCTTGGTGCACTTACAGTCCACAATATACATTAATTCATCTCATTACTTTTTATACACAATGTCACGTTACAATTAAACAACATTAATAACTATAATAGGCTTTAGGCCCTTCCATCACATACATCAATATTTACATAAACAAGGTTCTCCAGTAATACAATTACATTACATCAACTATTAAATTTAACGATTACATAATCAACATAATAACCAAATGACTTAGAAATAAAAGCATGAACAACTCCAACATGTCCACAACACCTCATACAAGACCAATGTTCATGCACTAAGTCAACGATACAAAATAAACAACTACCAAGTGCATAAAAACAATATCTCAAAATGCTAAGTAATCCCCATACACTCATATGTACATGTCAAATACTCCATATGCTCGTATCCACACTAGATGAGCTTTTTGCCTAAGGCTTCTTCAGCAGCACTAGAGGCTCCTGAAAACAATGCCCCATAACGCGGGGTGAGATTTGACAATCTCAGTAAACCATGGGTCCTGGAGAGTCACTCCACCCAATGGTTCACTCAAATGTGCAAACAGTAATAATATCCATAGAATACATCATACCATTAGACAATCAATCAATCAAATAATCAACAACCAACAACCAACTGGGCACAAATCGAAGAACATCCATCAGAGATATTGCTCAAGGACCACATCATATAACTCCTGAGATATTCTTAGAGTGTTAACTACTCCAAGGCCAACGCCAACCAGAACTCCGATGGAAGTCCCCTCAAATTTTACTGATTAGAGAATAGGAAATCAGGCCTCACAACAATCAGGCCTCACGAGCAATCAGAGGCTCAATAAGCAATCAGGCCTCACGAGCAATCAGGCTCCACAAAATACATGCATATTTCACACAACATATTATATGCATGAACATACTTTATTAAACATTATCTCAGGTCACAAATTTTAACCACTCCTAAAGGACATGACAGAGCACACAAATGGACTAACCCCAGGAAACTGAAGTTTACCTGTAAAAAGTTCCACAAGCTCAATCCTCTACAAACGGATCCGAGGAAGGCAACCTACAATGATCATACACATAATGATCAACACACATGTTTGACAACACAACCAATTTACAAAACAATAACCCACACATAAACACAATAATCAACGATTTTAAGGCTTCCAATTGTCTCATTATATCCTTAATGCATTCAAACCAATTCCATCGCTTGAATAACCTTAACAACCAATTCACCAACACATTCACACAACTTCCATCAAGCCACAACACAATTTACAATATTTTTCCTTAATTTTCTCAATATGGGCGAATTGATACATCAAGGTAGCCAAGGTAATTTTCAACAATTCACAAGCTTAAAACTCTTATGAAACTTCATAATTTATTATTCAAACAACCATCAACCAATTACATCATCCATCAAAGACTTTCTTCACAAATCACAGTTCTAACGTACTTAAAAATTTGACTAAGTGTTGGAATCAAAATCACTTAAATTTTTATTGCATTTCTCTCGATTATTTATCCATACGAACAATAAATTTCAAAGAGACATAGCCATAAAACCTCTGTAACCATGCTCACCAACATACATATCATATTATGTCCAAAATTTCAATCCATACAAAATACTCAGCGAAATTGAGAAATCTTACCACCAATGGGTTCCTAGGCTTCCAAAGATCAATATATAAGCTTCCAAACAACAAAAACTACCAACAATGGCTAAAATAGCCTCACAAAATCGCCACCTTCAAGCTCTTGGATCTCCTCACACAGTCACTTTTTGAAGAAATTCTTTAGGATTTTTGATCACCAAGAGATTCCAGGTATTTTTCATGTTGTAACTTTCATGATTCGGTGTAAACATAAAAATTTACAAATCAAGCTCCCTTGACAATGGTAGGTTCGGGCAAGCATGAAGAAGAAAGGAAGAAGAAAAGTTTTTAAGGCCAATTTCAAGACCAATAAGAATAAGCCACCTTTTTGACTTTTTAGAAAAGTTTTTAAAATATCTAAATTCAATTTATTTAATTAATCTTCTTGAAATCTAAATTAATTTCAAGACTTGGTAATTTTCATAAATTCAAGAAGCAAAATTATAGTTTATTATGTCACAGTACAATGTTAAAAAGATCTGGACAATTTTTGCATAATTATATTTTTGCTCCTATTCACAAACTAACTGTATTTTTCCAAAAATATTAAAACTCACCAAATAATTCAAATAATTATTTCTATTTTTTTCTAAACACTTCTTGCAACTTATATCCACTCCTGTAATATTTATATGAATTTTGAGTCTCTCTGTAAAATTATACTACAGTATTTCATTCGCTAAAAATTACTATTCATTAATTTTTCAGAAAAAGTCTATCAATTTTTAAATTTCATTCTGAATCCAAATCCAACATTATTTTCATCAAATAATGTCTAATTATATCATTTCATAATTTTAGGGTTAAGTAATTGTCAAATTATTATTTTGCCCTTCGAGTGCATTTTACTCGAAATTCAGAATTTTCACCAATTAAACCCTATAATTCACAATTTAATCATAATAATAATGTATTTTTAATTATGAAAGGTATTATAATGATCACTTGCTCTTCAGCTAATCATCTTTATTCAACCTCCAAACACATATGTACGATCATCCATTGATTAGCCATCACTGATCCCCCGCACTCCGGATTAGTCTCATAGCCGGCTCAAAGAGTCGAAGCTCGTGGGGATACCGGAGGGAGCCAACTCGCCTCAAAGAGGTAATTAAGGTTGGGTAACTCCAAAAAAGAGTAGGGGTTGTGAAATCAACATCTATATTATAAACTTAAAAAAAGGCATCTAACATAAAATTGTTTCTTAGAATGATGTAGTGTTTTTAACGTAAACTACGATTTTTTGGAGTTGGACCTAAACTCCTGGAACACATATCATAAATCTAATTGTTTAGATTTACAAAATTATATTAATTTTTTATTTGGGAGAAGTGTTTGTCATTTTAAATGACATAACACTCTGTCCTTTTAAGAGAGAGACAGACACAGAATTTTTTTTTTTAAATTTTAAATTAAAAAAATCACTTATTTTTTCTCTCCCATGATTTCTATTTTTCTGTGTCTATCTTTCTTCTAAAATGACATAACTTATATCATTTAAAATAACAAACACCAAACCCTTTTTAATTATAGTACAATTATTTTCCGTAGTTGAGATCGTTTGCTGTATATTTTAAGGGAAAAGTGTGTATAATTTTGAAGGATGTAAAGTTGTGTCATTTTAAGAGAGAGAAAGATATAGATAAAGGAGGAGAGAGAGTTGACAAAAAAAAAAAAGTTGTGGGTCTCACCTCTTTGTGAGAGTGAAAGGATATAAGTTGTGTAATTTTTTTTTTTTTGATAACATAAGTTGTGTAATTTAAAAGTATAGACACTTTTCCCATATTTTAATGATGGAAAGGCTTAAGCATGTTTAGATGAGCTTTTGAAAAAAAAAAATTATGCCTTTTTTATTTTAAAAGGATTTTTTCAAAAGTTAAAATTATTTTGCATTTAACTATAGTACGTGAAAAGTATATGAGAGGTTATACTTACTATTTTTTTTTTCTTACTACCAAATCTTAACCGTTGATTTCTATAAATATAACCGTTACATTTTATTGGAGCACACTTATTAATTAATTATTAATTCTAATAAATTATAATCGTTAGATTGACGAAAATCAAAGGTTAAGATTTGGTAGTAAGAAGTAGTAAGAAAAAAAGGTAGTAAATATAACCTCTCTCGAAAAGTATTTTTAACTAAATATATTATTTGAATATTAATATTAAAAAGTATGTATATATATATGGGTTTATTTTTTCTGATGTTACTTTAGATAACTTTATCTAATGTTCATCAAAACGACGTTGTTTTGGAACGAAAATCATGATATTTTTGTAATTTTAATTTATTTCAGGGTTATAATAGTCTTTATCACTCTAATTTTTTAATTTTTCAACCTCAAAACGACGCCGTTTCGATGAACATTAGATAAAGTTATCTAAAGTAACATCAGAAACTTTTTCCCATATATATATATATATATATGGGACAGGATCAACGGATAGACGGAAATCAAACTTATTAATTAATATTAATTTTTAATAAATTTGATTGGCGAAAATTAACGGAGGATCCTGTCCCATATATATATATATATACATATAGAGGTAAAATTATTTCTGCAGCCACTCTACGTATAGCAACGACATGTGTATGATTATGATTTCCTACATTTAATGCTTTCATCCTTTGTATGTAAATCTCATATATATATATATATAGAGGCAGGATCTTTTGACACTGGTGTCAAATTTAAAGTTTGACACCTCATCTAAGAGCCGTTAGATCAAAAAATATCAACGACTTTGATTTGTAAGCATGTGACACCATTGATCTTTTTTGATCTAATAGCTCTTAGATGAGGTGTCAAACTTCAAATTTGATACCGGTGTCAAAGGATCCTATCTCATATATATATATATATATATATATATATATATATATATATATATATATATATATACTAAAAAGAACACGCGTAATGAAATGATTGATTAATATTAATTTTAACAAAAGCCAATGTCGCATCATTTTTTCAAGGAATATCCAAGCGTGTCACTTGATTTGGTAATATTTTTTTATCAGTGGATATATAAAAAAAAATTGGTTGAAGTCCTGGTCTAATTGTTTGGATGGATTTGTTTATGGAAAAAATGTTTATCCTTTTAAATGACACAACTTATATTTTTTTACTCTCACAAAGAGGTGGGACCCACAACCTTATATTTTTTTGTCCAATCTCTCTCCTTCTTTATCTATCTCTTTCTCTCACTTACAATGACAAATTTTACATCCTTTAAAATGATACACACTTTTCCCTGTGTTTATATAAAAATGGTTTTTCTAATGCATTTTACATTTAGATCAATATATAAAATATTTTTAAATGGAAAAAATACTTTGACTTTTTTCAAAAGTTAAAAACCTTTACTTCTTATCTTTCTAACTTTGTTTTACGTTTTTATTTTCAAAGTTGTATCTAAATACGCATACAAAATAGAAAATGCTCATATTTTGGAGAAAAAAAAAACTTGTTGAAAAAAATAAACGTCTAAATGGGCCATATGATGAAGAGATCGCCGCTACACGGACTTTTTGTCATCATCACATTGCTGCTTGTTGGATAGGTCCAATTTAATTGCCAAGACCCAGAGAACTCGATCACTGGAACTTTTCTCGGGCCTTCCCAAACACTTGGGTCCGGTTTAAAATATTATGATTACACGATAGAAGAACAAAGTTAAAGAGAATCAACACTTAAAAAAGGTACTGCATCTAGATCCGATTCCTAATTGCATGTGTTTGGTAGGAGGATCATTTTTTAAAATACAGGAAAGCGGGAATAGAATTTTAAGAAGTTCATATGTTGAGATATATAGTTTCACATTGGTTGAAGAACAACTAATGTGGCCTTTATAAGGCCTTGGGCACTCCCACCCTTTAAACTAGCTTTTAGGGTGGTGTATCCCAAGGTTCTTTACATGATATTAGAGTTTGAGGTTCGATCCTCACTGCCCTCCACTTTAAAGTGGAAGCACAAAAAAGGTAAACCAAAGATTGAGCCTGTTGCATAATCCACGCTTTAAGCCAAGAGGGCTCTTGCGTGAGGGGGCGTGTTGAGATATATAATTTTACATTGGTTGAAGAACAACTAATGTGGCCTTTATAAGGCCTTGGTCACTCTCACCCTTTGAGCTAGCTTTTGGAGTGATATATCCTAAGGTTCTTAACACTATATTTGGGGCCTGATTGATTTGTGTTTTCAAAAACAGTTTTTAGTTTTTAAAAATAATAAAACAAAAAAACTTGTTTGAAAACCTGTTTTCATGCATCCTGTTTTAAAAATCGTGTCTGCTTTTTAGTTTTGGAAATCGAAAAAGCAAAACAAGTTTTACATGTTTTCCAAAGTTGTTTTGTGGTTTTTAGTTTTGTGCGGTGGCAATTTGGTAAATAAGGGGATTCATTAATGACATTTTCGTAATTAAATCGATTTTTTTTATTTTAAATTATTTTGCGGTGACATTTTTGTTAATATGAGAATTCATTAATGACATTTTTGTAAATAATTCTATCTTCTTTATAACTTTTAAACTAACCATATTCAAACAAATTTTATTATTTTTTTACTCTCAAAATCAGTTTTCAAACTTCACTCTTAAAACAGTTTTATAAAAACAAAAAAACAAAAACACATTCAAACACACCCTTGGTAGCTCATTTTGAAAAAAAAATTAGGAGTTTTTTTTTTTTGAAATTTTGTTTTGTGTGTATTTGGTTATTGTTGTATTTTTGGATTCCCATTTGATGGGAAAATCTCTCAAATATTTTGGGAGCAAGATGTCCCTCCTCTCTCTCCTCTTTGGCCCTTCTTCAACCTCCCATCATCCTTGGCAGCAGTTGCAACAAGCTCGTGAGTATCCGGCAACAACCCTTTCCCCGTCGGAGTGTCTCAACAGCGAAACCGCTTCCTCCATCTTTGAAGCTTGAACCTTGAACAGTAACACTTCCATTTTTTCTTTTCAATTCGCCTCAAATGTCACCATCTTAGAAAACCCATATTTTAATGTTTCAATTTTTTTCAAAAGTTAACTCTTAAATTGTTCAACTTTGGAAGGAAAAAAGAAAAGAAAAAGAAGTTAAGGAGGCGTTTGGTAGAGAAGAATTTTTTTTTACTAGGTAAATATAATTACTAGGAAAATTGTGAGAAAGTAAGTTTGCTGGTAAAGTTGACAAAAAGTTATTTGGTTGGACGAAATATTACCGGGTAAATTGATTAAAGTTTTATAAGTCTATATTTGGTTGAGGGTAAAATAATGATAAAGAAAGTGATATAAAATTACAAAAGTAACCCTTTTTACTTTTTGAATCCCAATAGCTTGCTATGACATCTCTCCTCCAACAAGCCAATGTTCCATAAACCATACTACTATCTTTATCTCTGTGAAACCCTTTCTCGGAGAAAGATATTCTTAACCACCTTTGTTTTTATTAGGTAAATATAATTACTAGGGAAATTGTGAGAAAGTAAGTTTACTGGTAAAGTTGAAAAAAAGTTGTTTGGTTGGACGAAATATTACCGGGTGAATTGATTAAAGTTTTGTAAGTCTATGTTTGGTTAAGGGTAAAATACTGATAGAAAAGTGATATAAAATTACGAAAGTAACTCTTTTTATTTTTGAATCTCAATAGCTCGCTATGACATCTCTCCTCCAACGAGCCAATGTTCCATCAACCATACTTCTGTCTTTATCTCTGTGAAATCCTTTCTCGGAGAAAGATTTTCTTAACCACAAAAAATGGTGGAAAACCAGAAGTATTGATGAATCAATTTGATAATGAAGATGAAATCTACTCTCTCGCGGAATACACTGACATAGACCTAAGAAGAATAAACGAATTCATGATTACGTGATAAGTGTCTCTGTACAACCTGGTTTTTTTATCTTCTGTATTTTCGCAACTTCCACCACCGTCCTCCCCCGCCACAACCCCAAGCTTTTGGCGGTGGGTAACCATATCTCCAGATCTGTAGATGAGAATGGGTCACTAAGTTTGCATGTGCAGGGTCACTTTGGTCACAATTTTCACGCTCAGTTTTCTACTTCCCCAGTTTTTCCAAAATACCACACCTCAAGCGGTATTTTAAAACAATGAATTTCAGCACAAAATGAAGTAGCATATGGTTTCCTATGCAAAATTCTTTCCTAGACTTTTTTTTCCATAAACTTGTACCAAACATGGTATTTTGGGATACCCACCCACACTTCCCAATCTATTCCTAAAAAAAACTTCAACCAAACACATCCTAAGAGGATATTTAATTGGGACTTGAAGAATTAACGGCAAGGTAGCGATGTTTTGGAATTGAATCGGGTAGGTGGTCAAGGGCAGTTTTGTAAAATCATTTACATTCTCAATAATATTTTATAATCAATCAAACATATTATCAGAAAAATTAATATACTATTCTTGAAAATATTTTGGCCTATCAAATAATTTTTTTGTGATATTTTTGGAAAATTTATTTTCCTACCATATTCTTGAGAATCGTGATTATCAAATAATTTTTTTTCCTCTACCAAACACCCCAAGTAAGAACGGAGAGATACAAATCTAAAATTAGATTAGTTGGATTCTTTAATGATTGATATTAAAAGAATAAGGGTTTAAACCCAAGGATAGGATATGAGTTCAATTCTTGGCAGACGTTTTTTTGGCTACAGGTGAAAATCCTTACACTCTAACTCTCGGATAGGGAATTAGTCTCACTCTTTATCGGGTAACAGTGGTCCAACACATCATCTGTTTTAATAAGAAACTAACCATAAGATCGTACTCTGAAAACAAGATGACCGGAGAAGATTGAGTGCTTAATGAAAAACAAAAAAGAAAGATTTAATATTTTTTATATAATAAGAGATAAGTTTATATATATATATATATATATATATATATATATATATATATATATATATATAGAGAGAGATAAATGTTATATTTACAAATTTTTTGTTTACAAACTATACTAAGTATGACCAGTCATACTTTAATCAAGAGTGTATGACCGGTCATACCTAGTATAATTTGTAAAAAAAATTTATAAATGGATCTTTCCTCATAAAAATAAATAGAATTCATGTAGACTCAAATGAAGAGAAAAAAGAAAATGAGAAATTATAAGCCAAATATAATTTTATATGTATCTAAAAGATAAATTTATATCTTATAAAAACAAAACAAAACAAAACAGAAAATCCAAAAAATAAACACCAACCCCCTCTGTCCGCCATTTTCACGTCCCTATTCCCTCAACCACTGTGCTTAGTCAAATCAAGTCATAATCATTCCCCAGCCCCCACCTCTCTCAAAAGGCATACAATGGTTTACGGATAACAAATGAGTCTAATTATATACTCTTTCTAAAAAAAAACATCATATTATTTATTTAAAAATTACAATTTTAGATTAAAAAATTACAAACCGAATAATAAAAGATATAAACTAAATAAGGCTCAACATATACGATAAGAAAAATTCTTATGTAAATTTAGTATACTCAACGTAAATGTGTTAAACTTATAAATCATTGAGACATCAATAATTACGACAATTAATTATTAATTACTCATAATAATTTATATAGATAATGCAACTAAAAGTTTATGCAAATATTTCTAATAAATAAATCAGGCCAAGATATTCTGGCTAACCAGATCAGTGGATTAGTTTGCTCTAACCAGACATCGTCCTAATTTCATGGGTCCCGCGTTTGTTCGTTTAGTTCGCTACCACAAAACATTTTGGCACATTTATTTTATAGATTAGTGTGGTTCGGTGATCAATTCAATTCCAATTCAAGCAATCATAGCAACACTTGACTTTGTAACTAAAGATTTTCATCATGCTTCACATAAGTCAGGCTGTCTATCATTCCAGCTATAGCGCTCTTAGTTAACTCCTTTAAATAAGCAAAGAAAAGGAATGAGAAAGCCATTGTATCAGGAAAAAAATAAATAAATCTAATTTAGGCCAAATGCGATGAACAACGAAGGCGCATTTACCCACCGAATACATGTTTGGCAGCAGTAAGGGTAGTTCAAATTTGGGGAGACATATTAAATACCCAGAACAAAAAGGTCTGACACCATATTTCAAGTCAAAACTTTAAGGTCCATTCCTTTGAGTATTGATGAATGATGAGGTTATCAATTAAGAGTGGATCAGTCCCCTCTTGATCCACAAGATGAGTTTGCGCAATATACAAATTCGAACACCAATCATCGTCTCCAAATATTCGGTATACATAGGCCAATTAGGGGAAATTACATCCATAATTTCACATATCAACTGGGCCTAAGCGACAAACTCATGTTAAGAGATTCTGATATCATATCTCAATTCAAAATCTTAATGCATTAGATTTATAGATCGTTTCACTTATATGAGACTTTTTATCACTTACAATTGAATTTTCAATGATACACATATAAACAGATATTTTAAACCATGTCAATGATGTGTATTGTTCAAAAAATTCTATCAAAACGGGCTTCAAGGTTCGAAACAGTGACCATTTTGTCACGTTTGGCCAAAAAAATTACCAGACTGTCACGCCAACAGTAAATTTTCCTAGAATGCCACGTGGCATAATTCGCTACACTGTGTAGCGAAATATGTTTGCAAATAATTTGCTACACAGTGTAGCGAATTATGCCACGTCAAAATGCACAGCCAGCAAGAATGACACGTGTCAAGCAGGTAATAATTCGCTACAATGTGTAGCAAATTATGTTCGCGAATGTATTTTTGACACGTGGCACACTTTCGCAGGAAAAAGATGACGTGTCATAATTCGCTACTACTGGTAGTGAATTTGGTCTGCAGTATGACCACGTGTCCGAAATTAATTATTGGCCACGAAATTCGCTACTAGTGATAGCGAATTATGACACGTGACAGTCTGGTAAAAAATACTGTTCGCTTGGGATTTGAATAAATTTTTTGACAAAATGTAACATTTTGGTCACTCTTCGTAAGGTTCCTCATTCGTTACGCTATAGTATTGTTAAAATTTTAATTAACTAATATATTTTGGGGAGGATGCCGACAGAATAGCGAAACACTCGAGAGTAAAATAATGACAAGTACTTCTAAAATTATCATGGACGTAATGATAACAGAGAAATGATAACAGATAAGAAGTCAAACCGCAATGAGGATAAATGCAGATTCTCGATCTTTTATAGTTGCAGCGTAATGGCATAGGATTCCCGGGCATTTTTAACAAACATTCTCACATAAAATTTCAAGTTTCGTCATGATTATATAATACCAAAAGTTATAGCATATAAAAACTGCAACATACTCGTGAAATATCCCATTAAGAGCGCAACCCTTCTATTCACTAGAAGCATGCCAAAGATGAGAACCCAAATTTTTGTCCATCTTCTATTTGCATGGCTGCTGCTTGCTGCTTCAGCATTCAATCACGTCAATGCTAATGTTCAGGCTATCCAATCAGGTATTTCACATTCTCATACAAATAGCTCTGACTATGGAGAAAAATTCATTTATAAATTTTTTTACAAATTTTCTCGGAAATACATAGTATATAATGTAACCTATTGTATTTTTGAAAGTAGATATTGTAGTTTATAAACAAAAAATTTGTAAATGAACTATTTGGCTTGAAAAAAATATTCACGTACGTGTGAAGTTATTACATTATTTGGTGGAGATGTCAATTTTCTAATGTTTGTTCGTTTAATTTGACAAGCACAAACAACTGATTCTGTAGTGGTTATATATTGCAACCAATTGTATCTCACGGTACTCTATATTCCTGCCCACAGTTCATTTCAAGCTCAGAACCCTAAAGGCTAGCTCAAAACCGCATGCTGGACATGACATAGCTTCATGGGTTAGTAAAGACATCAATCACTTATTTTATGTTATTTATTCATTTTGCTTAATAATTGTATGACAAAATCCTGATTTGAACAATGAAAATAACAGGTTAAAGAAAAGAAGAATCGCAAGAGCCCATCAGGGCCTAACCCAATAGGGAATCACCGCCCGCCAACTAAACCATAAAGAGATTGAAACACATATTCGGCATCAGCATTGAGTAGAGACGTCAAAAGCTATTTCTCTCCAAGTCATAGGAGATCACTGGAATCATGTAAACTGGAACTATTGTTTTTAGGAGCATTGTGTTTGTACAAAATGGTATTTAATTGAATATTCGTAGTTTACTCAAGGCAAGTAAATCTCGATTTACTTTTTAAACACCTTTTCAAGCTTGATGAAAGCAGCTTTATACCACTTCCACTAAGCAGTGCACGTTGACAAACAGGCTCTGTAATTAACACCCTCCGCCATAGCGTTTTGACAAAATTAACCTATCTAAATTTCCAGCTCCGAGATCTCTTATTTGGAGCACTCTTTCCCTGCAATTAGCGGGTGTTTGGTTGAGGAGAAATTTTTACGAATCATAGTAAAATGTGATTAGTAGGGAAATAGTTGAGAAATGAGTTTGGTAGGAAAATGTAAAAAAAATTGTTTGGTAGGAAAAATTTTTACCAGAGAAATTAGATAACTTTTGTAAAATCTATGTTTGACTTTTGGTAAAATATAAATGAAAAAAAAATGTGATATTACAAAAATATCCTTGTTTTTAAAAAATGTTGATAAGCCTTGCTGCCCTTTACCCAAAAAAAAAAAGTTTTTTTTCTTATTACACAGTATATCTAAATGCATAGCTAACTGAGAAAACCACATCAGAAAAGGGTTTCTTTGGCCTGCTTTCTTGCTTCAAAATGCTAGATAAGGTGATTTGCTAGCAAAGGAATTTAGGTACCTAAATTAGGAACCTCTCTCAACCAAACATGAACATCCAATTTCCCCACTTCATATTTGTCTATCAATCTCCTCAAAAACCTCCAACCAAACACACCCTTAGGGTAGTAAATTAATGGCCTTTCACCCGGCTCGTAAAGATTTGCGTTTACATATTTAAAATTAGGGTTTTATAAAAGTTATGTTGTAGAAAAAATTATCATGTCATGTTGTAGAGATTCGTTTTCCGTGCTTATTTTATTTCTTTTTTTCTTTTTTCATAAATTGTGGGGCCCATGAAATATTGTGTCAGTAGAAAACTTTATCATGTCATGTTGCATGACAAACGAAAACCCCTTAAGATTAATTGTTAAAATCAGATTCAGACTTGTATTAGAAAAAAGGTCTGAGGCTCCAATTCAAAAACTCAACCTTAGAACCTTTCAGGCTGGCCTATTTTTTATACTACTCATAATACTCTCTTTCTCTCCTCAATCTATTTCATCCCATTTTATTGATTAAATAGACTTTTTAAACGATTTTGTTTTATATTATATTGTTTGGATATACATTGAATTTATGAATCTCTATGAAATTATTAGTGCTGTTGATCGTATATTCTGTTTGGATACATTTTTATTGTCTTATTTTTTTTAAATGATAACAGGCTAAACCAATTTTTTTTTTTTTTTGTAAATAAGCCACATGCCGATATTTTTATTCATAACAAGTATCAGATTGACTCATTTAAACACAGTTTTATCCTTTTAAAACCAAAGTATGGCCCGACAACACCCCTACCTCCACTAGTTCTAAATTTATGCAATTAGTTTCATGTTATTTTAGAGCGCTTTGATTTTTTCATGTTAAAGAGAATTATTTTCTCATGTTTTGACTCAACTAATTAACGATGGACATCACACTTATTAAAGAAAAGAAAAGAAAATTTGCATGCAATTCTAACACACATAAGAAAATACTTTTCATACGGTAACATGAGAAGTGTTTTTTCCTATTTTATAACAACAAACGTCATCATTCAACTGAGTTTTAACGTTAAGAACATCTATAGTCAGCAAATTCAGGTTCCGTTCAACAACATTTCTCCAAAAGTCAGGACTGCAGTTATAGCAGCCTGCCGTGTTTCTCAATGTTATGTAAGTTTTTATTCGCCCTTCTATCCAGCAAGAAATTCTTGACTGTAAGAGACTAAACTTGTCAGAAGACAATTTGCTTTAGGTAAGGTGGAACATTACTTAAACGAAACAAAGATATTTTGCAGGATTAAATTACATAATTCAATTAAATTGCCAACCCAAAATTGGTACAATCTGTGAAGATATACAAGACTAACTATAAACTACAAACAACCGTATACGGTCCTTTTATACAGCACGCTTCCGCTTCGAGCGCTTGCTTCTTCTTTCCCTAGAATAATTTTGAACCTCTTCGCCAACTTTAGAAGCAAATGCTTCTTCTGCAACTTCCTCTCCCTGTATATAAGTTGACTTAGAATTGGGCATTTTTGGCAAAAGAATGAAAATCCCAAACAACAATCTTAGAATATAACAGTCACAGTAAATTATTTGAAAAAGACAACCAAACGTAAGAACAGCTACGTAACCTCTTACTCACGTGGAAGGATGACAGGAAAATCAGAAAGGGAATTGGTTAGATGGTTGGAAGGGAAAGGAAGAAATAAAAAGAGAGAAGAGAGTCGAATAAAGAATCAGGAAAAAGTGAGTTGGGAAAGTGTGGAAGAGAATCAGGCCTCGAATTGATTGGGATATTTAACACGCCATGAAGTTTCTGAAGTGACAGTTATGAAGTTAGTAGGAACTGAAGAAACTATCTATGGATAACAGACTCACGTGACATCACTCTGTTGTAATTGTATCAATGATTAGTTGTATTTTAGCTTTGTACTAGTTGTACTTAGTTTCGTACTTTACATAGCAATAGACCTATCTGTTGTGTATATAAACATCACTAGGCGTAATTCATTTTATTCATTGAGAAATACATAATGGTTTATCCTTCTTTATCTTCGTCTTTGTACGTTTATGAGAATATCTGCATTTTCATTTCGTATAAATCTATATTCCCAAGAATCACTGCATGAAAGGGCTACAGAATGATCGTGAGCAGCATACAATTGCAATAGGGAAAGAAAATTTCGATCTTCCATTCTATGGCTGGACATGATTAGTTTTACTTATATACGGGCGAATGAAAGAGATATTTCATCTTAGACGTGATTCGAAGTTTAAGGATAGTCGGGAATTGTTCCTTTTATAATAGCATTGAGTCTATAAAGAAGTTTTCCGTGTGCAATACCAAATCGTGTTAACGTGGAGAATTTTCTTTTTCCTTTAATTCTTCTTCTCTCTTAAAGGACAGCTCTATCACATAAACTTCTGAGCAAGAAACTCTAGAGATTGAATATTTACCTTCTTGTCACTTTCTACATCCGAGCCATCGTCAGAATTAGAACCAGAAGCCAGAGGTTGAACTTCTTCCACTGGCAGTGCCTTGCTTAACATTTTCTTCTCTTGTTTTAATTGCCTAAACCTGTAGATCATCAATTTTTTATAAGCCCTAGAGGAGGTGAAACACTTAGGCCGCATATTGTACCATAAAACACTGACCTTTCACCAGCCTTTGCTGGCTGAGAATCTGATCTTTTAGCACGTCCTGCAGTGATAATTCCACTAGCATTTTCATTTACAACAGGTTTTGCACCTCCTAATTTGCGCAACCATACTTGTTGAGCTGTGCTCAGGACATTATTTATAAACCTAGTAAAAGAATTACAAAATCAAGTAGCAACAAAATTGTTTCTTTCATTACCCTTAGCAGAGAAGCAATGTTGTCATAACTGTCTCCCAAATCTAACCAAAAATTTTTAATCATGAGAAAGCATTCCCTTGATGAACATGTTATTATTTCCTTCAGAAAGAAGAATTTAAGTTCTCATGCATATGTTCTCTTTTGTTTGTGTTGCACAGATTAGGCAGGTATATCAATGAAATGGTTTCTGAAATAAAGAAGAGTTGTATGGATACAATTAGTTGAGTTTTCTGACCAAATTGGACTTGCTTAGATAGAGTAGAAGATAAATACTATTGCCACCAATTTAAACAAATAAAGAATGTTTGAAGTTACGGAAAAAATATGCAAAATAATTTATTGACTAGCAAGGATTGCATTAATATAGCTTGTGAAAAACTAACCAGTAAATTGTTAGTCCTGATGGGACAGATAGAGAGAAGTAACCGATCATGAGTGGAAGAAACTTGAAAACAAGAAGTGTATTCTTTTGAGTAGGATCATTTGTCTGTCAAAAGAAGTCACTTAGGCCTGCCTTGTAAACGAAAACAAATCGAAACAGAAGAAGAACCGATGAGTTTACCTGAGGTGGTTTCATGATTTCCATCGAAACGAATTGAGAAACAACAAGAAGAATAGGTAAAACAAGATATGCTGCAGTATCCGACCAACCCAAAGGTGGATGACCATCCTGCATAACAGATGTTTGTTATGATACTGTATAATGACAAAAAAGTATAAAATCAATTTACAAAGTTTGCCATTTATTTCCTCTTGATAGCTGACTTCAGCAAATGAACATTCCATCTATAACTACATCATTTATTCCCCCCCTTCCTTGCCATCAGCAAATTTAGTTCAAATCTTTGCAACCCCAACAGGTTTTTTATGTGATAAGAGAGGAAATATAGGGAAGGAGTCAACAGAAGGGAGAAGGTAATAAAATGCAACACCCCCAACCACCGCACCAAAAAAAAAATTTATGATTTTCGTTTCTAGTAAAAAGAAAGAAAATAAGGAAATGAGTTATTCAAAGAGAATAAATACTAAAGTCTTCAAGGATATATTGTTATCCACCAAAATTGTCAAACATTTACCACACTACTCAATCTACCACAACTAATAAATATTGAGTTTCATAAAAATCATAAAGCAACTAATGATGCAGTAAATCAAACTCAATAATTTCTGCCCAGATTAAAACTCAAAGAGAAAATCACCATATTTGATCACAACTTGAATCAATACTGAATAAACCATATTTTATATTCACTGAAATCTAAGAAGACTGACTTCTACAGTAGTGCATATGGATGAATTGGAAAAGGAACCTGGCCCGTACTGTGGTGAACAGACCATGGCCCCCCCAAAAATGCTAAATTGCTAACTATTACAAGAATTTTAGTACCAAATGTACTCTATGTCATAATATTTGATCATAACTTGAATCAATGCTGAATAAACCATATTTCATATTTACTGAAATCTAAGATTGGCTCCTACAATAGTGCATATGGATAAATTGGAAAAGGAATCTAGCACGTCTTGCAGTGAACAGACCATAGCCCAAAAAAAATGCTAAATTCCTAACTACTAGAAGAATTTTTATCGCCAAATGTACTGTATGTCATACACAAGTTCAAGTTATATGGTCTCAAGAACCACGACCACGAATAAGTTTCAAAGAAAATGGCTGTAAAGAGTAAACAGTGTGCTGTCTGAAAATCACAATGACACACTCTCACAGCGATGAGGGAAAAAATATCCAATTGCAAATTATCATTTCACCTATGAAGCAAAATATTTCTTTCTTACCACAAATGGAAAAAGCCAAGAAATTCCAGATCCACTTTGTCTAGCAGCAATGGTAGTAGGACCACCCAGCGAGGGGATCCAAAGGAAACCTTCTGTTAACAGTCCCTTCAAATTAAAGGTTTTCCAAATAAGCAAAAATCACATTCTATGTGTAATTTGTCCGTAAAAATCTCTGCTCAAATTATAAAAGTTTATACCATCAATTACCTCATTTGCCACATTTGATAAAGCTTGGTAGAGACCAATCCAGACTGGAATTGTAGCCAAAGTCGGTAAACAACCTATACAAAATGATGACGTCAAGTTGGGGCCGTATATCATTATATCGCTAATGATAAAAGAAAAGCCAGGGTGAAATATGGATGAATAAAACAATTAAAATCACTATTTCTATAGAACCACTACTTCAAAACAATACTTTTGTATGATTATACAAGTGCTATTTGCTTCGTATGTCAAGGCATTATTATACAGACCATTGTTGAGAAGAAGAGAAAGGCAACAACAAGAGAAAAAGCACCTGCCAATGGGTTAACCCCCGCCTCCCTATATAGCCTTGCCGTCTCAAGTTGTATTCTTTCCTTAAAAAAAGGGCAACAAAATGAATAGTTTAGAAAGAACCATCCTATTATTTTTTTTTATTTTTTTATTTTTTTTTTGTAAATAACCATGCTATTATTTAAAGGTACAACAAAATCAATATTCACTTGAGATCAAACTGGATGCTTAATAACCAACAACATCCCTCACCTGATTGCCAGCATATCTTTCTTGAATGGCCTTAATTTTTGGTTGAAGATTTTGCATAGCCAGTGTTGATTCGACCTATATATATTCAATTAAAATCAGAACTTCATGTGGTCAAGTGATGCATAAATGTAAAATTTCATATAATTGAAAGTTAAAATTCATTTACGGTTTGTTCATAGTGTTTTGAAGAAGTTTGTCAGGCTTTGAAAAACAAAATATTCCAATTATTTCAGCATAAAGGAAGAAAATTGTTTCAAAGCAATTAACATAATTTAAAGGTTTCAGTAAATTTGTAAATTTTTCATTACATAATTGGCTCTATAAATTGCTGTAATTTGTACCAACCTGTTGCTTTGTCAAGGGAAGTGTCGCGGCCTTAACTAACACAGTGAGCAATATGATAGCAAATCCATATGTGTAAGGCACATGCACGGCGGCAAGACCATCCTTTAGCACCTGAAAACAAAACAATAACCGTGACATAACATCTAAACCACAAGAACCTGAGTAACAAAAGGCAAACATCTCCAAAACATTTCCATAACATTCAAAAATTATTACAGAAACATGGAGTAAGTGTGTTAGCGTTTCGTAAGGTAGTTTCTTTACTTCTTTGTTTCTTTGGACTTTATGACATGCTAACTGTAAAACAAAGAGCCAAATAAAGTGTGCTATTCGTGAACAATTTCATAGAAACTATAAAACCATTTGTAACAAATTGTATTACTCTTTCAAATTCCAATTACAGCTTTCCATAAAACAAAAAATAAAAAAGAATGAACATCATCTCAAGATCAGAAGTTGCCTAGAATTTAACCACATCAACAAACATCATTCTCTTGTAAACTTTATAAGTTTAAAATCAACGCTTCACTCTTCTTAGCAAAATCTCAACGACGAAGAGTGTCTTAAGCAAGCTACAGTACAACCTCGAGAAAATAAGTTCCGTGAATTTCAAGGCTCATAAGTAGCTCAATCTTAATAAACGAAACATAGTCCTTATATAGGAAGTTAACGAGCACGAGTTGTGAAGATTACCTTGAGAATAAATTCCATGGCGTCGGAGATGAAGCCGAACCAGCCTCCGTTCTTCTGCACGGCAGCATCAGTGGAAGTCGCCGAATCCGCCGCAACCGCGGCGTCGGCGAGCGTGTAAAGAAGGCCTTCAGCTCTGGTGACGATATCGGCGAAGTCAATGGAATGGTTTATGGATTGAATTGGGGGAATTTGGTGGAAGCTGAATTGAACCTTGGTGGAGACTAGCCTTGTGCGGTGGTGAGTGAAGTGGTGGCGAGGGAGTGAAGGAAGCGGCGTTCCGATGAATGATGGAGACGAAATCAGTGTCTTCGCCATGGATGAGAAGCTAAAAGGATATTTGTGCACGAGACGTTTCAGCTTCTCATGACAGATTTTGAGATGAGAGAATATTTCCCAATTATCCCTTTGTTGCGAGGCAAGGACATGGCGCTCGTTGGATACTGTTACATTTTCCTTTTGATTTTCAGCCAGCAACTGAGTGACACGTCATAAGATTAAGGGTTTTGAGGTCATTTTAAATAAATTGATTTCACGTAAAAGCAAATTTTTACGCGTGCATGAATATTTAAAAAAATATATATATATTTAATGTTCCTTGAGATAAATTTATGGGTTCGTTTGTTTTGCCCAGCTCCGCCGCGCCGTCAGTTCGTTAAAAAATGAGTCAGTCCGTCTCATTCTACTTTTAAAAGTGAGCAGAAAAATTCAGCTTATCTCGCCTTGTTTGGCGGGTTGGACGAGTTGGCCCGCCAGCCCGAGCTTATTTTACACTGACCCGTCTATGCACGCCATCAACCCGTCTAAAAATAAGTCCACTCCTGCCCCGTTTAGCGGATGGGGCGGGTTGGACCGCCAAGCCAAGCCCGTTTTGCCATCCCTACTTATAAGATATTTGTATTGAGTTGCAAAAACGACGTTATTTTGGGACTTATAATTTTAATTTATTTCAGAATTATAATAGTCTTTATAAATTTTTTTTTAATATTTTAACACCAAAATGAAGTTATTTTGGGAGTAAATACAAATAACTTATCTGCAATAAATACAGAAATATTTTTTTTGTAAATTTATCTACTATATATTCATAAAAAAATATGACATCCATGTGAGCATATGTTAGGAAAAAAGATAAAAAATATATATAAATATGTATATTTCTATATGTGTGTAAGAGATAAAAGAAAAATATTAAATCCTTTATAATGAGTTCATTTCTTCTTAATAAATACAGATAAATTATCTGCATTAATTCTAAAATAATGTTGTTTTATGAATGAATGGAAATAATTTATTTATATTTACAGTAGGGACAGTAAATCCATTTACAATAACTTATTTTATTTTTCAAAAAATATATATTTAAATGTTGAAAAAAGTATTTGTCATTTTAAATGACATAAAATTATGTCATTTTAAGAGAAAGATAGACATAAAATAATATTTTTTATTTAAAATTTAAATTAAAAAAAATTCAACCACTTTCTCTCCTGTGATTTTTATTTCTTGTGTCTATCTCTATTTTAAAATAGGGTTTGTTTTTTCTAAAGTTACAGTAGATAACTTTATCTAATGTTCGTCGAAACGACGTCGTTTTGGGCAGAAATTATGATATTCTTGTAATTTTAATTTATTTCAGAGTTATAATAGTCTTTGTCATTCTAGTTTTTTAATTTTTCAACCCAAAACGACGTTGTTTCGATGAACTTTAGGGAAAGTTATCTAAAGTAACATTAGATATTTTGTCCTCTTTAAAATAACATAATTTATGTCATTTAAAATGACAAACATCAAACCTTTAAATGTTATATCCTATATCATCCATTAATCTCAATCCTAGCTTCTTCTTTAATACCAATCGTTTTTTTTTTGATAGATTTCAATTTTAGGTTTACTTTGTTAAAGGAGTTCAAAATTGGCATTTAGCTATGTCGGTCTTAAGTCTTAACTCTTAAGTATAGGCCAAACCGAAAGTTTTAACATCAAATAATAAAAGGATTAATTTTATATTTTAAAAGGGTACATCTCTCCCACATTCTAATTTTCTAATACTAACTCTTAAGTATTTGAGTGCCTAGGTCCCTAAGCATAATTCTTACTGAAAACAACTTTCAAATTTCATCTTTGGTTGAGAAAATTGTTTCCTTTCTTTATTTGGTTCACATTTTTGAAAAAAAAAAAGCATTAAATGCTCTAATAAAGAAATCAAAGGATTAAAATTTTCAAAATATTCTTAAAAAATAATATTGACAAATCAAAGGTAAGTATGTAAGCCCACAGAAGACTAATAAAAAAAGAAGATTAAACATATTAGTAAGCGAAATCTTTTACACACAAGAAAATCATTTTTTATAACAAGAATTAATAAGTTTTATGATTTTGTAATTTTTATAATACTTTATTTTTTTACTATACAATCCATAATTTTTATAAATACCTAATTTAATTATTCAGAGGGGGCGATTAAGTACGTAAAAAACTATTTTGTGGTTGAGAAATCAGTGAAATTTGAAAAGATGAATCGCAACCAAGTAAATCGCATTTTCCCCTCTCCAACTAATTGATAGTGTGCCGTTTGGGTGGATGAGAATTGAGAAGCAGCCAAGAAAAGAAGAAGGAGCAAACGCTTTTAAACATGCGTTAGTGTTTTACACGGCGTTGGTGAAATCCAATTGGTTAATCACACGACGTCGTTACAACCAGCCAATGACGCGGGAGAAACATAAAACTTTGCCACCCGTCAACGGTCAGCAATATAATTTGAGCGCGTGGAGCTCCAAAACGTGCCACGCTACCGTGGAGTCTAATGGGAAAATTCTCGAATCACCCAGAGTGTGCAGGAAGCCCCACACCAAACACTACAACCCAACTCACCTTTTTTTCCCTCGCCCAATTCTATTATATCCGCCGTCCATATTAGATCCAACGGTTCACAAACCACAGACCGAACCTTCCAGAATTCAAACCCATTCTTTATAACACAGGCCTTCCCTCTCTGCTCTTCAAATTCAGTTCAAGAAATTACAGTGATTTCAATTTCATTTTTTCTAGAAAATTCAGTTTCAGTTTTCTGAAGGCAAAATCGTGAGAAGCTATGGCTGCAAAAGGTGAGGGTCCTGCTATCGGAATCGATTTGGGAACGACATACTCTTGCGTTGGCGTTTGGCAGCATGATCGTGTTGAAATCATAGCCAACGATCAAGGTAACAGAACCACCCCTTCCTACGTGGCTTTCACCGACACAGAACGGTTGATCGGCGATGCTGCCAAGAACCAGGTCGCTATGAACCCAACCAACACTGTTTTTGGTAAGTACCTTCACATCATCCTCTGTTCCAGTTATTTTGTAAATTACGCATCGTGATTTATGTGAGTGCGAGCTGAAAAACTCTTCGTAATTTACCTTCTGGCCAGTACTATCTCTGTGTGCAATTAAGAAATTGTGTATCATCCTCTGTGTGCAATTAATTTACCTTCTGGCCAGTACGGAACTGAATTTTATTTGGATTAATTGTGTATTATCTATGCAATTAGATTGTGCATTCTTTTGACTAAGGTTTGATTTGGCGTATGCAGATGCTAAGCGTTTGATTGGTAGGAGGTTCAGCGATGTTTCGGTGCAGAGTGACATGAAATTGTGGCCGTTCAAGGTGATTGCTGGACCTGCTGACAAGCCTATGATTGTTGTGAATTACAAGGGAGAGGAGAAGCAATTTTCAGCGGAAGAGATATCTTCTATGGTTCTGATGAAGATGAAGGAGATTGCGGAGGCATATCTTGGTTCCACGATAAAGAATGCTGTGGTGACTGTGCCTGCTTACTTCAATGACTCGCAGCGACAAGCTACTAAGGATGCTGGTGTGATTTCTGGGCTCAATGTGATGAGAATCATCAACGAGCCTACTGCAGCTGCTATTGCTTATGGACTTGATAAAAAAGCTAGCAGCTCCGGTGAGAAGAACGTTCTCATTTTTGACCTTGGTGGTGGGACTTTTGATGTTTCACTACTCACTATTGAAGAAGGTATTTTTGAGGTGAAAGCCACTGCTGGTGATACCCACTTGGGGGTGAGGATTTTGATAACAGAATGGTGAACCATTTTGTTCAGGAATTCAAGAGGAAGAACAAGAAGGATATTAGTGGAAATCCTAGAGCTTTGAGAAGGTTGAGAACTGCATGTGAGAGGGCTAAGAGGACTCTCTCCTCTACAGCTCAAACTACAATCGAGATTGATTCGCTGTACGAGGGTGTTGATTTCTACACAAGTATCACTCGTGCTCGGTTTGAGGAGCTCAACATGGATCTGTTCAGGAAGTGTATGGAGCCGGTGGAGAAGTGTTTGAGGGATGCTAAGATGGATAAAAGTAGCGTCCACGATGTTGTTCTTGTTGGTGGGTCTACTAGGATCCCCAAGGTTCAGCAGCTTTTGCAAGACTTTTTCAATGGAAAGGAGCTTTGCAAGAGTATCAACCCAGACGAGGCTGTTGCCTATGGTGCTGCTGTTCAGGCTGCTATTCTCAGTGGCGAGGGGAACGAGAAAGTGCAGGATCTTCTATTGCTGGATGTTACCCCTCTCTCTCTTGGTTTGGAGACCGCTGGTGGGGTCATGACCGTGTTGATTCCCAGGAACACAACCATTCCCACCAAGAAGGAGCAGGTGTTTTCAACGTACTCCGACAACCAGCCTGGTGTGTTGATTCAGGTCTATGAGGGTGAACGAACAAGGACTCGTGATAACAATTTGCTCGGCAAGTTTGAGTTGTCTGGCATTCCTCCTGCTCCAAGGGGTGTCCCACAGATCAATGTTTGCTTTGACATTGATGCAAACGGTATATTGAATGTCTCTGCGGAGGACAAAACCACTGGACAGAAGAACAAGATAACAATTACCAACGACAAGGGCAGGCTTTCCAAGGAGGAGATAGAGAAGATGGTGCAGGAAGCCGAGAAGTACAAAGCTGAGGACGAGGAGCACAAGAAGAAAGTGGAGGCCAAAAATGCATTGGAGAATTATGCCTATAACATGAGGAACACAATCAAAGATGACAAGATTGCTTCCAAGCTGTCTGCTGATGATAAGAAGAAAATTGAAGATGCTATTGAACAGGCTATTCAGTGGCTGGAAGGAAACCAACTTGCCGAGGCTGACGAATTTGAGGATAAGATGAAGGAGTTGGAGAGCATTTGCAATCCCATCATAGCTAGGATGTATCAGGGTGCTGGTGGGGATGCGGGTGGAGCCATGGATGAGGATGGTCCTTCTGCTGGTAGTGGAAACGGTGCTGGACCCAAAATAGAGGAAGTCGATTAAGCAAAACATTTCGCATTGTAGTTTGTTTTTGCCAAGACCCTTTAGGGATAATAGTTTTGTATGCATGTTTTTTTTGGGATAGCTGAATGTACTTTTTTCTCCTTTTTTAAGTGTACTTTTGTCACCGCTTCGTTGGATGCAATAATGTGAATTTGCTCATATGGTTTATTTGATCGCGATGTTTCAACATGCAAGTGTTTTTCTCCGAATTATTATACTTGTTGCCCTTCAATTTGGAGAGTGGGATAGGCTGCAGTTGGGGAAAATTGCAGGCCAGTTTGAACTTGACTCCCTGCTGTGAAGAGAAGGATACAATGGATTCAAACTTATGCTAGTCCTAGTAAGTATTATGAATAACGTAGATGATGTCAACCATATTTGATGCCGTATATGTCAACGTAGGAATTAGATGCTTGTGGTTGAGGTTGTGTGTTTTATTTTTTTATTATTATTACTATTTATTTAATTTGGGATAAAGGTGTTGTTGATGTTGATTACTATTTATTTACTTTTTTTTTGTTCTATGTATAACTCCTCAAACCAGAGATTATGATCAAGAGGATCCTAAAAAATTTACTGATCTGTAGAATCCTTTTTCTACTCAGAGGTGGATCCTTTTTTTTTATATATATATCTCTTGCTTCGTTAACGATTTGGTCTTGTTTGTCAAAACTGTAATGGTCTTTTAAAAATAATATATTTAAAAAAAAAAAAAAAAAACAGGGGAAGAGTTAGTATAGTAGTTACCTGAGATGGGTCTGTTGACTGTTATGAATCATTATGCCTGTGACAGTTACACCATTACTTCTATAGAACCTGAGTTTGTTAGAGCATATAAAGAAATAGCATAACACATGAGAATTTTAGTTTCAATCTCAAGGAGAAGTTCAGTATAAGTATTCTTGTTGTTGGTCTGGGTTTGTTAGAGCATAAAATTTGGGAGATGGAACAGAAATATTTATTTGTATCTAAATACTTTAAAAAAAATATTTGCTAATAATTATTATTCATGCAAATAGAAATATAGAATACATTATTCTTTGGTATGAACATTAATGGATGTAAACTGACCACTGTCTCAATGGACTTTCCATTGATAACACAGCCATCAGAGGGATGAATTACTACATAACAAATCATTTGATATGGCCAGGGCTAATATTTTTACACATAAAGAGAGACTATATATTGATAACACAGCCATCAGAGGAATGACAGCAAGGAGCCCAAATATTTAAAAACAACATCAATTAGAGGTTCCAAGGATATATACCTAGATGGAAGTCATTAGTAGCATTGGATATCTGCTCATAGCTGAAGCACTTCAACAAAGGTTGACGTTTTCCATTTTTGGATATGTTAAATTTTCTTCTTCTAAATGGTGACCCAAGGAATGAGACTACGAGCTTGAATGGGGAGCGTGGTTTCCTTAACTTGGATTGGCTCTTATTCTCAGGACCCATTGAAGGGATATCTGTGATGCTTGAGACCCTAGTGCTAAAGGTATCATCTTCTGTGCTGTTCGATTGTCCATCGATTCCATCTAGTACCGTTGTTGGTGAACGGCTTTGTGCCTTCGTTTCTGAGATAAAATCCTTAAGAACAGGGGAGGTAGCCTTGTCACCTTGGTTATCCTTCTTTAACCACCTTGAACTTGATTGGCTAGTATCTGCTACCGAAAGGATAAAAAGGATTTGTTAACCAATGTTATTTGGATTGTCTTACTTACCTTATTTCAGAGAATTGAATTACCTTCAAACTGTGTAGGATTTGAATTGACACTTTGCTTACATCTCCCAACTGAGACCATGGTGCAGCCTTCATGTGCATGCTCAAAGCAATACTTGGTAATTCCTTTAGAGGTTCCAATTCTAAGAAAGAAAATAAAATTAATGAAATATGTCTAGTTTAAAGATACACAAAGCTATACAATCAATCAAATATGTGTAAGAAATAAATCAGAGAATAACATATTAGTCTGCTAGGTGTCCACATCTACATAAGTGATCATATAAAGACACTTGACAGCAGAAGCACTCAAAGTAAATATTATTTTATCATAACCCCAATATGTTCGGCTTTTTTACCTCTGTAGCTTTTTTTTTAATAATTAATTATCAAATTGACCCTATTTATAAATTATTTCAAAAATTTAACTTTTTTAGAAAATATAACACCAATATGCTCATGTTTGACCGTTGACCATGAAGTCTACCCGGGTACACCCCTACCTACTCGGGGATATTTTGAAGTTTTTTACCTACCCGGGTACACCCCTTCCTACCCGGGTATATTTCTTGAATCTAAAAAAATGTTTGAATTATTTACTCAGGTACAGAGGGGTGTACCCGGGTAAATAACAAAAGCTAGTCATGAATGGTACATATTTGTATTTGATCATGTGTGATATCTATCTCCTCGTAGTAAGCGTGAAGAGTACTACCCAGTAGAAGAGAAGTATTGGCCAGAACACTGGAACATCAAACGCACTAAAGAAAGTCATTACAAATGCAATGCAAAATGCCTTTGTGATAGAGTACCTGCACAGAAAGGAAAATTAAGCACAGCTTCAGCAAAAGCAACCGTCTGCATGTCAAAACAATTCTAAAGGTGTTCTCATAGCGAACTTATATGGATTGAGCAACGAAGTTCTGAGATTTTGTTATTTACTCGGGTACACCCCTCTGTACCCGGGTAAATAATTCAAACATTTTTTCAGATTCAAGAAACATACCCGGGTATGAAGGGGTGTACCCGGGTAGGTAAAAAATCTCAAAATATACCCGGGTAAGTAGGGGTATACCCGAGTAAACTTCATGGTCAACGGTCAAACATGGGCAGATTGGTGTTATGTTTTTTGAAGAGATTAAATTTTTGAAATAGTTTATAAATAGGATCAATTTGGTAATTAATTATTAAAAAAAAGGCTATAATGGTCAAAAAGCCCAATATGTTCAATTAAAACCTATATAAAATGCAAAATATAAAGGTTAAAAAAATAAAACTTTAAATGATTATAAACATGTCAGAATTTATTTATTTAAGTTAGAAAAATCAAATTTAAAATGATACTTAAAATATTTCGAATATAAATATTTTTAAAAGTAAAAACAAACTAGATCAACCTCATATCTTATATTTAAATAGAAAGATGAAGGTTAACATATAAAAAGCTTTACTGCTAGAGTATTGATACCATTTTTTTGGACCAAAATCAAAATCACAATTTATAGTTGCTTACTTGCATTACACCTTCCTTAAAAAAAAAAAACCTGATATCCCGTAAGAAAAAAAAAACCCCACATACACATGCATATTGTAGACCATACCATTCCCTTATGTAATCTAATCATAATCATATAAAGATTCAACAATAATTAAAATCAAATCTTTCCTAAATGAGAATAATTTCTCTTTAAATTCTTCATAACCTTGCATTGGCTTAACCAATAATAAATTTTAAAACAATATCTTCTACTTTTATTTGTGACTGTCTCTTACTTGTAAAAGATATATATATCTAACATTTTTTTCTTTCTATTTTTCAATGTAGTTGCTAAAATCATTTCATATTTTTAAATTGTTCCTAAGGTCAAATGTGCAGCAGTGAATCTTCTAATTGAATACCATTCCCAGAATTTAAATTTGTCTAATTGAATACCATTCCCAAAAAGGGTAATCTGATTACGAACTAGACTCAATATAAAAATAAACTCGCAGATATATAACCTTATATAAGCTGTCTTCAAGGCTCATGCTGATTCTCATCATTTCTAATGTTGTTTTTAACCTGGGCTTGTCCTGGTATATCAACTTGTTTTTCCTAATCTGCAACCACCGTCAAAGGAAGAGGCACATCAATCAAGGCAAGATTTTAAGTCATTTAAGTAAGCCTTAATTGCAGTATAAACTTGAGAAAATTATAAATATTGGTAAGAGAGGAAATTAAACCTCACCCTTTCTCGTTTGGCAGGGTCTTTGAAGGCTGAATTGATAATATCCTTTGTGGGAACTATCTTCCACTTTAGTCAATATGTTGATGACCACCGGGTGTGGTTTCACCTTCTCCGATATCTTCCTCATTGTTTGCATATTTGCATAACCCATGCATGTTATAATTTATGTAGGAAAAAAATAGCTACTCAATTAATTAAGTTAATAAGTAGTTGCTTATGAATTCTATATTTTTATACTAATAATCAATTGAATAATTAATTTTCCTAAACTTAATATTTTTAATTGGAAATTTTTCTTAAAATATTTTTTCTGAGCTGAATGAATGTCCGCGCAAAAGACTTCATAATTTCACAGTCATACCTTACACATAGGCGCGACGAGAATTGCGCCGTCCCAGAATGAAAGGTCCTTTTTATGCAAAAGTAGGGTCGCTGCCCCTCCCATTAACTCTCCATACAAGAATCTAGCTTTTCTCTTGTATTCTTGGAGCACTGAAATATGCAAATGAATAATAAAGGCTTGATCTCGTTGGAAAGATATGAGAAAGATCTACAAATTCTACGAAGAACAAGAGATTCAAATCCATCATCTTCGATACGAAAAATTGGCCGAAAGATAGTTTCAAGAAGATTTTCACTAAAAGGTTGTACCTCATTTATCGCTTTAATTCTTTCTAGCTTAACCATTGCTTCAATGCTCCATAATAGCCATTTAAACATGAAATCAATATATTTTTAAGTCAGTAACACATCAAATCAAAAACTTAAGAATCCTTTGCATTTTATGTATTTGACAAAATATGTTATGTTCCCAACCATTTACAATGACATTTCCTATACTTTTGCATCTAAAAACAAGGTGTGTTTGACACCTAATAAATACATACTTTTGCTTCTAAAAACAATATGTGTTTGACACCTACAAATACCTATTAGGCCGTTAAAATTGTTGTAGACCAACACATTGGTGGCTCAATTGAGCCTTATGCAAATCATGGGTTTGGGTGAGCTAACTTGCTTGTGTATAAATTTTATTTTATTTTTGTTTTTAAGACTTTTTTATACTTCATAAATTTTTTATTTTGCATATTTACAATTTATCAAATATCTAATTAAAAAGATTTTATGGTATAAATATTAATTTGTATTATAAACGTAAAACCTTTCGTATATCACATAAATTATTGATTGTACTATGATCAAATAATTAGACGTCAGGCCATCGGTTCGATTTTTTTTTTGAAAATATTTCAATCGATTCATTGCTTCGCAACTAATCCAATTCGAGGCGGATCCAGGATTAAGGCTTTAAACCCTTCCCAAAGATAATATTGGGGGCATCGGTTCGATTTTTAACTTAGGAGTTAGGAATAACTCATATCAAGTGGAGATTAAATTTATGTTCGTTAGCTTAACATATTCATTTTTAAGTTAATTTGGAGCAAGACACCCGTACGAATATTCTGGCTTATTGCTTTCTTTTCGCTTAAAATATATATTATTATTTCGTAACTAATTTCAAAGCTCCTCAGTTTCTCTCGTGATAATTACAATTGTTTTTTTTTTTTTAAATGTGTGTAATTATAATATTCGATAGTATTTTTTTAATATTAACTAAAAATAAAAAATGCTAATTGACATAAAAAGTAGAACAAAGGAATATTAACTTTATAAAAATTAAAGGGCTAACAAATTCTTAATACATTAGTTAATTAATATTTAATACCTTAGGATAAGTTTATGCACTATGACTTAGAACATATAGTTGTTGATATGAAAAGGTGGTAAAAAGAATACTTTTTGGATAAATATTAACTCCAATTACAATGAGTTGAAAAGTTATGGAGCAAAAGAGTTAATGGGTTAATTTTTTTTTTTTATGTTTTAGGTCCAAAAAGAGAAATAAAACAAATGGGTTTGTGTCAACCCAACAAAGCCCAATTAAGCATCAGAAAGAAAAGAGGGGGAGAAAGAAAAGGTGGGCAACGTTGGAAAATTTGAAAAACACACCTAAGCAGTCGAACCCTAGCCCCCATCACCATTCGAACCCCTCATCTCAAGCCACTCATAAAGTTGTGCCATTGACCTTCCAAGTCAATTTTTTGCTTGCCATTGAACCACACAAGCCTTTCCTTGCAGTGGTTCACTTGACCATTGTTCTAGAAGCCTGACCCTAACCGAATAGTGACCTGGAGGTTGTTACAATCGGGTAGGGAGATTCTTTTTTGTTGGAGCGATTGAGGAGAGCGTGGAGCAAGGAGTGCTCGTGTGACTTGCAGCAAGGAGTGCGTGTGGAGATTGTTGGAAAAAGCCCAAAGCTCGGCCGATGCATGCGAAGGAGATTGAGTATAAGAAGCGAGGAAAATTTGTAGGGACACTCTCTCACATCCTCTTATGTATCATCTTCTTATTTTGTTGTTTTCTGCGTTCTGGACTTGTAGTATTTTTGGATTTTTTTAGTTCTTCGTTGTATTTGGTAAATGCGAGTACAATGATGAGACTATTTTGTTAAATAGGACTCGTACTGTACTTTAGATTTTTGCACACTTTATTTTTCTTGGTAGTTTTCTTTCATTCCTGTATTAAGCTCAATCTTTATGGATTTGAGCTAAACTCTCTACGGGTTGGGTGGTTGAGACCCCAACCACAGTGACTGATGCCAATTACTTTTTTGATATGAATGTTTAATTTTTGTAGTTCAACTCTGTTTTGTATATTTGAACGTTCTTCTATTTCGGCCAAATGGATGATGTTGCTTAGGAGATGGTTATTGGGAAATAATCTTCTCTGGAAAAGAAGTTAGACTCATGGACTCAAATAAGGAATTATTTGAGAAAGTATTTCTGACCAGATTTTTACTTCTCCATGTGGTTATGAGGACCTGAGCTTCAAGCTCTTAATCTCGTTAGCTTAGGGATAAGTTGTTTGGGAAAAAAGAGAAAAAAAAAAATTTAAGGGAAAAAATCTACATTAGTCTACATAACAAAAAAATAATTATTAAAGAATTTTGTTAAGTAATCGTGCATCAGGATCTGTGGGGAAGGAATGAAAGCTCAACCCAGTTTTTTATTAGAATTCTCAAAACTCTTTCAATTCTGATTTTTCTTTAGTCATTTAAACTCTTAGTAATTTTGTAAAAATATAATCAAACAGAAAATCCCAAAAATAATTTCTCAATTTCTTTTCTACCTTTTATTTTGTGTATTAAGCAAGTGACCTCAAGATTTAATCAGACACCTTCATGTGAACATTAATTTTGAATTTTCCTTATTTTCTGTTTAACCAATTTAATTTTAATTCCTTTTTAGAATTTAGTTTTGAGCAATTGCAACTTTTCTTTTGTACTTTTTCGCCAAAAGATCTTTGTGGGAACGCTATTATAGAATTAATAATTAATTAATAAATGTGACCCAATAAATTATAACCGTTAAATTGACGAAAATCAACGATTAAGATTCGGTAGTAACAAATAGTAAGAAAAAAAGGTAATAACTATAACCTTTCCCTCTCTGTATTATTAATTCCAAGAACATTTAATACTTTATTACTTTTAATGAAGAATAATAAATTTTTTATTTATTTTCAAACAATATTTTAAAATAAAAATTAATAACATTTTTGTCTCAAACATTGTGTATTAGTTATCCGATTAGATTGTGCATCCTTTTGAATAAGGTTTGATTTGGCATATGCAGCTGCTAAGCGTTTGATTGGTAGGAGGTTTAGCGATGCTTCGGTGCAGAGTGACATGAAATTATCAATATCAAAACCTCCCAAGTGAGTATCACCAGCAGTGGCTTTCCCCTCAAAAATACCTTCTTCAATGGTGAGAACTGAAACATTAAAAGTCCCACCACCAAGTAAAAGATGAGAACATTCTTTTCACCAGAGCTGCCAGCTTATCAAGTCTATAGGCAATAGCAGCAGTAGTAGGCTCATTGATAATTTGCATCACATTGAGCCCAGAAATCAATCCAGCATCCTTAATAGCAGTGGCGGAGTAAGGATTTAATTTTAGTAGGACTAAAAAATTTGACATATCAAATTATAAAAAAAAAATTCATAATTACACAAATCTATTAGGAAAAAAATTTACTTAAAATTTTCAAAGTAACAGGATCGATGTTATTTTAACAAGTAATAGTTATTTATTTAAAATTTAGAATATAAAATAAAATTAGTAAAGAAAGTGTAAATTATATATACATATATGAAATTTTCATGCACATTTTCATGTAATCTTTGATAACATTATTTCATGTGATGTTAATGAAAGCTTATATCATGTGATGTTAATGAAAATTGATTTCATGTGGTCTTTGTGAATAAATTTTTTTATTTTTTATATTTTAATTTGATTTGGGCCTACAAACTTTAGTTTGCAACTTGGTAGGCCTTACAAGTCGTATTCGGTTTTTTTAGTTTTTTATAATATGACAGACCATAAATCAAGTATTTAATAAACTAATAGGTCAGTATAGGTTCCAAATATGTTACATAGGGTTAGGCTATCAAAGCCAAAGTTTGGCTTAACTTGGCCCATTTATACCCCTAGCAGTGACCTGTGAAGAATATTAACATAGAGGGACAACGAACTTCACAATTAAAAAGAAACATAGAATAATCAGCAACAAATGTCTAAAATCTTTTAAATGACATTGGATCCACATAAATCATTTAATTAGTGTTTAGATATTTTAAATTTTTTAAAAATACAAAAAAAGAAGAAGCCGTTAATGAATATATATAAGAAATTTTTATACTCCATATATATACATATATCTTCATTGATTTTTCTCTTTAACAGTTTTCACTAATTAATAACCAAAATTCACATTCTTGTTGTGAAATAAAATACAAATAACACAAATAAACAATTCAATTTCATTACCAATAGCAACTGTCTGTAGCTCTACATTAAAATATATATTCTTTTAAAAGGTAAACGTAAAACAACACTCCATTTTTTCAAAAGAAATAAAATCAATAACTACGAGCACAAAAAATTTGTTAATAAAATAAAGGGGCGTGAATTTCACTCATGTTAGAAACACCCAATAAACAATTATGGTCAGCAAAGACAAAGAATTTCACTTTTATAAGGTTAAAAAATATAAATCAATTTTTTCGCCGACGGACAATATAATTACCAATGCATATTTCAAGAATAGGTATTCGTAAAATCTTGAATAAAGGAACGAAACATCGTGCCTTGTCGCAGAATGACTGGGTTCCGGGTGGTGAGTGCGAATAAGAAAAAAAGGTTAGAAGAAAACCTCAATTGGAAAAAGATGAAAGAAGAAGAAATTAAGAAGAAATAAATATGTTATCTAGTCATACACGAAAAACAGCTCCATATCTTAATCTGTTATCACTGTTACAATTTTAGCTAGGGTCCAATTATAATTACTTCTATAATTATATACACGAAGGAAAGTTCTCACATTTGGGAATTAGGTTTTTGACTATTCTTTGTGTGCGATCACCCAAAACACAGTAGTTCAATGGACTTTCATATTCCATAATTATAGTCCTGTTATTCATTTGGTTTCATGATTGTTACTTTCAAGGGTTAAGTGTTTGTTTTTTTAAATGACACAAATTGTGTCCTTTTTGTTTTTAACACTATGTCTTCCCGGTAAGTAGGGTTGGCAAAACGGGCAAACCCGGCTTGACCCAGCCCAACCCGCATACAATCCGAAAAAAACGATTCGGGTTAGGGTTGGCTCGAAAAAAAAAACGAGCCAGAAAACTCAACCCAACCCGACCCGAGTCGGGTTAGGGTTGACTCGCGGGTTGGCTCAAAATATGGCTTGTGGGTTGGCTTGAAAAAATAACTCGCGAGTTGGCTCGAAAATTGGCTCGCGGGTTGGCTCGTTTTCAGCTCATTTAAATGAACCTGTAGTATTAATGCACCAGCCATGTGGCTTCCACAAGCTTAAACAAAAGGTTACAAAATGAGAAATAAAAGCAAAATATTTTAGTTTCTAATTTTTTTCACAACAAATTTACACCAACTTCAATAAACAATCAGAACCATTGTTATTAAAACCGGCCTGATCATTGACCCGGTTGAGGTACCGGGTCACTAGGTCACTTGTTCAACCAGTGGGTCACTGGTTCAACCGCATGACCCAGTAATTATTTGTAATTTTATAATTTATATTAAAAAAATTTAAACATACTCAAATATCTAAAAAAAATTAATAAAAATTTCAAATAAATCAAAAAATAATAAATCACATATTATTATCAAATAAAAAATCAAACAAAAATATAATGATCGTGATACGAGGCTATAGGTTCATAAAACGACATCTCTAACTATAAATTAATTCAAACTTTTATGCAAAGTACATAATTGAGATAATATTAGTGTTGTAGGTACATAACTTATGTAAGTCAATAAGCAAACAAAAGTTCAATTATGACTATTATGATTTTTTAGAAAAAAATAAAAATTTGAAAATTTTTTTTGGGACCGGGCCGGGTCATCGGTTAACCGACTGGGTCACCGATTTTTATGAAAACCGGTCGGGTCGGACCAGGTCACACCGGTTCTGATGCATGGCCAGTCCGTCTCTTCAACCGGACCGGTTATATGACCGGTTTATCGGTTCCCGGGTCGACCCGACCGGGTCGGTCCGGTTTTAATAACTATGATCAGAACCACTTACAACCAAGTGGGTAAGATATTTGAACCAAACAAAGCCAACACAGCCTAACAATATAAAAATGTTAGGGATGTGAGAAGATTAGGGATTTAGATTTAGAGAAGGAAGAAAGACAATGACAGCACGTGTGGATTTTGTATATTATATTTTGTATTTTTTTTTTTTAAAAAAAAAAACCTCAACCCGCGAGCTGACTAGTTTGACCCGTGGGTTGGCTCGTTTTTTTTGAGCTGGCTCGGGTTGGGTTGACTCGGGTTAGCAGCTCGTTTTTTCCAACCCAACCCGGCTCGTTTTTGACGGGTTACGAGCCAACCCGATGGGTTGGCTCGTTTTTGCCATCCCTACCGATAAGACATAATTATAACATGAAAAATAGTTTTTTTCTCTCTCTACGTCAGCTGAAGTGACTGAGAAAATATAATTTTTTTCCATATTATAACTATGTTTTACATGTAAGATATACTGTTAAAAACTAAAAAGATACAACATTGTGTCCTTTAAAAGGACAAACCCTTTTCCCTACTTTTTAATGTGTTTATTTGGTTTAATTAGACCCATATTTTGAAATAGGTCAACTAATCATTTTTGTGATTAAGTTTAGAAGTCTTTCTTTTTTAAAATAATAGAAGTAAGAATAAATAACATAACTATTTAGAATAAAGCAGAAAAAAATATACAGGATAAAAAATAAAAAAAAGGTAAAACACAAAAATAATCATACTATATATGTTCCTTATTATTTGTTTGCATTTAGATGGTTTGTTATTACTTTGTATTGAGTATTTGATTTTATATTTAAGTGATGTCAAATTATAATGTTTACTTTAATTAATTATATAATAATTATAAAAAAAACAGGTGCCAAGGCACTGCTGGCTTGGATGTGTCAACGCCACTGGTAATAGTAGTGTTTTTCTCTGAATTATCATACTTGTTGCCCTTCAGTTTTGGAGAGTGGGACGGGCTGCAGTTAGGTAAAATTGCACGCCAGTTTGAACTCGACTCCCTGCTATGAACAGAACAGCCATATAGGATACAATGGATTAAAACTTATGCTCGTCAAAGTGAGTTTGGCTAGAGGGGGCCTCAACAGAGATATATATAAAATCATAGTAACTTAGTTAGCTTCAGGAAACTGAGCATGTGGGGGTGAAAATATGCGTTCGTACACTAACAGAGTCCTTTAATAAATTATCAATCAATCCCTGATAACTCATTCTATGTAATTGGCCTTGTGACCCAAAATATCCTCTGCTTAATTTGAAATGACATTCAAATACAAAGACCTATCGAAAGAGTTTCCAAACCATTTTAATAAATATAACGAGCTTTGAAGAAGTTTTGAATGACATCCAGTAACGGGCATACGCTCAGTTGATTATTTCCAATTAAAATAACAAGAAAAATATTTCTACAGTTAATGCAGATAAGTTATCTGCAATTACTTCCAAACCGATATAATTTTGGGATTGAAAGATTAGAAAATTATAATTATAAAGACTATAATAATCCTGAAATAAATTAAAAATTCAAAAAACACTATGATTTCTACCCAAAACGACGTCGTATTGGGCTTACTGCAGATAACTTATTGTTGGGTATGGCTCATACTTTGCATGCTGATGATGACCCTAGTTGTCGGGGTCAGCAGAAAGGCAACTTGAGTCCCGCTCCCAGGTGAGCGGGCAGGGTCCCGCTCCCATTTTAATAAGATTTGTTATGGCTTCTTAAAAGTATTAATTTATATTGAATTAGATCGTATTATTATAAATGGGACTCGCTCTAGGAGTGGCAATTGGGTCGAATACTTAGAGTCTGTTTGTTTGGGCTTATTAAAAAAAGTAATTTTTATCTCTTTCTTATTTTAGAAGTACTTTTTATAAAAGTTAAAATTATTTATATTTTTATAAAAATATTTACTTTTAAAAAAAATATTTGACTTTTGACTTCTGTTTTTTTTAGAAGTTAAAAATTTTAGCTTCTAAACAAAGTAAGTTTTTGATTTTTTCTGTGACTTCTGTTTTTTGTAAAAGCAAGCATCCAAACGAACTTCAAATAATAAGAACTTTTTTTCTTGAAAAAAAGAAATTTTAGAAAAAAAAATAACTAATCCAAACGGAGCCATAGTAAAATTGTGGTAGACCAGCACATTGGTGGCTCAATTCAGCCTTATGCAAACCATGGGTTTGGGTGAGCTAACTTGCATGTGTAAATTTTTTTATTTTTGATTTTTGATTTTTGTTTTGAACACTTGTTTACGCTTCATAACTTTTTTCTTTTGCATAATTACAATATCATCAAATATCTAATTAAAAATAATTTATGATATAAATATTAATTTGTATTATAAACGTAAAACCTTTCTTATATCATATAAATTATATTGATTGTACTATGATCAAATAATTAGACGTCAGGCCATCAGTTCAATTTTTAACTTAGGAGTTAGGACTAATTTATATCAGTTGGAGCCAAAATATAATTAAATTTATGTTTTTAGCTTAACACATTCATTTTTTTAAGTTTATTTGGACCAAGTCACCAAGACACCCGTAATACTCTGGCTTATCAATTTTTCCCTTCAAAAAATATTATTATTTCGTAACTAATATCAAAGCTCCTCAGTTTCTCTCGTGATAATTACAATTGATTTTTTTTTTTAAAATGTTTGTAATTATAATACACTCGTTAGTATTTTTTAATAATATCTAAAAATAAAAAATGTGAATTGATATAAAAAATAGAACAAAAGAATATTAACTTTATAGAAATTAAAGGGCTAACAAATTCTTAAGACATTAGTTAATTAACATTTAATACCTTCTATTAAAAAAAATTAATCACTTACAAAAAAATGATTTTTTTTAAAAAAAAATTACGCATTGGAATATTTTATTATTATATACTATTTCTAATTTTGATTCTTTAATCATTTTCTCACACTACTAAAAAAAGCTCTATTATCGACGGAATTTATCAACAGAAAATATTCTGTAAAAAATAGTAACGGAATTTTTGACGAAAATTCAATTCCGTTGGAATTAGAGACGGAATAAATTTCCGTTGAATTTTGAGATGGAAATTTTCAACGAAAAATAAATTCCGTCAAAAAATTTAACGGAAATAGAATTCCGTTGAAATTTTTTGTCAAAAATTTATCACATAATTACTTTTAATCGAAAAATATTGACGGACAACAAATTTTGTTGATAATTACAACGGAATAATATTCCGTTTAAAATTTCAACGGAAATTTTCCGTTGAAAATTGCTACGGCATAGTTTTCCGTTGAAAATTTATACGGAATTTTTTTCCGTCAAAAAACGCAACGAAATTTTTCTGTCAAAACTTTTGACGGAATATTTTCCGTCTAAAATTGCAACGGATTTTTGGTCCGTTGAAACTTTCAATGGAATTTTGGTTTTTTTCCGTCGAAAATTTCAACGGAGTTTTTTTCCGTTGATAATTTTCAAGTCATCACAACCATTATCAAAAACCCTAAATTTCTTTTATGCAAGTATGCTGTCATTTATAATTGTTTATGGTGTTGTGCATATATATTGAAACATTTACATGAGAATGCAAGTAGTGACTATCCACATCTGGAAGTGTTGAAGAAGTGGGTGAAGTTATAAGTATACTAAAATGATGCTCAGATGTACTCACATGATAATGGATGTGAAAATACGTAAACATGTTGTTAACAAATCTCTGTAATCTTTATTATACTCAGATCAATATCATATATGTTGATAATTGCATATCACTCATGTTGTGTTTATTTTCGTTAATTGCATTTTTTATATTGTTTAAGTTTACTATTGATGGCTTCCAGCAAGTCTGCGCTTAGGAGGTTTTGTCCCTCATCAAACAGAAGGCGTGTGTGCCATTTATACGATTAATTATGTCAATGCCTAAGACCTTATCTTTTGTTTGAAGCTTATTTCAATAAAGATTAAAGAGATTTGTTAGCAACATATTTACGTATTTTCATATCCATTATCATATGAGTACATCTTAGCATCATTTTTGTATACTCATAACTTCACTCACTACTTCAACACTTGTAGTTGTGGATAGTCATGACTACTTGCATTCTCATGTGAATGTTTGAATATGTATGCACAATACTATAAGCAATTATAAATGATAGCATTCTTGCATAAAAGAAATTTATGGTTTTTCATAATGCTTGTGATTACTTGAAGAGCAAAATGAAGGAGTAAAATTCGTTCAAAATTATAAACGGAAAAAAAGTTCGTGGAAATTTTCAACGGAAAATAATTTCGTTGAAATTTTCGACGAAAAATGTCCAAAATTCCATTGAAATTTTCAACGGAAAATTATTCCGTTGCAATTTTCAACGGAAAAAGTCGAAAATTCCGTTGGAATTTTCAACAGAAAATTATTCCGTTGCAATTTTCAACGGAAATTATTTCGTTGAAATTTTCGACGGAAAAAGTCCAAAATTCCGTTGGAATTTTCAACGGAAAATTATTCCGTTGCAATTTTCGACGGAAAAAGTCCAAAATTCCGTTGAAATTTTCAACAGAAAATTATTCCGTTGCAATTTTCGACGGAAAAAGTCCAAAATTTCGTTGGAATTTTCAACAGAAAATTATTCCGTTGCAATATCGCTTACCATCTAAAGCTCTGTTTGCTTAATTTACTTGGAATTATTACCTAATTGCAATTTACTTTATATATTTTTAATTAAGAATAATTTAATTAAACAAAAGAAAATCACTTTTTGGCTTAGGCCCATTTCCTTGACGGGTTCAGGTGACCCGAACTTTCCTCTTCTAAACTCCCAATTACTCTAAAACCCTGGACTCACCAGTAGAAGAAGCCATTCTTCTTCTTCTTCTTATTATCATTATGAGCATTGACAACTTCTATTTTTGCAAGGATTCCATTCTTATCTCATTTATCTTAGGATTAACGATTTGCCATATTTAATCATCTAATTGGCAACTCATTATTAACATCAACAATTATATATTAAATGTCTTATTCCTAATAGGTATAATTAATTACTGCTATTTTCATTAACTATTAAAAGACTCATCGTAATATAATTAATTTGTGTTTTGAAAAAGTTTAAAGTGGCATTTGAAATGAAGTTTAATTTCAAAATAGGAAATTTAATTTACAAAAATTTAAAACTAATTTAAAGGATATATACGAATTTGTTTGATTGGATATCAAATTAAAAAAATTATTTTATATAATATCTAAATATTTCCTTAAAAAATATAATTTCATAATTTATTTTTAAATATTCAAATTTGAAACTTTTCAAATTGAAAAAGAGAAATACTTTTTAAAGGAAAAATCAAATACATTAAAACTTGATACGTGTAATGAGTTTCCCCTTTTCCCACTTCCCTCCCAAAGTTTCCCAGTTCCCACTTCCCTCCCAAATACTCCGTTTGTTTGCTTTGAAAATATTTTCAACGGAATTTTTCCGTGGGAAATTATGAAAATTCCGTTGAAAAATGATTTTTCAACGGAATTCTGCTGTTGGATAACCCTTCGTCGAAAGGCAACAGAATTTTTTTTCCGTTGATATTTACAACGGAATTTTTTCAGTTGAAAACTTCAACAGAATGTATTCCGTTGGAAGCCTTACTTTTCCGTCAATAAATAAAGTCATGGAAAAATATTAAAATAATAAATTCCGTTGAAAATTTCAACGGAAAATATACCCGTCAAAAAATTCTGTCTCAATTTGCGACAGAAATTAACAAAAATTCCGTTGAAATTTTTGACGAAATTAATTTTCGTTGAAAAATTCCGTCACAATTTTCGACGGAATTTAACTATAATTCCGTCTATACTTTCAACGGAAAATAATTCTGTCGAAAAGTTCCGTTTCAGTTTGCAACGGAATTTGTCTATAACTCAGTCGAAAATTTCAACGGAATTAAATTCCGTTGAAAAATCTTGACCGTTTACAACAGAATGTACATAGAATTCCGTCAAAAATTTCAACAGACTTAAATTCCGTTGAAAATTCTTAACCTTTTACAACGGAATGTACATAGAATTCCGTCGAAAATAATATTTTTAATTTTTTAAAAAACATTAAATTCATATGAATTTTAATTCATCAAATATTGATGGCATTTCAAACTGCCAGCATAAATATTAACGTCATTTTGAAAATTGCCTACAAATATGGAGCCACTAAATCCATCTGCGTGATTTGGAGTCAATTTTCTCAACCATCGGAATAAGCAGCCATTGAACTTTTTGTTTGGACAAAAGATATGGCAGCCATTAAAGATCTCCACTGAGCTTTTGCTTAATAATTAAAAAAATAAACAGCAAAAAAAACTTCTATTATTTTTTAAAAGTCATTTAAAATTTACTACAATTACATACAATCAAAATGAAAAAAATTCTAAATTTCAATTAAAAGAAAATTTTCCTAAATATGATAATAGTACACAACTAATTATACCACAAAACTAAATAAAAATGAATTTAAAAATAACTGAGAACTTCAATGGGACCATCAAAGCTGCATCTCCAACCGTGGAAATTCCATGAACAAGAGCAACCTATTATAACAAAATAGCACCATTCTAGAAAACATAAGAATTCACTAAATAATCACAATCACATATTACTTATGGTTGAAGAGAAAATGGAATTAAGTTCCTAACCACAATGATAAATTATATAATAATACAGTTTAAACAAAAATATAATATTATAAATTTATTATAATATACTCTCTCTCTTTTTTTAATCAATTATTGCCACTTTATTCTCTAAAGTACCTTGCGGAAGCAAATTCATTTTACATAATAGAATACAGATTAATTATATAATAATTAAGATGTTGTCATGCTAGTACTTATTAAATGCATGTTAAAGTAAATCAACCATTAATTAAGGAATCCAAATTATGTGTCAAGCAAATTAATTGTAACTTTAAGTTATTTCCTGCATATTGTCAAATTAAATGTAAATTTAAGCAACAAATGGACAAAGATAACTATTATGGCAAACAGATTGATTTCGGGCCTCAAAAGATAATTACTTGATGACATATATAGTAGACAACTTGTTTTGACACAACTATATCAATGAGGGCAACATTGTTGAGAATGGTACGGGGAGCCCAAAACCCATTGCAAGGGATACATCCATGGGCCAAGCGATAAACCACAATAAGTGGCCCGACACCACATTTTAACCCAAAACCTTAAGGCTGTAGGTTTATGGGTCTTTTTGCACTTATATAGTCATCACTTGGTCTATGTCTAGTCGATGTGGTACTTCTTTATAACTCATACTTGAATACTTCCAACATCTTCCCCTCAAGTATGAGACCCAACATTATGCTCCCCCTTAAGGGCAACTTCTGCGGAAGTCTTTTTTCTTTAAGTATTGGAGTCACACTAGCCTTCTGCGGAGGCCTTGAAACATCACCATCTCTAAATACCCGGCCCAGCCAAACCTTTGGCTCTGATACCACTGTTGAGAATGGTACGGGGAGCCCAAAACCCATTGCAAGGGATACATCCATGGGCCAAGCGATAAACCACAATAAGTGGCCCGACACCACATTTTAACCCAAAACCTTAAGGCTGTAGGTTTATGGGTCTTTTTGCACTTATATAGTCATCACTTGGTCTATGTCTAGTCGATGTGGTACTTCTTTATAACTCATACTTGAATACTTCCAACAAACATAAATTCCGTGAAAAAGCAAGGAAAAAAAAGTATTGTCAAGTTTGAAAGCAAACAGACCTTTAAATGGTAAACGATATTATGCTCCACTTCGCTTATCATATTTCTTTATTATCTTCACAAGACCTGCACAGAGGGATGAGGTAGAAGAAAAACAATCATTCTAAACATTCATAATAAAAAACCCCTCGTCATCCAAGAAATTCTCTTTGAACTTTGATCCATGTTATAAAAGATTAATCATCAAGCCAATTGTAAGTGTAACTACCCATGTACCATGTCACACTGTAATAAGAGAAACAGAGTAATAAAAAAAAGAATTAAGAAGCAATAGAAATACCGTAATAAGTGTAACTACCCATGTACCATTTCTTTTGATTGTCCAAGATTCAACAAGTTTTCCAAGATTTTAATTGTCCAAGATTATGGATGGTGTTGCCAATTTTAGCTATCAAGTTCTCTCAGAATGATTCGTTCATGCATGGCAACATCAAACTCAGGCTACTGTACTGTTTTGTGAGTTTTCTTCAAAGTCCTTTAAAGCTGAGCATGCATCATCTGCAAAATTGCATGCACAGTTTACAGAACGTAACATATGCTCAATTTCATTCAAACAATAATTTATAAACACTTACAATTCTAATAAAAAAAATAGTAATATAAAGAGAAGAGAACAGATATAAACCCAAATCAAGACTAGCCTATGTAGCTTTGCTAAAAGTAGAGGAAAGAACAAAATAATTAAGCATCTAAAAGTAGAGGAAAGAACAAAATAATATAAGTAGAGGTACCAATGAATGAAGCAAAGGGGAATTTTTCAAACGGTCTACATGAGCACTTGAGTTTAAGAGCAACCCATTCTTCAGCTGCAATTCTGTGTAACTGCCTACAAGTCTCCAACAGAGTGCATCAACATTTACCCCAGTAGAGGTATCCTATGTATACGAGAATAATAGAATAGAACTAGAATAATAGAATAGAAAGAACAATGGTGTTAAAAAAAAGAAGAAAAAAAAAGGGTATGACGTGTAATCAATCTTGCTTTTTTGTTTATCATATAGTGAGAGCAAATGGTTTATATTCAACCCGTGGTGTTTTTGGACGATTTATTAATCTGTTTGTCATGCTCTGCAGGCAAATAACCCAATCTTTGCCGTTAGATTATATAACACATGAGGATAATCAAGCCCAACTTGATCAGGCCTATCTGGTTCAAGGAAGCACTCGACCCAATATTCAATCTCCTCAAGACACTGCTCATGCAACGTCTTTGGTTCATAAACGCAACACTAATCACGATAGATAGAAGCAGATGAAAGTTGTAACTGTTTCTCAGTTGTTAGGAAGTTTGTTAGGAAGTTTGTTAGGAGGTTACGAATTAGTTTCTTCTGTTAATTTCTTGGTGAAGTATCTCTTCAGCTAACCTATATGTATATATAGAGAACTCGTTGTGTATCTCCATTATTATTCTAATTAATGCAAAATGCATACACAAGTTTTCTTTCTTCGATTGCTCTTGATTTTTCTTTGATCGTTCAATAATGGCGAATCCAAATGTTGCCTTGAACTATCACAATGATCCTTCACATCCTCTTTTTCTTCATCCAAACGAAAATCCTTCGTTGGTGCTAGTTACACCACCTTTGAGTGGAAATAACTATCATACATGGGCTCGAGGTATGACAGTTGCTTTGCTTTCAAAGAATAAGCTTGCTTTCATTGATGGAACGATAGTAGCACCACCAGTTGATGATCCATCGTACACACAGTGGCAGAGGTGCAACACAATGGTGATGGCTTGGATACACAGGTCAATTTCTGATTCGATAGCAAAATCAATTTTGTGGATAGAATGTGCTTATGAAGCATGGATTGATTTACGTGAGAGGTTTTCACAATCGGATATATTCCGAGTCTCTGACCTTCAAGAGGAGATTTATAAAATGAACCAAGGAAGTGAAACAGTGACTGAGTTTTTCACTAAACTCAAGACTATGTGGGATGAACTGGAGAATTTGAAGCCTCTTCCAGTTTGTGAATGTGTTCCACCCTGCACCTGTGGAGCAGGAATAAAGATGCGTCACTATCGTGAAAGGGATCATGTCATTAGGTTCCTCAAGGGACTTAACGAACAGTATGCTGGAGTTCGTTCGCAAGTGATGCTCATGGATCCATTGCCACATGTGAACAAAGTGTTCTCGATGATAGTTCAACAAGAGAGACAGTTTTCCTCTGAAGCTCATACTGGAATTCTGACTAATCCACAGTCCTTTGCTGGTTTTAACAATAGTGCAGGTAATGGAGGTCGTAGATCTTTTAATCAACAAGGAGGAAGGTTCAACAGAGGACGTGGAAGAAGCAATTTTGGTAATTTTGGACGAGGCACATCAAGTAACAGAATCTGCACACATTGTGGCAGATCTAATCACACGGTGGAGACATGTTACCAACTCCACGGCTATCCACCAGGATATCGCGTTCAAAGAACTGACAATCATCTTAGCAACAATGTGCAATCAGTCAATATCCATGCTGAGGAGCTGTCACAGCAAAATCAGTTCACTTCAGAACAATACCAAAACATTCTGTCACTTCTTCAAAACTCACACAATACCACTCCAAGCAATAGTATAGCTTCCACACACGTTGCTAACCTCACACAAGTTTCTCACACTGATTCCAATCCAGCAGGTATTTTACACAAACGGTGGATTGTTGACACAGGAGCTACAGATCACATCACTTACACTACTTCAAATTTTTCTTCGATTAAGAAAATTAATCCCGTTTATATTACCTTACCTGATGGCTCACGTGTAGTATCTTCATATTCTGGTACTGTAATTTTGTCTCATGCACTAGAACTGTTAGACGTCTTATATGTACCACAATTCCAAGTCAACTTAATTTCTGTTACAAAGTTGTTGAAATCTGGTTTTTATTCCTTGACCTTTAATAGCCTTTCTTGTTCCATCATACAGATTCCCTCCCAGTTGATGATTGGTTCTGCTGAGTTGTGGAACGGCTTGTATGTGATAGTCGCCAAGGAGAACCAGGTCTGCAACAATGATCAGGATTGTAATGTTCAAAGCAAAGACATGAATAGCTTAAATAAAGTCTTCTACATCGCAGAAAGTAATGCTTTATGGCATAGACGTTTAGGACACGTTTCAGATGCTGTATTACATAAGATGTCATCTAGGTTCCCTTTTATCAGTTCTTCTAATAAGCACCCATGTGATGTTTGCCATTTAGCAAAGCATAAGCACCTTCCATTCCCTGTAAGTCAGAATAAATCGACAAATTTGTTTGATATTCTACATGGTGACATATGGGGACCATTTGCTACACCATCAATACAAGGTCATAAGTATTTCCTTACTTTGGTAGATGATCTTTCTCGATTTACATGGGTAATCCTAATGAAAACAAAGGCAGAAACAAGATCACATATTCAGCATTTTTTTGCTTATATAGAAAATCAGTTTCATTCTTCGGTCAAAATCTTTCGAAGTGATAATGGCAGTGAGTTCTCAATGACTGATTTTTTCTTACAAAGAGGAGTTATTCATCAGACTAGTTGCATAGAAACATCTCAACAAAATTCCACAGTTGAAAGAAAGCATCAACATTTACTTAATGTGGCACGGGCTCTAGCATTTCAAGCTTTTCTACCACTTTCCCTATGGTCATATGATGTGACCCATGCAGCACATTTGATCAATCGCACTTGTTCTTCAGTTTTAGATGGACAGACCCCTTATGATATCCTACATGGCCAACCACCCTCCCTAACCCACATTCGTGTCTTTGGCAGTCTTTGCTTTGCTCCCACCTCCCAAGCTCACCGTACCAAATTTTCTCCCAGAGCCCACAAAGCTATTTTCATTGGATATAAGGCAGGCACCAAAGGCTTTCTCCTATATGATCTTCATTCACATGCCATCTTTGCTTCTCGTCATGTGGTCTTCTATGAAGATCACTTTCCTTTCAAGCCAACAAGCACTCGGCCCAACATACCAATCTATACTTTGCCTCCTGATTTAACAGAAACCACCCATTATACCCTTGATTTTGACACTTGCTCTTCTTCTCACCAACCCTCACAACACCAAATGTTTCTTCCACATCCTGCTCATTCCCCTACACACATCTCTGACACTATTCCAGAATTAAATGACATAGGCCTCTCTGCTGATGTTGTGCTTCCCACTCATGACTCTATTGATCCTTTGAACATGGAAGCTCCTCGACGATCCACTCGCCTTCGTACAGCTCCTCGCTACTTGGCAGACTATCACCATAGCCTTTCTTCTTCTCAGCAGTCCTCATCATTTTCAGGTTCGAGTTTTTCTCTTTCTTCCTATCCTGTTCTTTATCCTTTGTCACATGTTATTTCTTATGATAATTGTTGTCTTCCTTATAAATCTTTCTGCCTTAACTCTACTACACACCTTGAGCCACGGTCCTATTCCCAAGCTCTTCAGCATGCACATTGGCAGAAAGCCATGCAAGATGAATTATCAGCTCTTTCTCAGAACAACTTCTGGTCCCTCGTTGAGCTACCATTGAATACTCAATCTATAGGTTGTCGTTGGGTCTACAAAGTGAAATATCATTCTGATGGCAGCATTGAACGTTACAAAGCGCGTCTGGTTGCTAAAGGCTTTACTCAAATGGAAGGTATCGATTATTTTGATACCTTTTATCCTGTTATTAAGCTCACCTCAGTTCGTACTATTCTTGCGGTTGCTGCGATCAAAGGCTGGCATTTACAACAGTTAGACGTAAATAATGCATTCTTACATGGTGATCTAAACGAAGATGTTTACATGGATCTGCCACAAGGGCTATCTTCTCCTAAGCCTAACATGGTCTGTAAACTACACAAGTCTCTCTACGAATTGAAGCAAGCCAGTCGGCAATGGTATGCCAAGCTGACTTCCGCTCTTGTATCCCTTGGTTATCTCCAGGGCACTGCTGATCATTGCATGTTTACCCTTTCTTCTGGGAATTCTTTCACCATTCTTTTGATTTACGTCGACGACATCATTCTTTCCGGCAACTCCTTGACTGAGATCAACAGAGTTAAACTGTATCTTGATGCGCAATTCAAAATTAAAGACCTTGGTTCCCTTCGCTATTTTCTGGGCCTTGAGGTTGCCCGTTCTAAAAAGGGTATTGTTTTGAACCAACGTAAATATGCCCTGGAACTTGTCTCCGATGCCGGTCTACTTGGTTCCAAACCTGTATCATCTCCTATGGATCCTTCTGTTCGCCTTTCTCGTACACATGGCAATCCTCTTCCTGATGCAGCCTCTTTTCGCCGTCTCATTGGTCGTCTACTCTACCTTACAACGACTCGTCCGGATATCTCCTTTGCGGTTCAACAGTTATCTCAATTTGTCTCTCATCCCACTGATGTGCATCTAGCTGCAGCTCACCGCATCCTTCGTTACTTGAAAGGCTCACCTGGACTTGGTCTCTTCTTTGCTTCCTCTGGCAGCCTTCACGTTCGTGCTTTCGCTGATGCTGATTGGGCATGCTGCCCTGATACTCGACGCTCTGTGACGGGTTTCTGTGTCTTCATTGGATCGTCTCTCATTTCCTGGAAGTCAAAAAAACAAACTACGGTCTCTCGTTCTTCTTCTGAGGCAGAGTATCGTGCTCTTGCTGCTCTATCCTGTGAAATTCAGTGGCTCCAGTACTTCTATCGTGATCTGCATCTTCCTTGGGACAAGTCTGCTTCTGTTTTCTGTGACAATCTCTCAGCCATATATTTGGCTCATAATCCCACATTTCATGAGCGGTCCAAACACATTGAATTGGAATGTCATGTAACCAGGGAGAAGATCGTTTCTGGCCTCCTTCGTCTTTTGCCTGTTCCTTCCTCTTCACAGCTTGCTGATGTATTCACCAAGCCTCTTTCTGCACCTGTTTTTCGCGTTTTAATTTCCAAGCTGGGCCTCCTTAATTTGCTGAGTCCAGCTTGTGGGGGGGTAACACATGAGGATAATCAAGCCCAACTTGATCAGGCCTATCTGGTTCAAGGAAGCACTCAGCCCAATATTCAATCTCCTCAAGACACTGCTCATGCAACGTCTTTGGTTCATAAACGCAACACTAATCACGATAGATAGAAGCAGATGAAAGTTGTAACTGTTTCTCAGTTGTTAGGAAGTTTGTTAGGAAGTTTGTTAGGAGGTTACGAATTAGTTTCTTCTGTTAATTTCTTGGTGAAGTATCTCTTCAGCTAACCTATATGTATATATAGAGAACTCGTTGTGTATCTCCATTATTATTCTAATTAATGCAAAATGCATACACAAGTTTTCTCTTTCGCTTTGTTTTCTGTTATTATATGCACAAGAAGTGAAATGAGAAACACAACGAAATGAACGAGATCAACCTAAAATAAAAAATAATAAAAGCGAAGCTGCAACTAGAACAGAACCGAGGCAACAAAACAGAATTAATTTTCAATGCATTATAATATCTTTCAAGGGTATAGAAAGTCAAAAAGATCAACCCATATAATAAAGGAGAAAAGATAATTTAATTTGAAAAGCAAAATATATTCCTCTGATGTAACCAATTTTTTACTAGTTTTTATCAAGCCCCTAATCTTTAATTTTGCTTGCACTTCGTTCCTTGTCAAATATTAACGGAATAAAGATAATTTAATTTGGCTTGTGCTCTCCATGACTATGTCAAAGATAGAACAAATGTTTCTCTATCATTAGAATCATAGTTATTTTTCTGCTAAATAAATGTTGAGGTCATTGACATAGCTAGCTACAATCCCTTGAATAAACAGTAAAAGGGCAAGATGAGTCAGATTATAAATTGTACACCATTAACAATTCAAAAACTTTATTATGAGATGTAAACGCACATTGTCTGGCATCAAACCTACCATGACAAAAACAAATAAACAAAACTTAAAGCAGCTTAAACCATCCAAATTTGCGGTTATGTCACAGTTATACACAAAAATCACAGAACTTTGAAAATCTACTACTAGAGTTAATAAGAAAGAAAACCAAAAATTCCAAGTATCAAATCCAACACTGAACAACTAATGCCACGAAATAATCCATGAAAGAAAATGATGAACAATGCAGAGAATTGAAAATCGAAAGCTTGAGAAAAAGAGAGAGAAGATACCGTGACCAGAGAACTGCAAAGGCGTGTGATTGCCACAAACATGCTTGAAGAAGAAGAAATCAGAACTCGTGAAGAAGGAATCGAAATTGCAACGGAGCTCGTGAAAAAGAAAACCAGAAAAATTAGGAATTTACGGATTTAGGTTTTAGAAAAGAAAACGTTAGTTTACCTTCCATGTGATGATATATTCTTCTTCCTTCTCAACAAAGAAAACGTTTAACTTGTCAATCTCGAGCTCCAAGAACTCCAAGACAGAAACTTGTCGCGCCAATCAGGCAAGGTTTGCTCGATCTGGTTGCTGAGAATCTTCCAGATCTTTCATCGTCTCACTTCATCAACTCGAACCGCAGGGAATGACACCTCCGTTATCTCATCGTCTTCCATTCATTCTTCTTTCGTCTCTATTTTTGAGATCTGAGCAAACCAAACTATTTCTTCTTTGCCCTAAACCCTTCCTCATTCCATCTTTTTACTATTTAAAGAAAAAACTTCATAGTTTGATTTTGTGGGCCTAAAAGATTTTCAAAGCAAACAAACAGAGTATTTGGGAGGGAACTGGGAACTGGGAAACTTTGGGAGGGAAGTGGGAAAAGGGGAAACTCATTACACGTATCAAGTTTTAATGTATTTGATTTTTCCTTTAAAAAGTATTTCTCTTTTTCAATTTGAAAAGTTTCAAATTTGAATATTTAAAAATAAATTATGAAATTATATTTTTTAAGGAAATATTTAGATATTATATAAAATAATTTTTTTAATTTGATATCCAATCAAACAAATTCGTATATATCCTTTAAATTAGTTTTAAATTTTTGTAAATTAAATTTCCTATTTTGAAATTAAACTTAATTTCAAATGCCACTTTAAACTTTTTCAAAACACAAATTAATTATATTACGATGAGTCTTTTAATAGTTAATGAAAATAGCAGTAATTAATTATACCTATTAGGAATAAGACATTTAATATATAATTGTTGATGTTAATAATGAGTTGCCAATTAGATGATTAAATATGGCAAATCGTTAATCCTAAGATAAATGAGATATGAATGGAATCCTTGCAAAAATAGAAGTTATCAATGCTCATAATGATAATAAGAAGAAGAAGAAGAATGGCTTCTTCTACTGGTGAGTCCAGGGTTTTAGAGTAATTGGGAGTTTAGAAGAGGAAAGTTCGGGTCACCTGAACCCGTCAAGGAAATGGGCCTAAGCCAAAAAGTGATTTTCTTTTGTTTATTTGTATTATTCTTAATTAAAAAAATATAAAGTAAATTGCAATTAGGTAATAATTCCAAGTAAATTAAGCAAACAGAGCTTTAGATGGTAAGCGATATTGCAACGGAATAATTTTCTGTTGAAAATTCCAACGAAATTTTGGACTTTTTCCGTCGAAAATTGCAACGGAATAATTTTCTGTTGAAAATTTCAACGGAATTTTGGACTTTTTCCGTCGAAAATTGCAACGGAATAATTTTCCGTTGAAAATTCCAACGGAATTTTGGACTTTTTCCGTCGAAAATTTCAACGGAATAATTTTCTGTTGAAATTTTCAACGGAATTTTGGACTTTTTCCGTCGAAAATTTCAACGAAATAATTTCCGTTGAAAATTGCAACGGAATAATTTTCTGTAGAAAATTCCAACGGAATTTTCGACTTTTTCCGTTGAAAATTGCAACGGAATAATTTTCCGTTGAAAATTTCAATTGAATTTTGGACATTTTTCGTCGAAAATTTCAACGCAATTATTTTCCGTTGAAAATTTCCACGAACTTTACTCCTTCATTTTGCTCTTCAAGTAATCACAAGCATTATGAAAAACCATAAATTTCTTTTATGCAAGAATGCTATCATTTATAATTGCTTATAATATTGTGCATACATATTCAAACATTCACATGAGAATGCAAGTAGTCATGACTATCCACAACTACAAGTGTTGAAGTAGTGAGTGAAGTTATGAGTATACAAAAATGATGCTAAGATGTACTCATATGATAATGTATATGAAAATACGTAAATATGTTGCTAACAAATCTCTTTAATCTTTATTGAAATAAGCTTCAAACAAAAGATAAGGTCTTAGGCATTGACATAATTAATCGTATAAATGGCACACACGCCTTCTGTTTGATGAGGGACAAAACCTCCTAAGCGCAGACTTGCTGGAAGCCATCAATAGTAAACTTAAACAATATAAAAAATGCAATTAACGAAAATAAACACAACATGAGTGATATGCAATTATCAACATATATGATATTGATCTGAGTATAATAAAGATTACAGAGATTTGTTAACAACATGTTTACGTATTTTCACATCCATTATCATGTGAGTACATCTGAGCATCATTTTAGTATACTTATAACTTCACCCACTTCTTCAACACTTCCAGATGTGGATAGTCACTACTTGCATTCTCATGTAAATGTTTCAATATATATGCACAACACCATAAACAATTATAAATGACAGCATACTTGCATAAAAGAAATTTAGGGTTTTTGATAATGGTTGTGATGACTTGAAAATTATCAACGGAAAAAAACTCCGTTGAAATTTTCGACGGAAAAAAACCAAAATTCCATTGAAAGTTTCAACGGACCAAAAATCCGTTGCAATTTTAGACGGAAAATATTCCGTCAAAAGTTTTGACAGAAAAATTTCGTTGCATTTTTTGACGGAAAAAAATTCCGTATAAATTTTCAACGGAAAACTATGCCGTAGCAATTTTCAACTGAAAATTTTCGTTGAAATTTTAAACGGAATATTATTCCGTTGTAATTATCAACAGAATTTGTTGTCCGTCAATATTTTTCGATTAAAAGTAATTATGTGATAAATTTTTGACAAAAAATTTCAACGGAATTCTATTTCCGTGAAATTTTTTGACGGAATTTATTTTTCGTTGAAAATTTCCGTCTCAAAATTCAACGGAAATTTTTTCCGTCTCTAATTCCAACGGAATTGAATTTTCGTCAAAAATTCTGTTACTATTTTTTACGGAATATTTTCTGTTGATAAATTCCGTCGATAATAGAGCTTTTTTTAGTAGTGCTCCCGGCCCCGCTCTGCTTTCCGAGTTCCCGAGGCGGCGCTGAGAATGAGAGGTGGCGGCACTTCAATAGTCATCCGCATTTGTGTGCACTCTCTGCAAACCTCCATTGCAACGTAGCAGAACAAACAACTATATTATCAACATCTTATTTATATGGTTTAGATTAATTTGATATTTGAATCGTTGGATCAAGCAAATTAAATGTAAAGATTTAGTTCTTATTCTTACACTCTATATATATATATATATATATATATATATATATATATGGGAAATAATACTCTCATGCCACATGAGATACTCTCATTTTCCTACACAAATTCGTTTTCCGTGCCAAATAATTTTTCTTTTCTTTTTTAATATAAAATATGGGACCCACATTTAACTTCTCTCTACTTTTTTTCTCTTACAATCCTACAACATAAGAAAAGTTAAACCCTATATATATATATATATATATATATATATATATATATATATATATATATATAGGGTAATAGTTTTCTTATGTAGTAGAAGATAAAAGTTATCTTCTACACACTCATTGGTATAGGTGGGTCCATTTTTAGGGGAAGAGAGAGAAAAAGTAAAGTGGGACCCATCTTGAATTTGTGTGTGTAGGAGATAGATTATATTTTATGCAACATAAGAATAATAAATCCCATATATATATATATGAAAAAAGTGTTTATCCTTTTAAATCACACAACTTATATTCTTTCACTCTCACAAAGAGGTGGGACCCACACCTTTATTATTTTTGTCAACTCTCTCCTCCTCCTTTATCTATCTCTTTCTCTCTCTTTTTTTTTCTTTTTTTTTTTTTTTTGTAAATAAAGAGGGGCTAAGCCCACTTTCTCTCTCTTTAAATGACATAACTTTACATTCTTTAAAATGACACACATTTTTCCTATATATATATACATATAAGTTTTACATACATTTCTGATTTTGTTGTAGAAATATTTTTCTGACACACTCACATAAAAAAAAGGTCCATTGTAAAAGATGAAAGAAAAAATTTAGTAAGATTAACTCATTTTTGTGTGAATATGGCACAAAAAATATTTCTGCAGTAAAAATAATTTTTTTTCTCCATATATATATATTATATATATGTGTTATGAGGCAGGATCATTTGACACCGGTGTCAAAGGAAAAGTTTGACACCTCGTCTGAGAGTCGTTAGATTAAAAAAAAATCAATGGTGTCACATGCTTACAAATTAGAATCGTTGATATTTTTTAATCTAACGACTCTCAAATGAGATGTCAAACTTTTCATTTGACACCGGTGTCAAAGAATCCTGTCTCATGTGTTATATATAATAAAATATTTTTTGTAACTTTATTTTAACAAGAAAAAATTATAATAAAATCTTAATTTTGTTCAATAAATTTCCCAATTAGGTATTAATGCTGAGTGAACAGTCAGCACATACTGCTTAATAGTCAGCACAAAAACCCGTTATTCTGCGGGAATTGAATTGAGTATTGAATTGCAGGAGCACTCACCAATCATGTTCTTTTGATCCATACATTTCGTTGACCGTGTGTAGTAGCAGTGACATTTATGGCGTTGATGTCCAAGATCAACTTGGTGTTTGCGTTTGTGATACTTTATCTGCATGCGCCAAGCCAGTGCCGCCTTAAGTCTATCTGAACACGCATCCTCCTCGCGTCACATGTCACCCTTGTCACTGTTTGGTGTTCCTTCTTGACCCATTGCATTCTTTGAAGCTTGAAAACTTTATCTGGTTACATCTAGGTTTCTCCTACTTTTTGTGCTTTGGATGGATGCATGGTGGATTTTATTTTCTCTCTGTAATTTTATCTGCAGCCTTGCTCTTCTTTTCGTTTTCCTTCTTTTAAGGATGGGTTTTCAACTTTTGAGCCTACTTAACTTACAAAAAGAACATTCCGCCAAATATATAAAATCAAATCTTATGCAAATAACCTTTTCCAAGGTACAGCTAGATTTCTTTTACTTTTTCTTTTTGTTTTCTTTTTTACATTTTAGAACGGATTCTAAATAACCCTAGTCACTAGTCTGTCAGTGTGAGATTACATTTGTATAGTTATTAGAGTATGAGAGAAATAATAGCATGCAAAAATATTTTTTTTTTTTAGAGTTACCCAACCCTAATTACCTCTTTCAGGCGAGTTGGCTCTCTCCGGTATCCCCACGAGCTTCGACTCTTTGAGTCGGCTATGAGACTAATCCAGAGTGCGGGAGATCAGTGATGGCTAAAGGTTCAGCCCCCTATCCAAGAATGCATTCAGCAGGAATCGAACACATGTCCAACCCCACTAACTCAGCGCCAAGTTACCAACTGAGCTGCACCCATTAACAATCACTTCTTAATTTTTTTGCAGCAACTTATTATAACTATATATATATATATATATATATATATATATATATATATATATATGGCTTTAATGGATAAATTATCTACATTCAGTCTCAAAACGGCGTCGTTTTGGGTTGAATTAAAAAATTATAATGAAAAAAATGTATTATAATTCTGAAATGAATTATAATTATAAAAATATGAAATCATTTTGGACTCAATGCAGAAAAAACCATATATATATATATATGGGTGAAAGATTTCTCAAAACTGTCCTAGAACCTTGATAATAACAGCTCTCTTTTTTCTATTGTTTTTAACATGGTAATAATATATCAATTCTTAAACGTCGATATTTTCTTTTATTCATATTTAACTTCTAATGTAAATTGGCCATTAGTTTCTTTCCTCTCTTTTCCCCCTCAATGTTTAGTTTAAAAGATTCATACAGAATTTTATTTTGCACTAGACTGTTGGCTATGCTTTTCATCCTGTTTGAGCACTTTTGGGTTTAGCTGCACAAGTTCTATGTCGCCATATATAAACTGCTTAAAAATATATTTGCCTCATTTTATTGACTGTAACAATCTTAAGGTGCTGTTACGTACAGTAAAATCAAATACATCAACAGATAATCAACCACTATTCCTTTTCCCTATTCTCCAAAAAAAAAAAAACACTATTCTTTTTTCCTAGTGCATCCAATATGACAAAGACTCGTCACGCGAGAACTATTATCCTTGACTATTCAAGGCAAACTAATATTTATCTTCGTTACGTGAATCATGCATGACATTTTTTTTTTCTTTGAGGGGTCATAATCATGTCAATGGTAGGACACTTAGGAAAACAAAAACAAAAAACAAAAATAAGTAGATAAAATTGGACCACAACTGCTGGGCCATGTTACAAAATTTGAATGAGAAAAAGGGTGGTCCTATTGGCCCACTCTAGCAAACAAATAAAAGCCATGAACATACACACTAGTGACTCTTATTAATTAAGAAAACCTTGCTTGCTACCATTACTATCAACGCTCTTATAGAATATACATGATCCTCCAACCACTATAACACAACACTCACCATCTATTGGAAGTTCACACAATTCACAGTACTCACCTCTGGGGGGCTGAGAACCTATGTAGCTAGACGTTTCAACTTCATCTCTCTTATGAGCTTATTTGCTCTCACTTCAATTCCCAAAGCCTAGCCCTCACCTATACCTTACAACCCAACCGGATGTCTTTTCCTCTTAATGCCCTTCCTTTCCTTCAATGTTAGTTCCTCTCTCTGTCATTCCCGAGATATAAGACATTATGGTCTTAGGAAAGAGAGACAGAAGAAATCAACGTTAATCTTAATCACCCTTGTTAAATCCATGTATGCACCAAAATCAATGGTGAAAGGAGGGAAGGGGGGGCCATTTGGGCAATTATTGCATTCTCGTAAAAATTCTACACGTCTTCGAACGAAGACGACGAAACCTAAGCCTCTCTCTGTGCAGCTAACCGCCATGTTTTCAGAGATGTCCTGCACCAAAAACAATACGCATGTTAATCCTCTCTCTCTCTCTCTCTCTCTCTCTCAAAGACTCAACCATTTTGTTCAGAACCTTTTAATTATTATTATTATAACTCTATAAAAAAGAGTGCTTGAGCCATGAAAATAATGAATAATCAACCTATATCTACAATCTTCCTATAGAGTAGTAGTGATTTTCAAAGATGGAGGAGAGTCATGAGAATGAGGAGGTGGGGATGGGAATGGGAGGGTCGAGTGGGATTCCAGCAAGTTCAAGATGGAACCCTACAAAAGAGCAAATAAGCATGTTAGAGAATCTCTATAAGCAGGGAATAAAGACACCAACTGCTGAGGAAATTCAGCAGATAACTACTAGGCTAAGAGCGTATGGTCACATCGAAGGAAAGAATGTCTTCTATTGGTTTCAGAATCACAAAGCCAGGCAAAGACAGAAGCAGAAGCAAGAAACCATCGCTTATTTCAATCGCTTTCTTCATAGGCCACAGTACCCCATTTTTTCTCCACCGATTTGCCCTGATGGTTGGTTTGGTTCAACTCTTCAACTATATTAATTAATACTTCATTCATTCATTTTTTTATTTTATTTTAACATACAAAACCAATATATTGCATTACTAGCTTAATGTCTATTTGATAATACATAGAAATTACATATATATCTTCATCGATTGCTCTCTTGTAAGTACTATTATTTTATTTTATTTTTTTGGTTTTTATTGATTAAATATTTTTTCATTATTGAAAAAGCAATCGGTCTCTTGATGCAAATGTACTCTGTGTGTGTTAATCAAAAGGTGAAACTAAAAGATCTTAGGAAAAATAAAAATATTAGAAACTTATTATCTTTTAAGTGTCTGTGTCCTCTTTTGCTTGGCCAGTTCATGATATTTCTTTTTCTTTGTTGTCTTGTATGAAAACTCCCTTTTCATTTGATCTTGATATTTTTTTAAACTGTTACATTTCTCTCTCTAGTTTCTTTATTGGTAATTGAAGGGTTTTTGGTATTCAGCACTCTGCGCCACATACTGCATACCTCAGGCACAGAGTGAAATCGGTTATTATCCCCAACATCCAAAGGTGCTTCTACCCATAGGTTATAGGAGGAGCCAAGCTGAGAAAGTTGTTGTGCCCACAACAATGTCGAGTGTCTGTAATGGCCCGATGGTATATGAAGGCATGCAACAAAGAATCTCGGATTCGAACTTCAGCTACAGTTATCAAGAAACGTTGGATCTCTTTCCTATGCATCCAACTGGCATTTTGGAAACAAGAAAAACAGACCAGGTGTCTTCTCTGGCTTCAGTTTCTGCTGATAGTTGTTCCAATGATACACCTTCTGGTTCTGATATCAATGAAGAAGATGGTGTTCCACGAAACCAACCCTTCTTTGATTTTTTTACTTCCGGACATGAAAGGTTCTCAAGAGAGTGATTATTAATGTTATTAGGAAAAAATACTAACATGCAACTTTGGTGTTCCACATTGTCAATCACTGAAATGGGTTATGTCTTTTGAGTTTATTGTGATGAGATTTGGTGTTCCACATTGTCAACCTGGCGTATTTTACTGCCACCCTTTCATGCATGGCGTCCATTCATAAAATAATTCTTTTTGCAGACTTGGAAACAAGAAACTGATATCGTAACATTTTGGTTTTTGGAAGGGCAAAACAACTTTGACCTTACTGTTAATTTTTATCTATGTAATACTATACTGCAGTTCAATATAACTATTTTATTTCATAGATATATAAGTTTTTATTTTCCAGATCTCATCTTAATTTTGTTGGCCCCAATATTTCCTCTTGAATTGTGTTTTATTAGTATTTGCTAATGTATAATAGAGTATTGTGTAAATTTACATTATTATTCTATCAAAGTCGTCTAGTAGTGAAGGATTTGGAATACATGTTATATTAGATTATGTGTTCAATTTCTACTTATATAAAATAAAAATAAAAATAATCAATCAAAACTAAACTCATTTATTTATACTAATTTGTTGTATTAAACTAACTACTTTTCATGAATTATTTTCTCATTAATTCAATAGCTTGTTAGTTTATACAACAAATGTAAGTGAGTTTAATTTAATACAACAAATTAGACAAAACATAATTTTTTTTAATACATTGGTAATCGAACACAACACTTACTACTCACTACCTACCCTCTCACCACTAGGCCCTAGTGGCTTGAAAAGAAATTTTCTCTTGTTATGTGGACACTGAACAAGACCAAATAGTTTTCCTCTACAACCCATGTATTGTTTTTCAATTTGAAAGAGAATAGGAAAACTTATTCATTCTTAATGTACTTAAAACAAACTTAAATACTCTTAATTTTGTCTATCAAAAAAAAAAAAAAAACAAACTTAAATACAGTAAAAGAACATTATATATTTATATATACAGTTGCACTTTACCGGTTTTGGAGGGTAAAATGATATACTCAATTGGAAATAGATCTTCTAATATGGAAAAAAAACATGACATGGTCATGTGAGAAGATCACAACCATACAAAAGTAAATCAACGGTTATGATTTTGTAACTATCTATTTTAATATATTTTCTCTCTCCTCCTTTATCACCGTTGATCTACCTTTGTATGGTTATGATTTCCCACATGACATGGTCATGTGATTTTTCACTTATACTGATACCGACCTAATTAGAAGGCTTAAATTTATATGAGGTAATTTAGGACTTATCACCCATTATATATGTGTATGTGTATCCAACATCTTTGTTCTCTTTTGTCATTTAATATGAGATTTCTATTTTTTGACATTGCTTCAGAACGAAACCTATGAACAATATGAAAGCTATTATGATTATTAGTTTGGGGTTGATGCGCATGGACTATACGTGATGGTGAGATTACACATGTTGTTGAGACAGTGTGTGCGTGAAATGCAGTGTACATGAACCCTTTTTTGACTTGATCTGTATAATCTCTTTCTCTAATATTATGAATATATATGTGATAAACGGATCTTATATTGCGGTTTAATCCGTGCTCGTGTTGTGTACCAATTTCAATTTTATATTATTTTATTGAAGAAGTCATTGTGACAACTGTCCGTAACATTTAGTTTACAAAAGAAAAAGTGATTAAATAGACATTAATTGATGCTTCTACAATGTAAGTTATAATTTTTTTAACTTGGAATTGCGAAATTAGTACCCAAAAAAAAAAAAAATTGGAATTGCGAATTAATCTATGCATAGATGTCCACTGGTTATGAAGTGAAATTGTATACGAAAGTAGCGACACTCGAGATTGTCGATGGACGTAGACATGTAGGCTGCTATTTCGATCCGCTTAAGTTACTTCAACAGTTCAACTTTTGTTTGTGTCCGTAAAACCTAATATCCAATCCGAAATTTTCTAATTGAAAGAATAAAAACAAAAGGAACTCCTGATTTTATTGTTCAACAACTTCACTTCGTGGTCCTACACCTAGGCTCCTTCTTAGCAGAGACAACGTCCCCCCCCTACTACTATTTACTATAGTCATTGGTTACTTTATCAAGTCCAATCCGAACCTTTTCTTTCCAAGTGCATATAATTGATTGATGATTTTGCAAAAAACATTCATCTTTATAAAAATGGGGCCTCTCTTTCAAAAGAAGCGACTCCAAGAACATACCTTCCTCCCTAGTATTGCTCTTTTGGGTAATGTGTAGGGCGCTCCTAGTCCAACGGGCGAATCATTAATAGCTTCAACTTTGAATAGTTGCCTATGCTATGACTTGTTTAATTATTTTTGAAGCAAAACGTTGTTTCAAACATAATCCAACCATCAACAAGTACATGGATCAATTGATAAAGAATTGTTTTAACTTCTTAGTGGTCTTTAGTTTATGTAAAACACTAATTATACCCAAAACCTTATATTAGTAAGTGATTGTTGAGTTTATGTTTTTTGACCAAAGCTCAATTGCGCTCATCAGCCTCCAATGATATTGCTGTGATATCTCAGATTTGAAATCTGAGAGTGTCCACATACTCTTTTCCCTTTTTCTTAAGAATAATTTGGAATTACTATCTAGAAAGTGAGGGTGGTAAGAATCGAATTGGTCACCGCGTGGTCACTTTTAAGTGATGAACCTTCAATAATTTTATATTATATCTCTTTAAAAGTTTGAGTCCTAATTCTTATATACACAACTATGTTAAAAATTTGGTGAGGAAAGGCGCAAAGCTTCAAGTTTTGTGTTAAAAACATAATTTATCTATAATTTTCATATATTTGATTTGTTTAGAATTAAAAACAATCAAAAGTTAGCTTTTAAATAAAAACACTAACTCTTACTTTAGGGGAACACTGACCAAAATGCCACTGTTCACCAATTTTTTTACTTAAATACCACGCAAACAGTGTTATTTTTCAATATGCCACGGTGGCAAGTTCGCTACCATGTGTAGCGAACTCGATTTGCTGACGTGTCACATTTTTAATGGATAACAAGTATCAAATTTTAAAAAAAAATAATAAAAAAAATGAAAGTTGGCGAACTTGGTTAAAATCAAGTTGGTGTCCACTAGAAACGTGACACGTCAGCAAACCAAATTCGCTACACCGGGTAGCGAACTTACCCCCGTGGCAGATTGAGAAATAACACTGTTCGCGTGGCATTTAAGTAAAAAAATTGGTAAACAGTGACATTTTGGTCACTGTTTATACTTTAGGAGATTACTTTACATTATGTTAAAATGATAATATTTTTTAAAAGTATAGTATTTGTGAAAAGTAAATTAAAAATTAAACAATTTATAAGGATTGGACAATCAGAGGCGATTGACCTTTGTGGATCCAAGGATACATCAAACGTCAAACGTCACAATAAGAGGCCCATTACTTGTACCTGACCGGCCCTGCATGTGCATCTGATTGCATTTGATTTAAATTATTATTTGTATATTTTACCCCCCAAAAAAATTATTATTTGTATATGCAACACACAAGCTTTGTGGACCCTTTACGAGGCGAGGCCCTTAGGTTGGGCTTTAACATAACCCCTAGGCTAATTATAAAGATCAGGAACAGGCTCTAACAAATGTCAACAATTACATTCAAGTATAATTGGTTTCAAAATATCATTATTGTTATAGAAAAAGATTATGAAGAAAAGAAAATTCGTATCCAAGTAAAAGTTAGGTAGTAATTCAAGGAAGATAGGAGAGTGTACTCATAAAGATATCATAAAGTTATAAAATTTATATAGTTACAACAATAAAAGGTAATATATTATGGTGGGAGTGTTGGAAAGCTTAATTTTTGCAAATTTAATTTTTTCAAGTGAAGATTGACTAAAAAAAAAACCGATCTCAAGCTGTGATTTTTTCACTAAACTAATATAGTATTAGAGGTGGATCTTGCAAACTCTTTTACTAAGAATTTGCTTGAACTTGTGTTCGAGAGGTATGTCTTAAGAGGATCTCATACTTGCATTAATCGAGTGAGAGATTTTATGTTTGTTGTTGTAAAAATGCTGAATACTAAAATACTTTCAATTCATTCATACTTTTCCTCTTTAATTGAGGTGTATTTATACACAAGTAATTCATAAACATAATAAATCTAAAGCCTAAAAATCCTCTAACAATTCCTAAACAAACTTTAACAATTCCTAAACAGACTTTCTGTTACAAACAGTAATTTCAAAAATACATTTACAACAATATTTCAAATTCAAAACTTCTTATTCTAACACTCCCCCTCAAGTTGGTGCATGGATATCAAGCATGCCCAACTTGTCAATTGTTTCTTTTAGAACCTTTCCAGAGACTGCCTTTGTTAATATGTCTGCAAGCTGATGTTCAGATCTGATAAAAGGAGTTGTGATGATTTTCTGATCCAGCTTCTCCTTTATAAAATGTCTATCCACTTAAACATGTTTAGTTCTATCATGTTGAACCGGATTATGAGCAATTTCAATGGACGCTTTATTATCACAATACAGATTCATAGGAATGTCATACTTGATGCCTAAATCATTCAGAATATTTTTAATCCATAGGAGTTCACAAATACAATATGTCATACCTCTAAATTCTGCCTCAGCAGAAGATCTTGCCACAACCTTTTGTTTTTTACTTCTCCATGTGACTAAGTTGCCTTCTACTAAAGTAAAATAGCCTGAGGTGGATTGTCTAGTAGTCTTGTCTCCAGCCCAATCAGAATCAGTAAACCCTTCAATGCCTTTCTTGCTGTTTTTTGAAAAAAGAATACCTTTTCCAGGTGTCCCCTTTAAGTACCTCAAAATCCGGTATACAGCTTTCATGTGCTCCTCACTAGAGGAATGCATGAACCTACTTACTATCCCAACTGCATAGGCAATGTCTGGCCGAGTATGTGAAAGATAAATAAGTTTTCCCACTAGCCTTTGATATCTTCCAATTTTCGGCTTCCACTTGATTAGGGTAAATGCCAAGAGTATGATTCATTTCAATGGGGTTCTCAGCTGGTTTACATGCCAGCATTCCAGTTTCTGATAGGAGATCAAGGGTGTACTTTCTTTGGCTTAAAAAAATGCCTCTTTGAGACCTTGCAATTTCTATCCCAAGAAAATACTCCAAGGGTCCTAAGTCTTTCATTTCAAACTCTGTTCCTAAGTGATGTTGAAGGGACTTCATCTCTTCAATGTCATCTCCAGTTAGCACTATATCATCTACATAAACTATTAAAATAGTTATCTTCTCCTTTCTGTGTTTATAAAACAGGGTATGGTCACAATTACTCTGTTTGTATCCGAATCCTGTCATTGCTAAAGAGAAGCGTCCAAACCATGCCCTTGGTGATTGCTTGAGTCCGTACAATGTTTTTTTCAGTTTGCAGACAAGACCTTCATTATTCTGAGCTAGTTGCACTCCTGGTGGTACATCCATGTATGCTTCTTTCTCTAGGTCACCATTTAAGAATGCATTTTTTACGTCAAACTGTTTCAGTGGCCAATCTCTGTTAGTTGCTAAAGAAATTAATATCCTTATAGTATTAAGCTTAGCTACCGGAGCAAATGTCTGTTGGTAGTCTATTCCATACGTCTGTGTATATCCTTTGTCTTGCTTTGTATCGGTCTATGCTTCCATCCGCCTTTAATTTTACAGTGAACACCCATTTGCACCCAATTGTCTTCTTTCCGTTTGGTAAAGGTGTTAACTCCCAAGTTGAGTTACTTTGGAGTGCTGCCATCTCTACATTCATTGCTTCCTTCCATTTGGGATCATCTAATGCTTCCTGTACACTATTTGGAATTGACACACTAGATAATTGATTAACAGTTAATGCATACGATTCAGATAAGTGTTGGGTAGATACGTAGTTGCTAAGGGGGTATTTAGCCTTTACTTTGGGATCAGGTTCATAGCAGGTTTTTGGAATACCTTTGTTAATCCTAGAGGATTTTCTGGTGTGTGTTTGAATTAAAGTAGAAGGAAGGATAGGAATTACCTCTGAGCTTTGTACAGGTTGAAATTCTGGGACAACCACCAAAGGATCCTCGGTTATGTGTGTTAAACAAGGCAGATGATGTTGTGGTGTAGCTTCTGTTTGAACATTCGGTGCTGCTGCAGTTCCATCTTGTGTTGCATTTGATGGAGTATTTGGTGCAGTTTCATCTTGTGTTGCATTTGATGGAGTATTTGGTGCTGCTGCATCCGATGAAGGATTGGATTGGAGAGGTATTACATGAGTACTAAGCCAGACTTCTTCTTCTCTGTTAATTATTGAAGGTGAATTCTCCCCCTGAGAAGGAGAAGTAGAGACTCCCCCTGAGTAGTAAGGCTCATTCTCCCGGAAAGTGACTTCCAAAGTGACAAATATTTTATGAGAAAGAGGGTCAAAGCAGCGATACCCTTTCTGGACATCTGAATAGCCAACAAAAATGCTTTTTTTTTGCACAGGGATCCAATTTAGATCGCTGATTTTTTGGGATATGAACATAGGTGGTGCAGCCAAAGATTCGGGGTTCTAGGTTAGAGGGGTGAGGGACAGAAAAGTGAGAAGTAAGGGCTTGGTAAGGTGTTTTAAAATTAAGGACACTAGAAGGGGTCCTATTAATAAGGTAAGCTGCTGAAGTTACAGCCTCTCCCCAATAGAAGGAAGGAACATTCATCCCAAACAAGCTCTAACTACTTCCAAAAGTGTTCGATTCATTCTTTCTGCCAATCCGTTTTGCTGTGGAGTATAGGAGCAAGAGGTAAGGTGTTTGATTCCATGGGAGGACAGAAATTCAGTAAAGTCTCCTGACATATATTCCATTCCATTATCTGATTGAAGAATTTGAATGGTGGTCTTAAATTGATTTTGAACCATGTGAAAAAAAAAATTAAACACAGAAAAAACTTGTCCTTTATTTTTCAGAAGACTCACCCAACACATACGAGTACACTCATCAATGAATGTTACATAATACAAGGAGTTAGAGAAAGAAGGGACTTTGGCAGGGCCCCATACATCAGAGTGAATCACTTGAAAGGGAATAATACTTTTATTCAAACTTGGATAAAAAGGTATCCTATGGCTCTTTGCCAATTCACAAACAGAATAATGAAAATCACTAATACTGACATCAGAAAAAAAATGGGGAAATAATTTATTCAGATAGCTAAAAGAAAGGTGGCCTAATCGCCTATGCCATAACCAAATACGGTTTTTTGCAGACTCCACATCCGAAGTAGTAGATGCACGAGGAGGGGAGTCACTACCACCAGATGAGACATCCAAGAAGTACAACTTGCCTTTTCTAACACCATAACCAAGGGTCTCCTGTGTTTGGTTGTCCTGGAAAATACATTTATTTTGCAAAAAAATCACAGAACAATTAAGCTCAGAGGTTAGTTGACTAACAGAGAGTAGATTAAAATCAAGGGAGGGAACGGCTAACACAGATTGAAGGTGTAACCGATTGGAAAGAGAGATTGAACCCTGGCCAACAATGGCAGAGGTTCCACCATTAGCTGTAGAAATTACAATTTTAGGGGAAAGGGAAAATCAGAGAGGAGATGAGGGTCCCGAATCATATGATCGGATGCACCAGTGTCAATTATCCATGAATCAAAGTCAGATAATGTAGAGAAAGCATGAGACTCACCTAGAATTCCTTCGTAGACTGCATTTGCTGAAGGAGGAGGCCCTGTAGCAGAGGAGGGAGGCAACGCCTTGTTCAGAATTTTCCTTCGTGGTTTCTTATTGAAATCCCACCATTCGGGATATCCAATGAGTTCGTAGCAGCGACTCTTGGAGTGTCCAGAATCGCCACAATGACTGCAAAGAAAAGATTTGCTGAGTGATGGATCCTTGCGGGTTTTTGGAGCAGGGGTCGTGGTGGAGGAGCGAGGAGCGTGGGAGACCAGAGTGGAGGATTCCGGTGTAGATGCTGGTCGGCTCATGGTGACTCTTTGTTGATATTCACGGCGGAGGAAGGCATAAGCTCCTTCAAGATCCAATTTGGGATCCTTACGAAGTATCTCCCCTCGAACCTGAGCAAAGTCCGAGTCTAATCCACACAAGAAAATGTACAAGCGCATGCGGGCCATGGAGGAGTGGTTCTGGACAACATCAGCGACGGTTGTAGCAGAGGAGGATAACCGGTGGTCAATCTCTTGAAAGATGGACAGAAGGTCGTTGTAGTAGGTTGAAAGGGGGCGGCCAAGCTGTTTGGTGGAGAATGCACGCTGATACAGTTCGAAGAGGAGGGTCTCATCAGAACCGTCATAGAACGTTCGTCGGGCCGCGTCCCAGATGGCGACGGCAGATTCAAGGCGGATAAACCGCTGCATCAGAGGAGGACTCATCGATTCGATGAGCCAACTCTTCACCTTCGTGTTATCCGTCACCCAGGCGTCATAGGTAGGATCTGTGACGGTGGGCTTCGCCGTAGCTCCGGTGATATAACCAGACTTGGTTCGAGCACCAATTCGCATCTCCATAAGCTGGGACCAAAGCGGGTAGTTTGATTCATCAAGGATGAGGGTAACCGGAAAGGAGGAGGTTTCTTGCTGGATGATGATGTTGGACGGTGGGACGTTGGCAGCGGCGTGAGGTGGGGAAGATGGGGGGTGGGGTTGTTGTTTGCATTTTCGTTTTCCATTAGATGGAATTAGGGATTCTGACGCAAGGTCAGGGAAAGAAGGATGTTTAATGAAAAAGTAACGGGTGGAATAAGTGGGAATTAAAGGAATTAGAGGAATAAGTGGTAACGGGTGTTTAATGAAAAAGTGTCTTGACCGTAAACTCTAAACTGATACCATGTAAAAATGCTGAATACTAAAATACTTTCAATTCATTCATACTTTTCCTCTTTAATTGAGGTGTATTTATACACAAGTAATTCATAAACAGAATAAATCTAAAGCCTAAAAATCCTCTAACAATTCCTAAACAAACTTTAACAATTCCTAAACAGACTTTCTGTTACAAACAGTAATTTCAAAAATACATTTACAACAATATTTCAAATTCAAAACTTCCTATTCTAACAGTTGTGCTCTTAGAATAAGATAATGAATCAATATAATTAAACAGTCATCAATTGGGGGGATAACTGTCAATAGTTACAATCATAAATTGGGAAATAAATACCGACGGTTGTCTGAATACAAAAAAGTCATCCATTTTGTAATAATTATATAATAGAAGGGTTTAGTATTTATTATTTTAAATGACACAACTTTGTGTCCTTTTTAATGAAACTATGTCGTTTTGATGTGTTTTTATCATTTTTTCTAATTTATAAAATTAGAAATAAAAAGAAAATGGAGGAGAGAAAATATAAAAACTTACCAAAACGACATAGTTTCATTAATAAAAACATAACTTTATCTCATTTAAAATGACAAATATTTTTTCTCATAGAATATATTTAGTATTGACTTGCATAGTTATTTGCAAAAATTTGTTTAACCTCTCACGTCCAGAATCAATTTCATTTATGGAGAAACATGGATCGAAATCTTGTTTCTATAATAATTAATTATTTATATATTGTATAGAATTTATTTTGGAAAGAGAAAAAACCACTCCATATAATTTTCTTGAGATGCTCTTTTGATTTTATTCCGCCATGTTATGTCCAGCTAAACCTTTATGGGTAACAGTTGTGTTGTGTTCCTTGGCAGTGTCTAACCGCGTCAGATTACATGGATCTGTTTGATGACACGATGAATTGAATTGATCCTATACAAAATAAAATTTACTTTTGAGCTTTTGCTTATTAACTTTTTTTTTTTTTTTAAAGCAAACCACTCTTGTTAAGTGATTGATTTTCCTTTTTGGTGAAATTATTGTTTAGGTTGGCTTTTGACGATAAATGACACGCACCCATTTGCAAGCCCATGTGGGTTGCTTTCTAACCATAGGCACACCTTTACCCACAATGTGCAGATATTTGGCACAGCCCACACGGTCTTTAATTTTCTGGTAAACCATTTCCATATTGCACATCACAGAACAAATGATAACATACAAAGTTCACTGTTAAAGCTCACTGTTTGAGCAATTTCCAAATTATATTTAAGTTCCATACAAAGTAGAATATGGTTAAAAGCTATGCTTTTGGTTTTCATTAGCTTTAAACAGGTTTAAAGCTAAGAAGTCAAGTCTTTTCCGCATTGTTGATAATGTGACATGATATATCTTGAGCTTACAATATGCTGTTTGAATATTATTTTTAAAAATAATTTTTTTGATTTTCAGGATAAAAAAACTCATTTGACAAGGTCTATTTTATAAATAAAGTTTTAAAAATTGTAACTTTTTTGTTTTTGTTTTTAGAATCAAATTTAAAGAACATATCTCAGTTGTTTTTATTTTGTGTTTTAACTTTTAACTTAAAAAAATACACACAAACACCACTAGGGTTAGCCTAGTGGTGTGGGGAGTGTGTGTGTTAGAAGTGTGTGTAGTGTAGGGTGTTGTGTTCAATACCTTGTAACCTCAAAAAAAAAAACACAAAAAACTTATGTTTCCATAACTATTGCACAAAACAACTTTAAAAAAAAAATCACAACACAAATCAAATAGAGTCTGACGTGGTGTTTGGTAGAAGGATTATTTTTAGAGCCTAAGAAATTGAAGGGAGGTTTTCTAGAATTCCATATTTGGTAACACATTAGAGAATTTTTTTTCCAAGAAATTTATTTTTTCAGAATTTTGTTTTGTGTATATTTTCTAAGAAAAAAATATTTCTACAGTCACACTTTGAATAAGATTATCTACAGCTATCATTTATAACTATGTTTTCTCGGGAGAACATAGTTATAACATTAAAGTTGTCCACTTCAGCAAACAAGTTCTGAAAAGTAATTGAGAAAAACATCTAGAGGTGGTATTTCAGGAATCCCATGCGATGGGAAAATATGGATTAATTTTTCAGACAAAAATAATAAAAAATAATATCAGAAAAATTAACTTAACATTTTGAAAATATTTTAGCCTACCAAACAATTTTTTTGATAATATTTCTAGAAAATTTATTTTCTCATGGTATTCTCAAAACTCGTAATTTTCATATAAATTTTTTTTATCTTCTCCCAAACGCCACGACTCTTTTTCCTTACTAGAAGAATTTTCGCAAAATTGTCCGCTTCTTTGCGTGTGTTTTAAGGCTAAAATTGGGTAATATCTTTACAACGTGAGTTTCATAAATGAAAGGATATGCCTTTATTGTAAGACCAATGGTCCTTCTTCTTGTGGTATAGTTTTATCATATATATAGGTCCAGTTTTTCTTCAATAACTAAGAAATTTGATACCTTTTTAAATTACTATAGAAGAAGAGTTTGAGACATGTTTTGTTTTTCTTCCTCGTAGTGATTTTCTATATGATAGTTCGAAATGAAGATGTGAAAGCAAAGAAGGAGGCATGTCTTTCAGTGGGTTAGGTATTGCTTTAAGCCTTGTATTTGGGTGCCTTGTACTGGCTCTGGTTGCAGCAGTGCTTTGCTATATGTTGTGGTGGAAGAAAAGAAGAACCCACACAGGAATTGGAATAAATCACGGCAATGATGTAAAGGGGATGAAGCTTTTTGGATTTTGTTGGAAGACACCATCCACCACCAATCGAGTGAGTGTGACCAATGACTCAGAAAACGAAAGTCATGAACCAGACTTGGAGTTAGGTACCGGAAAAGATTTATTGCTGAAGGCCTTTGGAGGAGAAGGAGTAGAATCAGAATTGATGAGGCTGCACAATCTTGCTGGTCCACCAAGATTTTTGTTCACAATCAAAGAGGAAACCAAAGAAGATTTGGAGTCTGAAGATGGAAAGTCAAGGGGTGATAGGAGCAGAAAAGGGTCAAGAACAAGGAGCTTGAGTGATCTTATGGTAACAATTGATACCCCTTTCCTTAACTCAATGGCTTCCTCACCGTTGAAGTTTGATTCTTATAAGCACCAAGGGTTCAATCCTCTCTTTGAATCATCAGTAGAGTCAGAACTCAGCAGATTTAGATCTTCACCGCCTCCAAAGTTCAAGTTCCTGAGGGATGCAGAGGAGAAGTTGTATAGAAGATTGATTGAAGAAGCTAAGAGAAAGGCACAAATGAATTATGGGTCTGTACCAGAAATTGAGTTAAAAGATTCCCCTAATTCAATAACGGTGATAGATGACATAGACAAGTCCTCTCTTAGGTTCATTAACAACAAAGAGAAAGAGCAGATAGAGCTTCAACAACATCTACCACAGTTTCCTTCAAGTTCATCTCAGGTTCTTCCCTTAGAGTCTTCTCCTACAACATTAAGACCAGTTCAGAAGGCATCCATGGTACATTAGATTTTCAAACTTCTAGAGGCCTCTGATAGATTTTTTCTTCCCTTCACATGTTAATTAATTTATCTTAATGATTTCTGAGCTAATTTTTAATGTTTTACAAAAGCATTGGTTCTTTTTTTTCCCACCCTCCTTGTGTGCTTTGAAATTATTGGGATGGTCAATATGTTGCAAAATTTGCTCATGGCATGCCAACAAACCAAATGCAGAGTAACATGCTCTTAAACCGTTTAACATGAAGTTATTATTGAGCAGAACACTTGGTGGGGCAATGGGTTCTTGTCAATTTTCTAAGTTGCTGCGTCATTATGACCTTAACCAGTTAATCATTCATGTGAATGATAGTTGTTTGCTACCAATTTTCTTTATTTAAAAGGCCTCAATGATTTAATCCTCTCTTTTATAGACATTTCAGCAATCATTTCACATACAATCCGCTTTGGTATACAAGTAGGCGCAAGCTGGTCATATGCTCACAACTTTGTCGTTTGTTTCTTTTTCCAATACTAATTTACCTCTTACATTAATAAATGGGGAACGTGATCATTTTGTCATGCTTAGCAAAAAAATTTACCAAACTGCCACGTCAACAGTAAATTTTACCAAAATGTCATGCGGCATATTTCGCTAAATATGTTTGCAAATAATTCGCTACACAGTGTAGCGAAATATGCCATGTCAGGCTGCACAGTCAGCAAAAATGACACGTGTCAGGCAGAAATTTGCTACACTGTGTAGCGAATTATGCTTGGATTCTGCTTGACACGTGTCATTTTTTGCTGACTGTGCATCCTGACATGGCATATTTCGCTACACTATGTAGCGAATTACTTGCAAACATATTTCGCTACACAGTGTAGCGAAATATATCGCGTGACATTTTGACAAAATTTACTATTGACGTGCTGATAAATTTATTTGCGAGGTGTAACAAAATAGTCTCTCTTCCAATAATTGGTTACCAATTGAAGTTAGGAAGAATCTCAGTAAATAATTTTCCTCTTCATTCATAATTGGTTGCCAATTCTCTTTTTAACAATTTCTTTATTATTATTATATGAAACCGCAGTACATAATTTTACTAAATAATTTAATTCTACTCCCTATAATGAAGCCGGCATGAAATTTAATCTATTAATAAAAAGAGTATTTTAAATAAAATGTCACTAGCATTTCTCTTTATGCCAGTAACCAACAAAAATTTAACCTAGCTTAATGTTACTTGTAAATAAAATTTGTGTCGTTTCTTTTCTTTTCTCAATGCTAATATACATTTTCATTCGGAATTGGTTAACAATCTCGAACAGTTGCCTCCTAAATTTTAAGGTAAATATTACTTGTAAATAAAATTACTGTGTAGACCCCTCATAAAAGTAATGGACCCATTGATGGGATAAAACGGAAAAAACAAAAAGAAAAAAAAATTGAACTACAATGTTCAAATTGATGGGAAATATGCGAGGAAAAATGTCTGTACAAGTAACATAATGAAAATTTAAAGGTTAGCGTGCAAGCAAGAAAGCATGTTCTAATGCAATTTTTAAATGACAGAGCTAATATTATATATGCGTAATAAACAAAAGATGGGAATGTCAATGCTTCATACTTACGCGGTTAGCAAAGTGGTGTACAGATAATGAGTTTGCTTGAGGAGGCTGTGGAAATTTGTATCAAGCCAAGACTTTTTGTGAAGAATTTTTACCTTTTTTTCTTTCCCTCGTCACCCAAAAGAAAATGTTTCTGCCTCAACAAGTTGTAGCTTTTTTTTTTGTCGTTACTCATCGAATATAGTATGAAAGGGTAAGTAAAACCATTCAATAAGCTTAATTTTTAGAGTGAAAATATTCAAAATAGGTGCCTGTATTGGGGAGCAAATTGTAGGAAGGAACAACCTTCATTAGATTATTGATCATTTAATTGGTATCTCCGGAGGATGTCAAATCAATCATAAATTGACAAAGTTGAAAACGGTGCGTGTCGCGAATGGGTTAAGGTGTCAATAAACTTTTACCCAAAAAACAAGTGATGTCGTTGTTATCACGCGATTCGGTAGAAAGTTCCCTCAAAGGCTCAAACTCACAAAGTATCAGCTCCATCCTTTTGAAATTTGAAAATTGCAAGTTTACCAAATCAACACTTTACGACCTTACACGTTAAAAAGGATAAGTTGTTATTTGGTGAGTGAGTGCTAACATAACGTTCACAATTTGAACGATTCAATAGAAAGAAAATTAATAAGATGGCTTTAAATTCCGGAATAAGAATGGTTCATTCAATAATAGCTGGAAAAATTGGAAGTTTGAGCATGGCTCCATGTGAAATCCGGCATACCCAGTCGGGTGGTCCTGGCCGAGAAGTCAATTTGTTGGGTCCACTCTATTAACTTCTTTAGAATTCAAATTGATTATTTGGTTTGAATAATTCACAAACTGTTAAAGAGATACCCCACCAACATAAAATATTATGAAGTTTAAAAATAATATTTTAATATTTCATTCTATTATGATTTTCCATTTCTTCTTTCTTAACCCACAAGTTGAAATCTTGTATCCGTGGATTTCAGATTTAGTACCATTTGGACGAGTTTTTATTCGTAAAAAAGTTGTTTTTTTTTTTTTAAATAAAAATCATTTTTGAAAATTTTTAGACGTTTGAATAATAACTTTTAAAAAAAGAAATTTAAAATAAAATTTAAAATGCTGCTTTTCTTTTGTCAGTAATTGATTACTTTTGAAAAAATTAGAAATTAAAAGATAATATAATTTTTTTTGAAAATAAAATAATATAAGTTTTTAAAATACAATTTTAGCCTCGTCTTATCATACATGTTTTATCTTTTCTTATCTTACGATCATGCTATTTTATCTCTCTTTTATTATAATTTTATATAAAAAAGTGTTTTTTTTTATTTTAACATCCAAATAATTTTTTTATGTAAAAGTGATTTTCAGATCATATATCTAAATAAAATAACTTTATCATTTAGCAAAAATTTTATTAAAAAAATAATGCATAAAAAATCATTTTTTTAAATGTTCGTCCAAACACGTCCTTAATTAGTATGTTGTAGAAGAGCCCAACTTGACACTTGTCTTATTTTCAGTGTTATCCGTTGGAATGCCAAAAAGTTCATCCGCAAAACTCTACACAAATAGCTTATCAAACAAGTATTTCTTTATTATTGCTACTTTTCTTTTGGAATAAGCAGCCTATATTTTATTTGTCATTTGTGAATTTTGATTATTAGCTACATATAGTATATGGTTGCAGATATAGTATAGGAGCTATAGCTTCAGTTGGAGTGTTACTTGATTGTTTGGTTCCCACTTCCACTGAAACAGAGTTGAACCAACAATATTATATTAATAGACGTTGGACAGATACATTAGGTTATTCTCAAGAAAAATGAAATTGAGCTTAGCTAAGCAAGTCCACACGAGCCATCACATGGGTTCGGCACTGATATGCATTCAGCATATAAAGAAATTTAAGTCAAAAAGAAAAAGAATGTTGATTAAATCTTAAGTAAAAAGGGCAATAATCACTGTTGATCTGTCAAAATCTTAATCAGAGATTGCATACTGATTTTATGTTGATTTCGTAGGAAAAACAGACAAACTGGAGTTAAAAAGGAAAAAGCTAAACTGAAGGCCCACGCTGAGAGCGTGGGTATGATGCTGAAAGCATGAGAAGACATTTTCTGACAGAGGCATCCACGCTACTAGCGTGGGACTCACGCTAGTAGCGCCAGATATCAAAAACGGGCAGAAGCTACCACGCTACTAGCATGGCACTGACGCTAGTAGCGCCAGACATTTCACAAACCCACGCTTGTAGCATGGAGCTCTAGGATTCTGAAGAAAAACTCTCATGCTCATAGCGTGGGAACCACGCTAGTGGCGTGGGAGGTGCGTCAATCAGCATTAAATCTGTTTTAAATCAGAGATAGATCACACTGAGATTACGACAAGGATTCAATCAAAGATTCTACACCAGGTCAAAGACTCTATAAATAGAGACTCGGACCTCAAGAGAGAAAAAACACTTTTTGCACGAGAGAAATTGCGAGCAACAGGAATCGGAGAGAGCTTTCGGTGCTTGAAGAATCAAGATTTCTTCTTCCATTCTTTCCGGTTAATTTTAGTTTTATGAATTCTTTTGAATATTTGGTTTTGTCAGACATGAATATGTCTGGCTAGTCTTTTTATATTGTGGTAAGGGTCACAACCCTTGATGTGAACCCCTTGTAGTCTGGTTAAATTTATATTTAATTATTTTAAATTGCATTTATTTTATCCTGTTCTTGATCTTTTAATTCTTTTAGAATTGATCACTCTATTAGGATTGCGAGGGTTAGGGTTTTCAATAGGAATATTGGGATTCTAGTTTCTGACAAGGGTAAAACAACAGTTCATGTATGCACTAGGGATAGGCTACATGAACTACAAACGTGGAAAATTCACTGGGTTAAAGGATTAACTTGAAAAAGGATTCCTAAGGGATTAGGATTCTAATAGGGTTAATAAAGTTAAGATCACTAAGGGATTAGGGCTTAACTAACCAATTAATAGATGGTGAATTGTTTGATCAATGAATAATTAAATGTAAATATTAATTAATATTACAAGGTAGGGATCGGAAAGGTGTTGGCGTCCTTTACTGCAATAGCTTTTTAAATATTTTTCTCAACTTTAATCTTTTATTCTCAAGTTCTCAAAATCATCTTTGAATTGTTCACAAGTCTTGAATAATTCTCAATTTTTACAATCACAAATATTCTCAAAACCAATTTTATTAATCCAACAAGAAAGGAATAGTTAAAATAATTTTGGTGCCTTAATCCTCGTGGTGACGATACTCTACTTACCCTTTTATTACTTGGTACGATCGGTGCACTTGCCGATTTTACGCAATAAGTTTTTGGCACCGTTGTCGGGGATTGACTACGCCAATTTTATTCTTAACTTTTGAATTTCTTGATTGGATTTTGTTTTTGTTACTAATCTTGTTGCTTGAGTTTATGCGAGGTAAAGTAAATCGAGACACTTTACAGTTTGATCCAGAAATAGAGAAAACTGCAAAGAAGAACCGAAAGCTAGCCAAGCAAAGAAAGCAGGAAGAGTCTTCGAGTTCTAAGCCAAACACAGAACCAGTGATGGCATCCCCTGATCCACCTCCCAGAGGAGAGTTGATGGAGTCAATTCTAGCCCCCATGTTCACTAGGCCTAACTCTAGCATTGTCAGGCCACAGATAGATGCCAACAACTATGACATCCAACCGTCTCTGATTACCTTGGTGGAGAAGACTCCTTTCGGTGGAGAGGATTATGAAGATCCTCACGACTTTATGGACAGATTTCTGAGAATCTGTGACACCACTAAGCATCATGGGGTGTCTGATGATGCAATCAGACTTCGGCTGTTTCCTTTTGCATTAACCGAAAAATCCCTCAGATGGTTGGATAGACAAGCCTCCAACAGCATCACAACGTGGGAGGATTTGGCTGCTAAATTCTTTGCGGAGCCCTTCTCCAGGGAAAAATACAACAAGTTGGTGAATAAGATCACCAACTTCACTCAACATCCCGAGAAACTTTATGTGCAGCTTGGACCAGGTTCCAAGAATTGATCAGGAAGTGTCCCCTGTATGACTTGCCGGAAGGAAAGAAAGCCAGAGTCTTCTATAACAGAATGACACCGGAATCCAGGATGGTGCTCAATGGTGCAGCTGGAGGAACCATAGCAAGGAAGACAACAGCTGAAACTTTAGAGTTAATCGACAATATGGCAAGAGCTGATAATGCTTCAATGGAAGTTCAACCAATTCAACCGAAGAAAAGACTTCTACAACTGGGGAGCAATGATGCGTCACTAGCTGAGCAAAAGATGATCTCACAACAGCTAGCCAGTCTGAACGCCAAGCTAGATAGAATGCAGATCTCATCTAAAGTTAATGTATTCAACTGTGAATACTGCAAAGAGCCACATGAGACTAATGAGTGCCCTACATTCAATGGAGCTGAACCATTCCAAGTCAATGGAGTGTGGTATGATCCAAGGCCACCACAGGATACCCAAAGTTACTAGAGAAATCAGAATGGAGGCCAAGGGAACAACTTTCAAAGGAGGAATCAAGGGAGAGGCTTGGATTATAAATCCAACAACTATATGTAACCTCCTCCTCTGCTACAAAAAGAGCCATCCGTATTGGAAAAAGCAATGATACAACTGGACAAAACTACTAATGATCACATAAATGAGACCAGAGCCTACCACAAGAACCATGATGCTTCCATCCGAAACTTGGAGAGTCAAATAGGTCAGTTGTCTAGGCAGTTGGCTGAGAGAAGTCAAGGAACAATCCCTAGTGATACCATTGTGAATCCAAGGGAGCACTGCAATGCCATCACTACTAAAAGTGAGAAGCTAGAAAAAGAGAAAGTTAAAGTTTCTACAGACAAGAATGGGCACATCCAAGAAGGCAAAGAAAAAGAAAAAGAGCAACCTCCTGCAGTTCAAAAGAAGCAATGGGATTTCTCTCGTTTTGAGAAACCTTCATATCCTATGAAGCTCAAACAACATGAACAAAGGAAGCAATTTTCTACATTTTTAGATATTTTTAAGAAATTGAAAATTAACATTCCTTTTGCAGAAGCTCTGGAGCAAATGCCTTCGTATACCAAATTCTTGAAGGAGATATTATCTAAGAAGCGGAAGCTCACAGAGGATGAACCTCTCACATTAACAGGGGAGTGCAGTGTAATCCTGCAGAAAAACATGCCTCCAAAGTTGAAGGATCCAGGAAGCTTCAGTATTCCATGCACCATTGGCAAGACAACTATAGAGAGAGTCTTATGTGATCTTGGTGCCAGCGTTAATGTGATGCCATTAACTCTGATGACGAAGCTGGGAATTGATGAAGTCAAGCCAACTAGGATGAATGTTCAACTGGTCGACCGCTCAACAAAGCAAGCACATGGTATTGTGGAAGATGTGCTAGTCAAGGTAGACAAATATCTAATTCCTATTGATTTTGTCATCCTCGACGTTGATGAAGATGCCAGTGTGCCTATGATCTTCGAGAGGCCATTCTTAGCAACCTCAGGAGCATTATTCGATGTACCTAAGGGTGAGTTGATAATGCGCGTGGATGGAGAGCAAGCAATATTCAAGGTATTCATAAATGAAGCTCCTTCATTTCCTGCTTCTCAACCTAAGAATCAAGTCAATTACATTGCAGAGAAAAAGGCTGAGGAAGGGAACAAGAAGGAAGTTCATCAGTGGCATGAAGGAAGCAAGCCAAAGGTGAAGATGGATAAGCCCAAGAGCAAAGAAAAACATGTGAAAACTAAGTTTAAAGTTCTTGAGAACCCCTCTCCTCATCCACATGCATATGATCGTGGAAGGAAACAATACTGGATCAAGAAGACTGGGTCATCGATGGTAGCATACTTCCAATCACCGTAATCACAAGGGGTACGTCAGGCTCGTGACGTTAAACAAGCACTAATTAGGAGGCAACCCAATAGTTGTTTTTCTGTTTTTATTTTATTTATTTTATTTTCTTAGGATAGTTTAATTTTTAATAAGTCAAGTAAGTGGTGAATTAGTGACCATATGAAAAAAATTTAAATCTGAGAATTGGCGCTGTCAGCGCCAATTTGGCGCTAGTAGCGCCACAAGACCAAAAGAGACAGTGAGTTCCACGCTCACAGCGTGGTAACCACGCCATCAGCGTGGAAACCTCACGAAGTACTCGCGCCAATAGCGTGAATTCCACGCTGCGAGCGCCATCAAACAAAATGAGGCAGTGAGTTCCACGCTCACAGCGTTAAACCCACGCTGTGAGCGCCAGTTCACTTCACCATGATACTTACTTTGACATTTCATTTTGCTGTTTTGAGTATTTTATGGATTATTGGTTGGATTATTTCTCTTTATACAGTACGCTTTGATGATTATTCTGTTTTACTGTTTAACAAGTGTGTGTGTGTTCCACCTGACAGAATTAGCTTCTTCGACCACTATAGTTGTTGCTGAGGACAACAACGTTCTAAATCTGGGAATTGTCGCATATTGTATGCAAGGCTTGCTAAATACTGCGGAACTACACCACGAAAAGGACATCTAAACAGAAATTTTTCAGAAAAAAGGGAGATATTTTAACCTTCAATTTTTTTATTTGCTGCTTTTAGTTAGATTCAATTTTTAAAGAAAAAGAGAAAATTTTTAGAAAATTCCTAAACAAGTAGTCCCAGAGTGTTCTAAGCTTACACAGTAAGTAATTAGATTGAGTTAGATGAAGCATGATATCTGTGAGCAATTAATTGTTTTAATCTGAGAATGATGACTGCTCGTTTTTATAACTGTTTTGGTGAAATTTTTGATAATGCTTGATGTGAAATTTTGAATTGCGATTCTAGTTGAATTATAACTGTGAGGATTTGATCCTAAACATAAAATTTTCTTTTTGAGAGGCCTCACTGTAGTAGTTTCTAGAACTTGAACTGTTTCTCTGGCATGCATGTATTACTGAGATGATAAGGGCATTTTCATTGTTGTTAACTTAGAGCCAAACAGCCTACCCGTAAGAATTTCCATTGTTAAGCCCTTTTGAGCCTTAAACCAGTTCATTCAAACCTGATGAAAATTTCTTAATCCTGTTTCTCTTGACACACCTTGAGAGATTGAATGCTGATCCAAGACGAAAAGTCAAATTACTTCTCAAAAAGGAAAAGTTAAGTAGCTGAACAAGGAAAGGAAGAAAATTTGCAGCTCAAAAGAGAAAAGAAAGAAAACATCTGCAAACAAGGAAAGAAAAAGGTAGTGACGAGAGGGGAAGAATCCCAAGTTTGTAAAATGAGGCAAAGCCTAGAAGAGAAGGAAGTATTGTTAAAATCAGTATTTCAATCTCTTCAATCAGCTTCTGACCAAAAGATTCTCACCCCCAAACCAGGCCAAGTTACAACCTATCAAAGACCTTTTGATCAGTCTATGCATGTCAAATGGATTCCTTAATCTTAGGAATTGAGAATAAGTTCAAGCCTATGGAATTACTACTACACTGATGGATAAGTGTGAAATCCTCAAACACTGAGCGTGATGAGAGTATATTTAAACTGTGAGGAATGTTCAAGTTAGGATTTCAATTCTTGATATAACTGACAAGCATTGTTGGAAGTTTCAAACAGAGAGTTATACATGCATAGCAGTCTGAATTCTTAAGATGTTGTGTTCCTTGTTTTCACAGAATTATTCTTTGCTGATAACTTTAATCTATTACATTGCTGAGGACAACAGAGTTCAAATTTAGGAATTGTTTGATATGCATTCAGCATATAAGGAAATCTAAGCCAAAAAGAGAAAGAATGTTTATTAAATCTTAAGCAAAAAGGGCAATAATCACTGTTGATTTGTCAAAATCTTAATCAGAGATTGCATACTGATTTTATGTTGATTTCGTAGGAAAAACAGACAAACTGGAGCTAAAGAGGAAAAAGCTAAACTGAAGGCCCACGCTGAGAGCGTGGGTATGATGCTGAAAGCGTGAGAAGACATTTTCTGACAGAGGCATCCACGCTACTAGCGTGGGACTCACGCTAGTAGCGCCAGATATCAAAAACAGGCAGAAGTTACCACGCTACTAGCATGGCACTGACGCTAGTAGCGCCAGACATTTCACAAACCCACGCTTGCAGCGTGGAGCTCCAGGATTTTGAAGAAAAACTCCCACGCTCATAGCGTGGGAACCACGCTAGTGGCGTGGGAGGTGCGTCAATCAACATTAAATCTGTTTTAAATCAGAGATAGATCACACTGAGATTACGACAAGGATTCAATCAAAGATTCTACACCAGGTCAAAGACTCTATAAATAGAGACTCAGACCTCAAGAGAGAAAAAACACTTTTTTCACGAGAGAAATTGCGAGCAACAGGAATCGGAGCGAGCTTTCGGTGCTTGAAGAATCAAGATTTCTTCTTCCATTCTTTCCGGTTAATTTTAGTTTTATGAATTCTTTTGAATATTTGGTTTTGTCATACATGAATATGTCTGGCTAGTCTTTTTATATTGTGGTAAGGGTCACAACCCTTGATGTGAACCCCTTGTAGTTTAGTTAAATTTATATTTAATTATTTTAAATTGCATTTATTTTATCCTGTTCTTGATCTTTTAATTCTTTTAGAATTGATCACTCTATTAGGATTGCGAGGGTTAGGGTTTTAAATAGGAATATTGGGATTCTAGTTCCTGACAAGGGTAAAACAACAGTTCATGTATGCACTAGGGATAGGCTACATGAACTGCAAAAGTGGAAAATTCACTGGGTTAAAAGATTAACTTGAAAAAGAATTTCTAAAGGATTAGGATTCTAATAGGGTTAATAAAGTTAAGATCACTAAGGAATTAGGGCTTAACTAACCAATTAATAGATGGTGAATTGTTTGATCAATGAATAATTAAATGTAAATATTAATTAATATTACAAGGTGGGGATCGGAAAGGTGTTGACGTCCTTTACTGCAATAGCTTTTTAAATATTTTTCTCAACTTTAATATTTTATTTTCAAGTTCTCAAAATCATCTTTGAATTGTTCACAAGTCTTGAATAATTCTCAATTTTTACAATCACAAATATTCTCAAAACCAATTTTATTAATCCAACAAGAAAGGAATAGTTAAAATAATTTTGGTGCCTCAATCCTCGTGGAGACAATACTCTACTTACCCTTTTATTACTTGGTACGATCGGTGCACTTGCCGATTTTACGCAACAGTCACACTTCTTGTTCTTGCCGATTTTGGGGATGTGTTAAAAGCTCTAGATACATAAATAAGCGACACAAGAAAACTAGTTGAGGAAAATTCTTCTACGCAACACAAATTGGTCGGTTCCCTCTTCACCCGATCATCAAGAAAAAATTGATTTATTTTAATGCAATAAAAATGGTACAGCCCAAAAACCTTGCAACCAAAACCCTTAATCTTTACTGCGTTTTTTGTACTGCCAAAAAATAATATGGGTTCTTAAAATCAGTAAGTTGTACTTCTCCAAATTTCTCCAAAAGGTATTCAATCTCCTCTATGGTAATTACCTTTCATTGTTACCCGTGAATGATCAAGAATTTCTCTTTCTAATCCCTAGTGATCTTTAAAAAATTAAGAGAAAAAGTCAGCAAATAAAGAAGTAACTATAATATGGCTAATAATTTTTTTTTAAATACCACTCCATTAGCCATTATAAAATCGTGTTAAAAGTAACAATATTCGTGGCTAATCAAATGTTACCATATTCAAAATAATATGGCTAAAATATTGCAACGCCATAATTAGTCACATTCATGTAAAGTGTGGTTGCTTGTGTTTGCCACATTATTAATGTAATTTACCCATGTTTTTACATGTGTCTAACACCAAATTTTTTGTAGTATATAACTAACTAATACATATATCATCATTAAATTTCTATATATGAATTTTATATAGTAAGCATACAATAAAAACAATAAATTTATTTAAATGTTTTTATTTTCTAAATATGAAATATGGTATACTTTTTAAAAAAAAAAATTCATATAACAATTATTTTTGAAATTAATTAATGAAAAAATTGTTGAATAAAACTATATTCAACAAAAAAAAAACTGTCACAGCATTTCTCATAACTTTTAATAGTTTAATTTATTTTATAATTTCATTGTAGCTAGCCGCATGTAACTCGATTCCCTAAATATACGATTTATGTACCTTACTCCGTGTGGGCCTAGAAAGTGCCAACATATGGTTACAATGAGTCAGTGACCGTGCAGGTGTAGCCCGCGGCCCATGGATTCGTTTGAAATGGGCTCATAAGTGTTATGGGCATTGGGCAACAGTTACTCATTCGTGTTATAAGACATAGAGTCACGTTGATGTGGTCCTTACGATCCTGTGAGCTTGCCATCGTCGATGAATTTATAATTAAACTTCAATTTGAGGGTCCAATTTGGGCTGCACAAACGATTGATGAATTTAAGCCAAAAATATCAAGAAAGAAATAATTAAATGATAAATTATGTGAAAATAAGTAGGGATTTCTGTTTTTCATGTTATAGGAGATAATTTTATCTGTTACACATATATAAAAGTGTGTGAAACCCATTATTTCTTTTTTTCTCTCTTCTCTTCACATAACATCACATGGGTCTCACACACTTTTATGTATATATAGGAGATAAAATTATCTCCTATAATATGATAAACATTCATTCCTAATAAGAAATTCTTTTAATTTATAACTTTGCACATAAAATATCAGGAGAAATTATTTTGTGCTCTTGGAGTAAGTACCATATATCACCATAGGAACATGTTTATTTGTATATTTTTAGAGCACGAGTTTTTTAATATAGAGATATCAGAGTTGCCAATGTTTTTGTAATAAAGTTCTCCTTCCTTGATTGAATCCCAAATATAGTGACTATTTTCTTCGAACAAACCGGTTGTTAATCAAAATGTTACCCTCTTTTAAAACTTAAATAAAACGAAAAGGAAGCACAGAAAGAGAAGAAAGATATACTAATAGAGGGTATATATGCATTTTGTAAATGTGATTAAGTGAAAGGAGGCAACTTATCCAGCGGTTCAAGTGATACCAATTTTTAGAAGATTACTTTATCCGAAATAAAATCAAATCACAACCAAAATGTTTTGCTTCCATTTTAACTACAATTCCTCTCTTTGCACTTAATCTTAATTATATATATATAATCTTTTCTTTAAAAATAAAGACGTTAAGCATAAGGTATGGGAATCTAATTAACGTCAGATGCATGTGCAATTATATATGAGAGTATAGTATGTGAGGGAACATGAAATATCTGTGTGAGGGATCGAATCAAATCAATAGGCAAATGCTACCGCGTTTGCCACTATTACCGCATTGCATAATTTAAGTGATTAAAGTGTGGCACATACATGGAAGTGTGGTACGTAGTACCCTTTCCTTTGCATACTTTGTTGGGGAAAACACCTATGCTTTGCTTTTTGACGCCCCCACTTTACCCCTCACGTCTGGGATGCATTATGTCATGCAATGCAACTAGCTAGGTCCCACTCTCATCTCCTTTTCTGATCTGTATTTCTCATGCACGTGCATGGCTCCCTTCGTAGTTTCTACCACTATTATATTTCTCTCTCTTTTTTCTATGTGTGGCTTCAACACACTCACACTCACACTCATACATTAGATAGAGAGAGAGAGAGAGAGAGAGAGGACAATGAATGCAGGATTAAGGCTGCAGCTTTGGTGCCTTTACAACTAAAACTACGCAAAATTAAGTGGTAAGCTTTTGGCATGAAAACGAGCAAAAAAGCAGGAACCTGTCAAAACAGATAGGGAATTAGATTCCAACACCACCAACCCTCTCATCCAATCTCGTACCTTTAACCGTTAAAAAGTTAGAATCATCCGCGTTTAGGATAAACATTATTTAGTATTAAAAAAAAAAGGATAAACATTATTTATGTGCCAAATTTTTCGTATGAAGTGTGGCCAAAAGTAAACCTAATGTCTAATCATAATAAAAACAACATATCATACCTCATTAGCTTCAGGACTTATTTGCATCGTATAAATCACAATTATATATTAATACAGAGAAGATTATATTTATAATTTTTTTTTACAAACTCTTATAAATTACATTATGTCTGACCGGTCATACTTCAATAAAAAATGTATGACCGATCAGACTTAGTGTAATTTGTAAAATAAGTTTTGTAAAGGAATCTTTTTCCATTAATATATGGTTAAAATTTATTTGTGCAGATATAAATTAATAAATAATTTTAATTTTTTATAAAATTTACTGTTAAATAAAAGTTTGTGTCAGGCATATTGTAATGCTCATAAACTTTTATAATAATTTAAGATTATATATTCTATTAAAATTTTCAAATTTAATATTCAGTATTTCTTAAAATCTTATATATATATATATATATATATATATATATATATATCAAAGAATTGCTTGATGAATTCATTTTCTTGTTTTTCTGTGCAAATTCCCTTTATTTTATATTATATAAAAAAAAAACCTAAATAAAAATGTGTTTTCTGTTACCAAAAAAATAAAAAATTTAGTCACATGTCTAACTAATTATTTAGGAAATTTAATTACAAATTTTTAGTAGAGTTCAGCATTCTTAAATACAGTATCATTTTTTTTATTCTCTTCTACCCCTTTTCTTCCCCTTCCTCCCTGACCCTCTAGTGGGGATTTTTTAAGCATCACTCTAGTAGTGGTGTCTTCTTTAGATCCTAATAATATCTAGTTAAAAAAAATACGTGTTTGCTTTCCCTTTCAATGTATTTTTAGGATGGAGTTGAATCTTTAATTATATATAGATAGATATCCATGGTCAACATATATCGTTTTCATTCATATTTTTAAATAATGAACTACGAGATTGTTTTCGTAAAAAAGTGATAATTATAAGATCGCCTTTACAAAAGAAGAACAATTTAAATGCTTTACGTCTACTTGACATTTTGGGGGTGGGGGAATTGAGAGGACGAAATTTCTAATCAATGAGTTGCGTCTAAAGTCATTGCACGACTTAATTTTACAATTTTTATGGAAATATTTATCATCCCGACTACTAAATTTTTTATAAACTCTATATATGAGATATTAAATTATACAATACATTAATTATTCAACTTGAAATTATGTTCAATTAATCAGCATGTGTTTGTATGTAATTAACTCTTAATTAAGGGGTTGGCTTACATCTTAATAGTTAAAGATAAATAAACTTTAAGGCTGTAATTAATTAAAAATATTATTTCCAGAATAAGTTCTTAGTCAAAGTAAGCTAAGAGGGGTAAGAAAATTCTAAAACAATTTTAATTGATTTCCTTTTTACCGTTTTCTTAATCTCTTTCTCACATTTGTTTTTACGTTATGTGTATGTCACATCTATAATGCTGTTAAGTATTTCGACGAAATTATAATAGAATATGGTGTAATTTACACAATCTTATAAATTTAGAGGATATATTCCTTTTTTTAATCGTATTTATTGAATAAGGTGTGAGGAATGTTCACAGTGAGTAAGAAAATAGAGACTTAGAAAAAAAAATAGTAAAAACGTGAAATATGCCATTCACTTAAGCAAACCATGGTTAAATGCATTATGTGATTGTACCTAAGAAAGTGGAATTCCGTAATCAAAGAAGCCTAATATGCTAGTTCTATTTTTCCATCCATAGAAAGAAGACGACAAGTCCACATCAATATCTTCTTCCTAAACTGTAGAACGCCATCTACGTTAACTGTATCTCTTGAACTCACGAGACTCGGGGTTTCTCTCTTTATACGTATGTAGAATGTAGAAACGTTACTTGTTTCACTCTTCAAAGCATCTATGCGATTATTTTGTATTGGTTGGCATCCCTACGGCACTCATTTGAACATCACTACTGAAGCTTTATGATCTCACTCATTATTACAAACTCATTTCATATTTGCTGAGATTTGGTGTCTTCGTCTCTAACCGGCATGGGAATTGTTGGTGGTTATGGCTTTCCACTTGATTTTACTAATTCGAGCCTACCAGCTCCAACATTTATGAGATTTTTTTGTTTTTCTTCGAGTATTCCTTATGCAATAGCCTCAACAAACTAGTTGTGTCCATAATCTCTGCGACAAGGTTGCCCGTAACTAGTAAAGACAAATGTAATTGTAAGGAGAAAGTAATCATAGACGCCGATATTTAGATTTAATAATTTGATTATTATGAGTAAAATCAAAACTTAAGTTGTTAAGTAAAAGTCTTTCGAATGATTTTTATATTTTTATAATGCGCTCACTCACACAAAAATCTATTGGGTTTCAAGGTTATCTAATATATTAGACCCATATCTCGTGACCACATAAGCTCTAATACAATGTATACAACTAATTAATTCAACTAAAAACTTAAATGCTTTTACATTATATCATCCTACGTAATGTTGTAAGAGTATCCTATGCTAATTAAACCCCCTTTCTGTCGTTGTCATTTAAAAACACTTTATGACATATTAATTGGTTTAAAAGAGACTCGAGATTTAAGTGAACCTTCGTGTAAGAAGAACTAAGTTAATGATTATCCTACAATTCCAAACCAAGCAAACTCTACGGATACCATGAACTTAATTACCCTAAATATTTTCTTATTTTTGAATTTATTTTATAAAACATAAGTAGATGGGAAAGTTATCCATTTTTTTTTTTCATTTTCAACACGTTCTCCCCCCTTTCCTTATTATGAATGCAACCATAACATCCTTTACCTAATAATCAACATCAACAAAGTTAAAAGAAATACATTTTAGAAGTAGAAAATGATAGAAGAAACTTGTTAAATGGTTGTTGGGAAAGGAAGAAAAGAAAAGAAAAGAGGGAGAAGATAGAAGACTAGCTAAGGTAGGAAGATACATGGAAAGAAATGACTAGTGGGTTGTGGGTGATTTTGGTTTGGCGTTTTCCGATTTCCATTGTGCAGCGTCCACATCCATTGAAGGTTCAGCACGTAGAGTATATATTCCGTAGACAAATGTAAGCAAAGTGGTGTTGTAATGGGACCCGCCAAAGGGTGAGGTGGCAATAAGGATTCCCGTGCCGACCGTAAGCATCTGATGACAAAATGATTGACCTTGATTCCCTGCAAGTGTGCATTATGGTACATAACACGGAAATCTTTGACCCCACCACTCCACTCTCATGCACAACCACCACAAGCACATTCAACCTTCTCAATTTGCCTATTGCCATTCTACTATACCACTATTTCCTTCCAATCAGTACACACTCCCCATTTTTCACTTTTTTTCTTATTGGAAAGTTCACTTTTTTTTTTAGTGGGGTTAGACACCGATATCCCACTAAGACCAGGAAAGACCCTCAATCTTCTTTGAGGATTTCTGAAAAGAATTACATATCACCCACTAACAAAATCCCCACATCAACCAGCGGAGTTTGAACCCACGCCCTTAGGCAATTGTACCCACCTTTGTTTACACTTCTTTTCTTTATATATATCTGTATCTATATCTACATATAGTAGAAAACAGACAAATCCTGATTTTCCCTACGTTCTTTTGTTTTCATTGTTTTTTGTTTTTAATTGTTTTTCATTTTTAATTGTAAGTTTGGAAGGACCGAGAGTCCAAAACAAAACTGTAATGAGACCAAAAAAGTAGATATGATTAATGATAAATCTGTATACTTTTGAATAGTGATTGTCGTAAATCGATTTGGACATTTGGTACATCGCACTATTCATGAATTATCCAATATGATAAATTTATCATTCTTTAAAGAATGAGCCTATCATTGAAGGTGCAACCGTAATGTTGACCTAGTGATAAAAATAAATATTAAATAATGAACAAATATAACATCTCAAAGCATTAAGTTAAATAAAATTTTAAAGACCATATATGTTTTACAAGATAAAAAATATTAATAAAAGGTTATTGATTTGACAAAAAAATAATGATTTAAATCAGTTCTCCATCACCGGTTTCAGACTAGTTCTCCATTGACTCTCTATTTGTCCAGTATTATGAATTTTCCCAACAACCGAATCGATTTACTGATTTTCTTGTTAAACCAATTGCAACAGTCTGACATATAGTGTTCGTAGACTTTAATTAAAGGAACAAGAAAATTAAGGATGAAACTCAAATTAAAGTTAAGATTGAGAGATCTTCATGTAAGAGATAAAGAGAGATACAAAGACATTTTTCTTTCTTTTTTAGTTTTTCTAGTTTATTTTAAACAGTACGTAAGCATATATCGTTAACTATTTGAATGAAACTGTACTCAATCGTACAGGCTTTTGTGATTTGTTTGTTTTAATTGTAATATAATAGATAATAGGCATTGTTGCGATCACGACAAGTATACCGGTCATACAATTAATAAAGAGATGACTAGATTCATCATTCTCACGAGGATTAAATGCTCACTATTCTCACCATTCCCCTTAATTTGTACAATTGAAATTGGTTTGGAAGAGTAATCTTTGATTCTAATTTTAAAGTAAAGAGATTTGCAATAATTTCAGACAAAGAGCTAAAACGGAGTTTAAAAATTGAATAATGAAAACTGTAGCTAGAGTATATTTCACCTTCGATCCTTCTTGATTAATTTCAATAATATTTTATCTCAATTATTTCAAACAATTCATCTTCTAAATAATTGATTTTTAAATCCTAATTGATTGGTTGAATCCTAATTTTTTAGTGCCTTTAACCCTTTAACCCAATTAGAATCTGAATGTCTTAGTAATTCCTTTCGGATCAAGCATTAAGCGTGATGAATTATAAAGTTTGCAATTCCTACAAGCCTATGTCTAGATCATGCAAGAACTGGTGTTTACCCTTGTCAATATTAATATCCCAATATGCCTATTATGAACCCTAATCTTCGTTATCCATATATGATTGATCAAGTCACACAAGGATACATAAATTTAATTCCAAGGTAAACACAAATAAGCTGAGACAATTTATTAAAGAAAAAATTTAAACCAAACAAGAATTCACGTCGGATACATAGCCCTAACTACAAAAGAAACTTAGCCAGACATAGTTAGCTTAAACAAATTAAAAAAATAAAAGAAAATAGAAGAAGTCATGAAGAAGAAGAAAAGAATTCAATGGTTGCTCAATCTCTTCAAGCTTCTCTCTCTGAAATCTCCAATCTCTAGCAATCCTCTCTCCCCCAGCTCCTTGTTTCCCGTTCTCTAGAATGACTCAATATTGGGCTTTTTGTATCTTTTTATAATTGGCTCAAAATCTTGTCTTCAAATCTTCACTGAAGATCTCTTTTCATATGATATTTGATCTTCAACTAACCAGAACATGTGATGTTGGCGCTGGTAGCGCCGCTCTCGCGCTACTAGCGCTACTAAACAGAGGGTTCATTATGCATTGGCGATGGTAGCACGTGTGTCGCGCTATTGGCACGTACGGCTGTTTTCGAGTTATTGATGCTTCTGGCACTAGTCCAGTACTACTAGCATGAGAAAGCAGTGGCATCATTGTACTTTGGCGCTTCTAGCGCCAATCCCGCGCTACTGGCGCTATGAAGCAGAAGGTTTATGATCCTTTGGCACTCTCAGCGCCAGCTAATAACGCGGCTGACCTGAAATTTTCTTTATTTTGCTCTTGTGAATTGCTCTTTTTTCGATGTAATTTTTCTACAAAACACAAGATTTTCAGTGAGAACAACCTGAGAGTGGATTAATAATCTTTATCACAGTTATAAACCTTTTTAATTCAATTTAGATTGAATCCTTGTTTATTTTAGTCTTTAAAACATTATATGCTAGAGGCATATACATATTTTTTTTATTCTTCTAAGAAACTAGTAATTTGCACATGAGCATAAATTAAAAAATATTTTGTATAATTATTTAGCGTTATTATTAAAATATGTAATTCTCCTAATAAAGATGAAGCATATTAAAAATTTCAATAAGATTAATTAGCAGTCATGTCACCTAATTTTAAGGCTAATGAATATACTAAAATTTTGAAAATTAATTTGAAACTTATTTTAGTTTGCGGAGTATATTGGAGGATTTTTCAGCTATTTTTTTTTAAAGTATTAATACTAAGATGAATTTTCAATTATTTATTAATTTTCGATCATATATATAATAAAATTTGAAATATATAATAAAATCAAAAAGATGAAGAAATATTTGACCGTTTATCTCCAATCTTACTTTTATATGTGGCATAGCAACTCCCATATAATAGTAATATTCAATTTTATCATAATTACTCAATCATATCCCCACTATTGCCTATAATTCCTGTTTGAGGTTTTCAATTCAATGGAAAAAATTGATATAGTAAAGTCATATTTCAAGAATAAAAAAAGGCAGTATGTTTCCATTAAAAGTTGATGAGAGCTTCCTCCGATTTATCTTTCAAACCCTTTTTTTTCATGAAAAATATTATAAAACTCTAATCCGCAAACAGACACATATTCTTTGCGGTTTATTATAATGCCTGGAATTTCTTGATCTAAAGTACTTGTGAAAAATAATGAATAAATTTTTTATAACCATGTTCACTATGATAATTACTACAAAATAATTACTTTGATGAACTTATTAGGACCGTGAACTTGCTTCGCCGGCTACGAGTTATACCAAGACTGAAATATGCACGAAGAGGTATAAACTCAAATATGAATCGCCCAATCCCTCCCTCTTTCTCCTCCTCTCAGTTTCTGCTTATTAAGCTTTACTCCATGTGACAATGGAATAAAATTGCCATGCACTTAAAGAGAGAGAGGTTCCATTTTTTGTCTGAAAGGGAAACAGGATGTGAAGGACTCAAGCCAATCAAAAACAAGTCAACGCATTTGATTTATATTGTCGAGATTCCCACATCTGCTAAGAATTTTGTTATTATAACTGTTGGCTATTTCAATCCAATTTCTCTAACATAACACTTGAGCTAGGTAGCTAGTTGTAGTTATTCATTTTTTTTTTAATATAATCCATCAGTTTATTGATTACTCGAATAGTCTGATTCGAGCCAGATAGTATTACAAAGGTAGCAAAATTCTCTTTACCAAGTTTTAACATAGCTGCATTCTAGAGATTCAAACTCAAGACTACTAATTAAACTAAAGCAACTTATTACCAATTGATCCACATGCTTAGTGGTATTGTAGTTACTGTTTCTACTAGACCATAATTCACCTACATATTAAAGTCAGTTCGAAACGTAGGTGCATGCATACAATAATAATTCACAAACACTGCAAGCTAAGTTATCCAAAAAGGGCATGAATGTAGGATAAGCTTAGTAGAAGATCAAAATTTCTTATCGATGAAGAAACGACATGATCTCATCATGGTTGCATTTCATTTCCCATTTGCGAGTCCCTACTCGCTCAATCTGAGTCTGAGTGTGACTCCGACCCACTTACAAAAAGAATATGTTGTTTTTCACTCTACCACATTTGGGGGTCTCTGCACCGGGAAAAAGGGAGGGTCATCATAGAAAAAGCAAAGCAAAAATAGACAAAAGAAATACATTAATTAATCAAGCGCCCTCAATTTTGAAGTATTAATTATTGAATCATTAAAGCTAAGAGGCAACTAGAAGATTTTGTCTAGCTACTTAAAAAGATATTGACGATAAAGTTGGATAAACATGGCATTTCATGCATTGATGTCACATAGTGTTGGTGCTGTGCCCAAAAAGGATCTGACCACAACTTTAAGCATTGAATTTACTAGTGCTGGGTATATAAAAAAGTAAAGCAATTAAAGATTAGCGCCAATTATTTAAAATATATAACACATTATATATATGACAATTTTGCAAACTTTCTTTCCCCTTTCATGTTTTCTTTCTGAATTACTTGTCTTATCTTTTTCTTTAATTACCCCACTTGCCGCACACTTAGCAAAATCGTATTTTGACAAAACCCCACATATTGGGTGATTCAATGGGTGTGGATGTGATTCCTTAGCAGACGTAAAATGAAGGAGTGAAAATTGAAATATATATATATATATTTGTAACTCTTTTTCTTTTCTTTTTTAGGATTTGACTATTTAAAATGAAGCCTCATTTTAGAGGGAAAAAAAATCTCAATCATTAATTAAAAAAATGATCGTTGATAGTACAAGCAAATGCATAATAAACTATAAAATTATTAAAACTCTCTTGATTTTATTATCAATGGCATGATATATCAAAACCGGGGGATTTACTTTTATTGAGTCAAATTTTATTTTATTTTTTCATATAAATAATTGGATAGTAAAAAATAGAAAAGGAAAAGAAGATTTTATGTTCGGGAAGCTTAAACTGGAAAGTTTCCAAGACATAGTCGAGATTGTTCAATAATTGTAAGACCCCCACGTCGTGGCATGTGTATGAAACTTTTGAATGTATTTCCAATTTGCCTGTCTGCCTCTTAAATGAGTGAAGGAATTATTTCACCTTCTTTCCTCTCTTTTTTCCTTCTCATCTAGCACTCCCTAGTCATTGGTAATTGCATATATACATGAATAGAAACTTTAGGGCTCTTCAATTAATTAACTAGGCTTTATAAATATCTGGAAAAAAAATACTGCTGCGCGTGAGGTCCATAATTTTATTTTATTTTTCATTTTTCACGTTTGAGTATTTAATAATGTTGCCGAGCATGTCAATCTGTCAGCTCGATGGTTAAGCTTGAAATTCTTTTCTTTGATTATGTAAGCTGATTCCACCATCCCCTTGAATAGACAGTGATAATTAATGTTGCTACACAGACATAAAAAAATACGGTGTAATCATAACTTTTATTTTATTGTATTTTTTTTCTCTTCGATGCATGGGAGCCACTAACCCTTTTTATGAACAAATTTACAGACCAACCCATAAAAAAAGTAGCTTATAGGTTAAGAAACTTCGTCCACTCAAAACCCTAAAAATATAATAAAACAAAAAGAGATGCGAATGAGGGGAATAAGCGCAAAGTAAACAAATTAAAGCCTCTTCTTGCTTTCCTCTTCCCTCTTCATCTTTAATGCTCTTTTTCCCTTTCTTTCTCGGCTCTGGTATTCCCTTGGTGTGATTCTCCACCATCTCCCTAAAGAGCCATCAAACTTTATAAAAGAAAAAAACATAAAAGGATTCAAACACCATGGTTTTCTCTTCTGTTCCAGTCTATGTAGATCCTCCCAACTGGCAGCAGGTAATTAAGTTTTTTTTTTTTTTTTTGCCCCCTCAAATTTCAGCCACAGCTTCTGAACCCTAAAAAAGAAAAGGAAAATTGCTAAAGATAAATTATTCCTATTCGTTGTAATATCTTCTTGAATATACCAGATTTGTTTCCTTCGTAATAATTTTTCTTTTTTTTTGTGCCTTTTTCTTATTTGTTTTTTCAGCAACAAAATCATCATCATCATCAAGCAAATGGCAGTGAGAACACTCACATACTTCCACCTTTGCCTCCACAGGCAAATCATGTTGGAGGTGGTATTGGAGCAATCAGACCGGGCTCGATGGCAGATCGAGCCCGGCTAGCTAAGATACCACCTCCAGAGCCAGCTCTGAAGTGTCCTCGCTGTGATTCCACGAATACTAAGTTTTGTTACTTCAACAATTACAGTCTCACTCAACCCCGTCACTTCTGCAAGACTTGTAGACGCTATTGGACAAGAGGGGGTGCTCTTAGGAATGTTCCTGTGGGTGGAGGTTGTCGTAGAAACAAGAAGAACAAAAGGAGTCGCTCCAAATCTCCTTCAGCAAGTGAGAAACAAACACTTTCAAGTCCATCAAGTGCAATACCTACTTCAGGAGGAACAATCACTCATGAGCTAATAGGTCAATTGCCACAACCACAACCACCTAACCTACCTTTCATGGCCTCTCTACAGAATCTGAGTCGCTATGGAGTTGGAAACATGGGTTTAGGTTTGCGTGAGATTCAAGGACAGACCACGGATCATATGGGGTTTCATCAAATTGGTGGTGGTGGAGGAGTGGATCAGTGGCGGTTGCAGCAATTTCCTTTCTTGAATGGTTTTGATTCAACTTCAGCTGGTTCATACCCTTTTCAAAGTGAAGGTATTGAGGCACCTTTAGGCTTGGTTGGAGATATAGCTGCAAGTTCTAGGGTTACTACTCAGATTCCACCAGTTAAAATGGAAGAAAATGGAGCTATAAATTTATCAAGATCAACTCTGCAGAATGTCTCGGAAAATAACCAATACTATTCATGGACTGATATTTCAGGTCTTGCATCTTCTTCCACTAGTCATCTCTTGTAAACTTTGACTCCCCATCACCTGAATTCAACTCCTTGCTTGAATTCAAACCCTTCACCATCAGATCGATGGTGAAAACGCAGTTGACAGAAATTAACGCAGAAATATGGTAAAGTTAATGATCTTCTTCTTGTTGTAATTTCTGGTAATTGATTGTTTTATGTTTTATGTTTTTTTTTTTTTTCTTTTGAATCGAATCTAGTAATTTGTGTACTATATAAGGGCTTGTGTGTGCATGTAATGTTTTGTATGTTTGCTATCTGACGTTAATGTTATCTTATTTTATTACAAAGCTTTCTCCTTAGTTTACTTAACGTCTATTACCAACTACTTACATCATGCTAGCTAGCTCACACTATTGCACCGGTTTTTTTTTCCCACATATAAGATGATCAGATTCAGCTAACACGATAAAGCATAGTTATAGGAAAAGAAGAGAAAAATGATGTTGATACACAGTACTAAAGAATGTGCCACTCCACATTAACTTTAGGTCTTTAACCAAGGTAGTGTTTCTCGGGATAATAAGTTTATTTAATTATCTTAATTTGTGAAACACTCTTAATGCAAAGGAATTGCATATATAGAGATATCCCATGGGGCTAGATGTTTGTGATACGAATGTTTATCATGCATCTTGGAGCTATAACTATCTGTGCAAAAGATAGCACACACAAGTAGGATAATTCAAGGTAAAGACCTAAGAGTCTGACACCCATAGTTGTTGTAAGTAACTGATCTTTCCTTCTTCCTCTTATAGGTTTCTTTTCTTTTCTTTGGATCCTTCTCTTTCTCTTCAATCACTGTGGGTACTTTAGCCAGCCTTTGCTAGAGCCCAGAAGCTGGTATCATATAAGCTGTGTACTTCTCAACCTCACTTTTTCATGAGTGTCAAATTCTTGGAAACTTGAGTGCGACAGTTATTTATTAATGTCCTTGCTACTCTTTACTTTTCCTCAATAGTAGCAAATTTTGATTCCAAGGAAGCTCCTTGGATAGTACTTTTAGCAGAATCATGTTGGGTAGTTTTTTTTTATTATTATTTTATGGGTTTTTAAGATTCAGTTTTCATGGATACAAGCTCTATAACAAAAGAAGGAAGTAGGTGAACTTGAGGGGAAAAGGGGGGAAGAGAGAGATATAATGTGAAGAATTTTTATATACATTCGACATGAGTCAAGAGTCAAACTTAAGATGTTGTAATTATTAGATTAGATTCATAAGATGGGACATGCGTTTTTGTTGGATTTGAAGTTGAAAGTGGAAGCCAAATGTAACCATTCAAAGAAGACGCCAAAATCACCCTCAAAATCATGCAATTCTATATTCGACCAAACTCGAGAGAGTGACTGTTCTAGGACTTCTTAAGCAGAATGATGCAAGGTACAAACAACACCGATTGTTAAATTATGAAATTACTTTTCGGTCATGTTAATTTTAAAGGAAAAGAAAAAAAGATTCTATGGTCAAAACTCAAAATAAGTGTGACCTTTTTCTACGTGTTGTGGTCATTTCGAAGATTGAACAAACATATCGTTTCTAATAGTTACAAACTTGATTATTCTAATCACACCGGGAATTAATCAATTATCTAATAAAAAGGAAAAAAAGAAGAGGCATCATTGAGGTGATGATATCTTTTGCAAGGACCAATGCAACCTTTCAAGAAGGAATAAAGCAACAAGACCAGCAGAGAGCAACACAGACAAAAGCTCTCTTCGTGTCTTTGGACGTAGGTAATAAATGGTTACCCATATTCCAAAAATGACGGTGTGGGTCTCAAAGAAGAAACATTGCGACTTGCGAGAGTGTTAAAGGAAAAAAGAAGTAACGAGCAATGTGGGTTAAAATTTGAAGTGTTGCTGATGTCGTACCAGTCAATCACAGAGGCGCAGAAATTCATGCATCCTAATTCATGAACTGCTGTGAAGTTTGAAAAAATCTAATATACTGCCGTGTATTTAAACCTATTAATAATAGCATAACACATCAGATTATAAGTTTTCTGAAAAGTGAGAAAAAATAATAATTTTAATATTATAATTACGTATTCTTTGAAACATAGGAAATGATCAGTTTACAAACTTTTGTTAATTATTCTATGTATTTCAGGAAATATGTAGTATCCAGAAATACATAGTGCAGTTTCTAAAAGTTTGTAAACAAAAAATTTGTAACTCTCTCTTAAAATATATAGTTTATAATTTTATTTTGAACTAACCAATGCTCAGTACTATGGTAGTATTGAAGATGTTTTTGTGCAAAAAAATTAATTTAATGCTTTTTAATAAAATAATTGTGCATTTATTATAATTTTGAGAATAATTACGGATCTACTGCACAATGTGACGCCCCTTTTGGGCGTCACATGTGGCGCCAAAAATGGGGCGTCACATGTGCAGCCCTATAAATCTCCCTACCACTTCTTCACTCTTCACACCTCTTCTCTCACTCTTCATATCTCTTCTCTACCAAAATTTCTGACATCATACATACATAATCCCTTATCTTTAATTTAGTATTTTAATTTTATTTCTTATTCTATTTAAGAATGAGTTCACATCCTAATTATGTTCGTGTTGTGTTATATTACAATGGTAGGAAGGTAGAAGGTCGACGGGGTGTCATGTTTGAAGGTGAAAAAAGGTCGACACCTATCCAACACAATGCAACCATTGGCGAACTGCATCAAAGAATTCGGCAGAAGTTAAGTCTTCAAGGCAACCAATGTATCACTCAGATTACGACAAGGTTATGGCAATGTGATAAATACATTAGTTTGCAAGTGGTAGACGATGAAGACACGGAGATGACAATGGAAGAATTTTTCAACCAACCAAGGACAGATTTTCTAGAGTTGTATGTCGACATCGCCGCAGCAGATGATAAGGGAAGAACCATCTGTCTCAATTTCTTTGGTTCAAGAAAAGATAACCTCTAAATATGGCTTTAAAGTTTCCTACAGAAAGGCATGGTATGCGAAGCAGAAAACGATGACAATTATGTACGGTGATTGGGAGGAATCATATGTTTTTTTGCCAAGCTGGTGCGAATACATGCTTCGCTTTTCTCCAGGTTTATTTTATCATATCCAAACAAATGATTTTTATGCGGAGCATGGGTAAGTTCCTAGAAAAAAGGTTTTTCATCGCATTTTTTGGACGTTTAGACAGTGTGGTTAAGGCGTTCAAATTTGCCAAACCAGTCATACAGATTGATGGAACGCATTTATATGGGAAGTACAAAGACAAATTGTTGGTGGCCACAGCCCAAGATGGAAATGATGAATGTTTACCGATCGCTTTTGCCATCATTGAAGGTGAAACATTGGAAGCCTGAGACTATTTCCTTGTTAATATTCGTGCTCATGTTACTGACATGTCAAACATATGTTGACGTTCAAAACATAAATACTAAAGACAATTAATCCAAATGAAATAATAAAGTACAGTCCACAATATAATAAACTCATAACGTCATAACTAATACAAAAAATCCCTATATGGAAATGAAACTACGACCACGGTGGCCATGGCCTATGACGTGCATCCTTATCTGGTTGGATACGTCTGTCCCATGCTGGGTCGCCCTGATGTGTCGGTGGTGGTGGAGTCTGGAAATCATCCATTGCTGCTCGCATGAAATCATCTGCCGGTGCGGTCCCTCCAATATTCGAAGACTGCCCTGGATAATGTGCATAAACACGACCTGAAGTACTGCCCTGCATATGGGATGGCGTGAATCCCTGACTGTGGGTGTCCGTGGCTAGAGTCTCCTCACTGTCATAGCTAGGTGGGATAAGGCCTAATGCTGACCACATGTCCACGGTATCCTCTACAGACCAACCCGATTCGTCAGCATCAAGTCCTTGTAAAAATGGCTGTGAGGAAGGCTGTGAGTATGCCTGATCGGCGCCAGCCATAACCATGTGACTGTCCTGGAAAACTGGATCCTGTGAATCCATGTATGGGTGCTGAGACTCCGGCTGGCTAGGTCCACCCGCATCCTCGGATCCGTGATGATACATTGGTTGTAACCTGTAAGTAGTCCCAATGACTAGAGGTCTGAACCATCCCTGAGTCTCGACCACTGGTCTCGGTGCCATTATCGGAACAGGGACAGCTGCAACTCGTTCACGGGTACGTCCTAATATGCGTCCCTCCTGTCTATTACGGGGAACATCCAGGGACAACTGCGAATCAGGCTGTGTCTGTACTGGGGGTTCCTCAGGTCAAGGCTCATCTACCCGTGAATTCTCCTGAAACATGCCAATAATCCTGCCAATCTCCTCATGGATGTACTCTAACCCGAAGCGAGGAAACTCCTTCGTAGTTGTTGCATGATACAACATCTCTAGTCTGTCAATCTGTATATAAAAAAGTGTAAGCAATGTCAAACAAATGTAAAATAATTATGTTTGCTAAAATATGTCATAAACTCACCATTCGTCCAATCTTTGCTGCCCTCCGAGAAATGTATCTGTAACGGATTTAATGAAGAAAGAAGACCCACAACCCATGTCAACCAGAAGCGGAAGAGTGACTAACAAACCATCCCACTTGAATGATTTTATTTTGGGCTGAGAATGCCAGATATGTTTAGAATTTCAGTCCACGTATCCATTAGTTGTATTACAAATAGCCTATGAGGCCAAGAAAAGGATAACAGAAAATTCAGCAATCTCTCTCTCTTGTCTCTCTCTCAACCCTATCTTCTCCTTGCTTTTACACTGATACAACGAACCCTGTTACATTTGGTGCTTTCATTGCCTTAATGGCTGAAAATACCAGACTCAGGGACCTCACAAATCAAGTCACTGCTCATGAACAACAATTATCCACTCTGGAAAGATCCATTGACCACCGTCTAGAAACGTCTGAGCGGTTACACGCGCACCAGTTAGATGAATTCAACCGACAACTTCAAGAGGTGTTTGGGTTACTCCAAAATATGCAGCTCCAAATGACTACGCTGACCGCAAACCCACAACCTGGCATTCTGGGTGTTTCACCCTCACGACCACAACCACCAGCTCGATCCATGAAAATAGATTTTCCCCGCTTTGGATCTGGAGATCCAGGCCCCTGGCTTTTCGTCGTAGACAGGTATTCTCTTTACCATCAGATTCCTGAACTGGACCGACTCGATCTAGTTTGCTTTAATTTGGATATGCCAGCTGCTTGTTGGTTTGAAGCACAGTTTGCTAACGGCCAGCTACCTGATTGGCAATCCTTCGTCTTGGCTATTAATCAACGCTTTGGACCATCAGAATTTGAAGATCCATTGGGATCTCTGGCCAAACTGCAACAATCCGGATCTGTGATTGAGTTTCAAACGGCATTTGAGTTGATAGCACGCAGGGTGACAGATCTGACCCTCGTAATGCGTAAGAGCCTCTTCATCGCGGGCCTGAAACCACAGCTCCGTCGAGCAGTCTTGGTTCATTGACCTATTGACATGACCTCTGCATTTTCTTTTGCAAAAATTTATGAAGATCAATTTTCCGAAGCTCGTGTAGCTAAACCATGGGTCCCACGTACTACTCAGTCCCCACAACCCATAGCAGCTCCACCAATTACTACCGTTCCCCCTTCCAATTATTTTAAACCCAACCCATCCTTACCACCCATACCCATTAAACGATTGTCACCGGCAGAAATGCAAGTTCGCCGTGACAAGAATTTATGCTATAATTGTGATGAGATTTTTGTGCGAGGTCACAAATGCAAAGGCAGAGCCACTCTATTTTACCTGGAAGGAACTGATGATGAACCACCTGATATACCACCAGACCATACTGTTGAAGAGGTTGAACCACCTTCCCAAGAGGTTCCGCATGAAATTAGTTTTAATACGTTATTTGGTCACCAATCCTCCAATTCCTTCAGGTTGCAAGGTACAATTTATGGCCAACCAGTCCAATTGTTGATTGATGAAGGTAATACTCATAACTTTATCACTTCTCGTATGGCTTCTCATTTGCATCTAACTTTACATGTTATTTCCCCTTTTAAGGTTAGGGTTGGAAATGGAGATGCATTATTATGTTCTGCTTCTTATAATTCTATCCCTGTTAATATTCAATCTCACGTGTTCACCATTGACGTTTATGTGATTGACTTAAAGGGGGCTGATATTGTAATGGGGGTGCAATGGTTATCCACATTGGGACCAATTGTTACAGACTATGCTGCACTAACAACGTCCTTTGTTCACAACAATACACAGGTTTTACTCCAAGGGGCAGTAAACACCCACCCTAGCCACATAAGCTCCTCCCAACTACATAAGCTCATGGTTCATAACTCCGTATCATCCTGTTTGATGTGCTTCACTACTCAATCAGCGGAACACATGGGCGATAGTGGGCTGAATGACGCTATCCCAGGCTTAAGTCAACTACTCCATGAATTTGCTGATGTGTTTTTAGAACCAACCTCTCTTCCACCCGACAGAGAGTATAATCATCATATACACTTACTGCCCAATTCCAAGCCTGTGTAAGTTCGTCCTTATCGCTATCCTCATTGTCAAAAGAATGAGATTGAGAAGTTTGTGACTGATATGCTGAAAACGGGGGTGATTCAGAACAGCCGCTCTGCCTTCAGTTCACCAGTACTACTAGTTAAAAAGAAAGATGGCACGTGGCGTTTCTGTGTGGACTACCGAGCTCTTAATGCAATCACGGTGCAAGACAAGTTCCCCATCCCCACCATAGATGAGCTGTTAGATGAGTTACATGGCGCCACTATTTTTTCCAAGTTGGACTTACGCTCCGGTTACCATCAGATCAGAATGCACTCTGATGATGTGCACAAAACAGCATTTCGCACACACCATGGTCACTTTGAATTTCTTGTAATGCCATTTGGTTTATCTAACGCCCCATCTACATTTCAGGCCACCATGAATACCATCTTCGCAGCATACTTACGAAGATTTGTAGTCATTTTTTTTTATGACATTCTAATTTACAGCTCCTCCCCAGCTCAACACCTCGAACATTTGTTGGCGGTTTTAAGCACCTTACGGACTCACTCCTTATTTGCAAAACAAGAAAAGTGTTCCTTCGGCCGTAAGGAAATTCCTTATTTGGGCCATATAATCAAAGGAGACGGAGTTGCCCCTGATCCAGACAAATTACAGGCCATTGTTGATTGGCCCATTCCCTCTAACACCACACATGTGCGAGCTTTTTTGGGCATTTCAGGGTATTACAGAAAATTTATCCAAAAATATGCCTATATTGCAAGTCCCTTCACTGATTTATTATCCCGAACGGGTTTTAGTTGGACGCCTGAAGCTGACAGAGCCTTCCGTGAGCTTAAAAACTGCCTTATCACTGCTCCCATTCTAGTGTTGCCGGACTTTTCGTAGCCGTTCGTCGTTGAAACCGATGCTTCCGGGGTTGGCATAGGTGTCGTACTATTACAGAGTGAAAAACCTATAGCCTTTTACAGCCGCAAGCTCTCTCCGGCAATGCAACGACAGTCGATTTACGTACGCGAAATGTTTGCAATTACATCAGCCATCAGTAAATGGCGTCAGTATCTCATTGGATCCCCATTTACGATCTGCACTGATCATAGAAGCTTGCACAACTTAATGGGTCAAGTCATAAAAACCCCTGAGCAACAACAATTTTTGTCAAAATTGTTGGGCTTCAATTATACCATTGTTTACAAGACCGGAAAGACCAACACAGTGGCCGACGGTCTCTCACGAATACCTACAGGGGAAGTCCACCATCAACCTCCCCAGTGCATGGCCATGTCTGGCCCAGTACTGAATCATACAAATGTTTTACAGTCCGAGTACAAAACAGATCCCTACACTACTGTCCTTTTACAGGAAATTCAGAAAGCTCCTAGTTCTATGTCTGACTGGAGACTCCGCAATGGGTTGCTCTTCCATCGTCATCGCATCTATATTCCAGCGCAATCCCCACTGATTGCTGCCATACTTCATGAGTACCATGCGTCGGTTCAAGGTGGACACTCAGGGATCCAAGCTATCCTGCAAAGAATCACTAGAAATTTCACTTGTAAGGGGATACGCAAGGACATCAAAAATTACATACAGCAATGTGAAATTTGTCAGAAATTGAAACCACCCAACCACTCCCCTTTTGGACTACTCCAACCATTACAAATACCAGAGACATTATGGGCTCACCTGAGCATGGACTTTATCACACAGTTGCCTATGTCGGCTGGGTTCACGACTGTCATGGTCGTTGTTGATCGGTTTTCAAAGGCGGCTCATTTCATTCCCCTACCCACACATTACTCCGCGTCCAAAGTCGCTCAGTTGCTTTGGGATTTTGTGGGCAAGCTCCATGGTTTGCCGGAGTCCATCGTGTCTGACCGTGACTCAATCTTCCTCAGCGATTTTTGGCGCTCACTGTTCAAGCTGCAAGGCACAAAATTCCATTTTAGTTCCAGTTATCACCCGCAGTCAGATGGCCAAACAGAGAGAGTTAATAGGTGCTTAGAAAATTACCTCCGAGCTTTTTCACACAGTCACCCTTCGTCCTGGTCCAAATTTCTCAGCTTGGCAGAGTACCATTACAACACGTCCTTTCACTCGTCAACAGGGATCACACCATACCAAGCTATGTTCGGAAGAACCCCACCGAACCTGTTGGCCTACTGTCTCGGATCTTCCGCTAATGAAGTTGTTGATTCCACCATCAGCGACAGAATGACTCTCATGCAAACATTAAAAGAAAATTTGGTCTGATCCCAACAAGTGATGAAAGCTCAAGCGGATAAAAAAAGAAAAGTTTGGAACTTTACCGTAGGGGATCTGGTACTCGTCCGTCTACAGCCATACAGGCAACTATCCGTGAGTCGCAGATCATCACAGAAATTGGCCTTGAGGTACTACGGCTCGTTCATAGTAGAAGAACGAGTGGGCTCGGTGGCGTATCGCCTTCAACTACCTTCAACAGCACGGATCCACCCAGTGTTTCACGTGTCCTTACTCCGGCCATTCCGATCAACTCAACCCTTCAAGATCCATGCTTTCCCACCCACAACAGCGGAAAACCCTCTTAAGCACACACCTTTGGCTATCGTTGAGTCTAGGAATATTTGGAGGAGAGGTGTCTTAGTCCCTCAGATTTTAGTCCAATGGTCGGATCTACCACCAGAGGACTCGACATGGGAAGACGAATCAGAGTTATCTGTGACAGACCTTCCTCACAACAAAGGGGACGAATATGGGCGGAACTCTAAACTTGGCCACTCAGAGCGAAAGGAAACACAGAACCAGACACGCAACCATGGAGAGAGCGCAGTCGTAACAGGGGAAACAAAGAAATCAGAGGGAGACACTACAAGCTTTGAAAATGAACACTATGACCCTAAGCTTCACGCAACCCCACTTTTAGCTGACAAAGCCTGCTCCTCGTCAAGTCCCCAGTTCCCACATTCAACGGCTAAGATACAAGCCCCTATGTCGATGCAATCCTCACCATCTGTTCATAGTGGATCACAGCTGGCAGCCAACGACTCTCAAAATCTAACGCATCAGATTGCATTGGTTTCAAACAAAGCAGCTCCACTGTCCAAAGTGCGCTCCACCTATCCTCCGCTATCAGCTACTCAATTGTTGCCACCCTTTAGCCCCACTGTTGGGCCACACGTTATGTTAGTTCCTTCACAGCAGCCCACGTTTGCTCCAAAACTCAGCCTTGAGGACAAGTCTATTGTGGGAGGGCTGAGTGATGTAACGGATTTAATGAAGAAAGAAGACCCACAACCCATGTCAACCATAAGCGGAAGAGTGACTAACAAACCATCCCACTTGAATGATTTTATTTTGGGCTGAGAATGCCATATAGCCCAATAGGAGGCACTCTTTTATTGTAATATTGTCTTTAATTACCACCGTTTAGACTTTCAGTCCACGTATCCATTAGTTGTATTACAAATAGCCTATGAGGCCAAGAAAAGGATAACAGAAAATTCAGCAATCTCTCTCTCTTGTCTCTCTCTCAACCCTATCTTCTCCTTGCTTTTACACTGATACAACGAACCCTGTTACAGTATCTTATTCCCCTCGCTCTGTACCACTCCATGTACTCATGGTTAGGTGACATGTACATGCTAGGTATGAAGTACATGCTAGGATCGGTAGGCTCTGGATCCAAGATGATGATGAATCAGCCATGACCCTAAACTATATAATATAAAACAACATTGAAATTAATCACATGTAACAACACATTTTATGTACAAATTAATTAATCAATGCCCTAATTTATTATCAAAAATATTAAGCATAAACCCTATGTTTTTACTACAATCGTAATTAATGAAATCATATTAATACGTAATACAGTAATTTATTGGTCAAATAATAATAATAAAACGTCGGACACAAATTAAAGCATACTGACATAATACTTAACCTTAAGTCACTAATAATTTCGTAAATATGTACTAATAATAACATCATACAAAATTTACGAAGTCACTATCACTATTTTCTAAATCACTACTTAATACGCTAAACCCCAATGCATAATTAAATATTAATATTAATAACTACGTAACAAAAAAAATTACTAAATCATTACAACATTCATAGCATGGTACAAAATTTCTAAGTGACTATCTTTATGTTCTAAGTCTCTAATATACGATAAATCCTAACATGTTCGCAAGGCAGCATTGTAATTTAAACGTATAAATAGCAGGTATTATGAACTTACCTAAGTTGGCATAGCTTCGTTACGAAAGTTCCCGCGTTCGGCCGGGAGCACAATCCGTGGTTAGAGAGAGGTGAAATGGTAAGAATGAGTAGTGAAATGGTAAAAATGGGAGTATTCACAGGGCATCATATTGTGCACTAAATGTGTAATTATTTCCAAAATTGTAATAAATGCGTAATTATTTAATTAAAAAGCATTAAATTAATTTTTTTGACAAAGTTTTTGAGGAAAATATTTTTAGTGTAACCGTCGCACTGAGTACTCACTGCGACTGTATTATTATAATTATGTATTTCGAGGAGTTATAATATCAAAATTATTTTTTTCTCTCTTTTCAAAAACTTACCTGACGTTGTGAGTAGGGGTGTAAATGGGCTAGGCCAGCCTACAGGGACCTAGGGCCTAGCCTATATTAGACCAGACTTGGCCTATTATAAGTAGTAAAATAAAATAGGTCTAGGTTTTTAAAAAAACTTATTTAGAAAACAGGCCATATGCTTTTTTTTGTACATATCAGGCTTATAAGCCTACAGGCCGACCTATATCATATTATTTATTTAAAATATAATAAATAAAATTATTATTTAGTAATTTTGAATAATAAAATAATATTATTTTAGTTATTCATTTAATTGTTGAGTGTTTAATTGGCTTAAACAGGCTAACAGGCCTAGGCCAAGGCTTTTATTCTTTGAATATAGGTCAGACCAGACTTGTAATTTGGAGCCTATACAGGCTAATAGGCCAGGCTATGTCCAATGTTTTTTACACAGACTTGATCTATTTAAGTCAAAGCCTAACCTAGCCTAACCCATTTACATCCCTAATTGTGAGAGAAAAAAAATAACTTTAATATTATAATTATTTACTCCCAAAATACATAATTATAATAGGAACGTGTGCGAGGGACACTGAAAACGCTCTCGTTCTGGTGAACCCTTTGAACAATATATGCTTTCAAGCATAATTGGTCAAACCTTCAAAGTTGATCGTTTATGAATATGGGGTGGCAAGACTCAAATTAAAGGGCCCTAAGATTTCCTTCCTTTGTCTTGCTTTCCTTTCCCATGCTTTATTGCCCTCTATCATTTGCATCTTCTTATTCCTTTTTTTTTTTTTAGTAGTTTTTATTCTTTTTCTCCTTCGTCTTCTTCTGCGTACTTCTATGTTCCTTTCCTTGTTATCAAAAAATAAAATAAAAATGCTTTCCCTTCCTCTCGTTTTTTTAGATGTGTGGGGACCTCCACTCATCAATGCAAGAGACCGTTGCCAACTTTAGATAGTCCGTTGCGTGGATATGGAAATGGTTCATAATCGATCATCGAACGTCAATAGGAGGTTTTATTTATTTATTTTTTTCTTATCACCTGTTATAATTAACTTTGTTAGAGTTGAATCGAAATCAAATCAGTTGTTATAAAATAATATCAATGAGAGCTATTAATTAATTTCGATCTATAATTATAAGAGATAGGAAGAAAAAATTATGATAAATATAATTTATTCCTTTAATCGATATATATATATATATATATATATATATATAATATTTTATTTTTTTATGTGACATAAGAATATATGTATATATATAGGGTTTTATTTTTCTTATGTGACATAAGAAAAAAAATTTCTCCTACTCTCATTTTAATTTTCGTGTTTTGTATTTTTTAAGTAAATTGGGTTACTCATATTGTTGGACAAAGTTATTTTATGTTGAACACTTACTGAATCATTGCCAGCCATTTTTTTATTGCGGAGCCTATATATTTGTCTCAGCTATATGAGAATTATTTCCATTAACATGAGATTAGTAACTCCTAGAGAGAAATTAATGTTTCTCATATTTTAGGAGATAATTTTATCTCCTACGTACTTAAAAGTGTGTGGGACCATATGAAGATAAAAGAGAAAACAAAATGGGTCTCACATACTTTTATGTATATGTAGAAGATAAAATTATCGCATACAATATAAGAAAAATTAAACCCATATATATATATATATATATATATATATATATATATATATATATATATATATATATATAATTCTTTAGCTAGTAAGAGTGAATCGAGGATTGAAACAAAATTATGTACCATGTCAACACTACTAGAAAAGTCCTTTTTTTACGGATTTTCTTTGTCAAAAACGGTGAAAATTTTGCCAAAAACAAAATTTTCAACGAAATTAAGGTCGTCGAATTTCTCTTCATTGATAACAAATCTTTCGATGAAATTAGAAATTGCGTCTAAATTTTTTGATGTAATTTTTTCAGTCAAAAAATTTCGACGGAATTTATTCCGTAGAAAGTTTTTGATGAAAAATCAATGGAATTTCTTCGAAAATTGTTGTAATGGTTTTCGACAAAAAAACATATTCTTTCGAAAGTGCTTGACGGAAAATCAATGAATTTTCGTCGAAAACTGATGTAAATATTTTCGACGGAAAACAAATTTTGTCCAAAAATTTTAGATATTTTTTTTTTTAAGTTTTTCTATACAAAATTAATACCAATTTTATGTACTGCACCTGATAAAAAAAAAAGAATAATTAAAGTAAATAACATATCAAAATCAATACATTAAATGCATAAAATTTAGGCTAAGTATTAAAAAAGACTTATATAATTAGTTAACGGTGTACAATAAATATATATTGTAATCTTAAAAATTTAACAAATAAAATTTAACATATCAATTCACAATGTGAAACTAACTTCATAATTCAACAAAATAATTTCCTCTCAACTTTTTTTGAACTTTATATCAATACACAATCTTTATATTCCAATACATACAATATTCAACTTCACCAAATACTCAAACCTAAGAGTGATAAGTTTTGCAGGCTTAGAATCAGAAGCTTAGTCTTCATACACATGGATAATGATTTTAAGTGTGTGAACTTGAAATATTCCACTTAGTCAAGGCTTTCCTTGACTTGAACCCTCCTTGGCTTTTTTCTCTGTCTCTGACTATCTTATCAGGAGCATTATCTTCCAATTTGAAACTGTCCACCGTGAGGAAAATGCCTGATTAATAAAACCATATCATAGTGAATCTCTAAATATTCTATTTTGGATGAAAATAACATAAATGTAATTTTATATTGAAATATTCAAATGTTAAAGCAATTTCAAATCCAAGTGAGGTACAAATATTCAATCATCCATTTTATTAATCTAAGGACACATGAACTGAAGACCATTAATAAACACGACACTTACGACATGCCAGTACTTATAAATATAATTTTTTTTATAAGGGTTTTCGACGGAATTATTTTTTCGTCGAAAATCACATAAATATAATGTTTTTATAAGCTTTTCGACGGAATTTATTTTTTGCTAAATATTTTCGACGGAATCTGATTTTCGTCGAAAAATTCATAAATACAATTTTTTTTATTTAATTTTTTATAAGGGTTTTCTACGGAATTAATTTTTCGTCAAAAATTTTCGACGAAAAACTAATTTCGTCGAAAACTTCAAAAATATAATTTCTTTTATGATTTATTTTTTATAAGTTTTTCGATGGAATTCATTTTTTTTCAAAAATTTTTGACGCAATCTATTTCCACAAAAAATTCATAAATTTATTTTTTTTATAAGGTTTTCGACAGAATTAATTTTCCATCAAAAATTTTCTACGAAAAATGAATTACGTCGAAGAATTCATAAATATAATTTCTTTTATGATTATTTTTTTATAAATTTTTCGACTGAATTCGTTTTCCATCGAAAATTTGAATTTTCATCGTAAAGTTTTTAAATATAATTTCTTTTAACATTTATTTTTTTTTGAAATTTTCAACAGAACCCGTTTTCGGTCAAAATATTTCGATGGAATATTATTTTTTGGAAAACTTCAATGAAATACATTTTTCATTGAAATTTTCATCTTTAATTTTGATGGAATATTTTCCATCGAAAATTGAGATTTTTTTAGTACCGTCACGAAATGCATGCAAATTTAACTAAGCACATGCGTATTGGCACTCCTATAATTTTTTTCCTCACCTTTTAGTTTTACGGTGTTTTTTTTTGAATTTTTTTTTGAAATGTTGATAAATTAAATTTTATTTATATTTATTTCACAAATAACTTTGTCCACTCGCCAAAACGGGTCATCTTTATTTGATTCTTCTATCTCTAAGTTTTTTTTTTATGCCGGTTCAACTTTTCAAAAAATAAAATAAAATTAGAACACATTATGCTTCTTCTTTTTTCGGTAAACGAACACATTATGCTTTATCATAATATAACAAGCACGTAAATGTACTCAAATTTTATCTTTCAAAAATTTAATTTGCATATAAAACTTATAAAGTATAAATTTATTTGAATTTTAAAAGCAAAAAAGTAATTAATACTTGAAAATTTCATGTATCCAACAATCACATGAAAACATTAAAGTAATTTAAAAAAGAAAACAACACTTCAAATATTAATTTATTCTGCTAGAAATTTGTCCTTCTCAATTTCGCTTCCTTCAATACACAAACTTGAAGAAAAGAAGGGGAAGAAGAATATATTTAATTTTTACTTACATAAAACTTATCTTACATTATAATGGCATAAAACTATGAACTCGTTATATGTACTATTGATAAAAAAAAAAAAAAAAACGGCAAGTAGATGAGTACGTAGGTACTTGTGGACTTTGACAAATAATTTATGATTTAGGTAATTCCGCTCTTTAACATCATTGATACATCTTATGTGATTCATTATTTTTTAAAAGTCATAATTTTTTTATATTTTTTCAAGTATGCAAAGTGTACTTGATCAATTTCAATAGATTTAATCAATTTCAATATATTGTTAAATCGTAATTTCACTAAAAGCTGATTCTATATAGTACAAAACTAAATAATGATCAAACTCTCATGGCACAGCTGGGCTCAAGTTTGAACCCGAGCCAAAAAATTATACATGTATTTATTTTTTTTTAATTTTAGTTAGTTCATATCATAATATATTAAAATTGGAGAATGATCTGTTTATAAATTTTTTTTACAAATTTTTGTAAATTATACTATATAAAGTACATAGTGTACTTCCGGAAGTACATAATATACTTTGTAAGAGTTTATAAACAAAAAAATTGTAAATATAACCCTCTCCATTTAAATTATATTAAATACAGAGCACCTGAGCAGGTAGTACAAGAAGAATTATAATTTTATTAAATATTTTTTAATTTTACTAGAAATATTTTTTTTATACAAGTGAAAATTGAACACATAACCTAATATAACTTACCAAAATCTCTTATAAAAAATATTTTAAATTTTAGATAAGGCCAAATTACAAATTGTAACCCGGGCCAATTTATAATTTTAACTCGGACGAAATTATTATTAATTATATAAAATAAATATAATTTGTTAAAATTTAAGTCAAGCGGAAACCACACTGAGAATGCATGTGGCACTGCTTAAATATCTTGATGAGTGCATTGTTGAAATGTCAACATCTGAGGGAGTAATGGAAAAGAGTATGTTTGAATGAATTATTTATAGTAGAATATATGTTAAAAGCATTAGTTTTAAAAAATAGGAAAGAATCTATTTACAATTTTTTTTTATAAATTTTTGCAAATTACAGTATGTACTCCCAGGGAGAATATAGTGTAATTTATAAGAGTTTGTAAATAAAAAGTTTGAAAATATAACCCTCCTCTTAAAAAATTTATCTAAGGAACAATGATTTATATACTTCACATTATATACTTCACAATATACCTGTAGGGGCTGTTGCAGCGAAAGCAACGACGTTCCTGTTTTAAAAATAAAAAAAAATAAAAATCATTTGAAAAAGCTAACTCCAACATAATGTGAATGTTTTTGACTCAAACAGAATTGTCTCTAGTCAAAGATATATATGGTTTATTCAAAAAAAAAAAAATCCCTAAAATAGGATTTGTGTTTGATTCATCCCAAAGTAAACCTTACAGACAAAAAGGTTAAAATCCCAAAACCCATCATGCTCATTACTCACCTAGTAACTGTAATATAAATATGTGAGCGTCCTAACTCCTAAACTTGTAAGTTGTTATGTTAAAGACATGCCGATGGTTTTATTCCCACTTACGTTGCACTTATTTTAACTTTTTTTTTCTTTAATTACAAGATTGGAGAAGGCAAAGATGGAACACTAAATCACTTTATCATGGAAACTCTAAAATTATGTCACCAATCAACTGTGACAAACACTTAATATGAATCAATTTCAGTTTTATAACATCAATGTTATGTGCTATGGTGCGAATACACGGAACATCTCTTCATTAAAATCTGAGGATGGATTAGAATAGTACATGTTACAATTGTACATTTTCCACGTCAGGCACACCTTGCTCAGTTTCTTCGATCTCTTCTTCCCCCTTTCAAAAGCTTTTTGCATTACATATCACACAAACAAACGAATGACTTAATGGAGAGTATGAAGGTGATCTTCCACCCTTTCCTCCAAACAGATGCTTCTTTCAACACTTAAAAGAACTAAAGAAACCAAACGAACAAAAGTGTAAAAAAAAAACATCTTAGGTATCATCTAAATCAGTGATGAAAGGTGGTTGGGTATCCTCGTTCTGAGCTTGAAGTTCAGTTTGTGTTTGAACTTCCTCCTCCTGCTGCTGCTCAAGGAGCCTGTTCATACGCTCTAGCAATTGTGCTGCCTTTCTTTTGCCTCTGTCTGTACCATTTTGAGCCAATTCCAACAATGGAGCCATCACCCCTAGATCTTGGGCCTGTGCTAGATATTGTTGATCTCCAGAAGAAAGATGCACTAAAACGGCAGCTGCGTTCTCTTTGTTCCTTGGGGATCCATTCCCAATAAAATCTACCAAAACCGGCAATGCCTCTGCAGCACCAATGGCAGCTTTCCCTTCAGGATGGCTAGCCAATATTGCCAAAATGGCCAATGCTTCATCCACCATTCCCCCACTAGGTTCTGTCAGCAGTCGCATCAGTGTTGGAATAACACCAGCTCTCACTGCCTTTCCCTTGTTACCCTGGTAAATGCACAAATTGAAGAGTGCTGTAGCAGCATCTTTCTTACCCCTTTGGGTACCCTCACTCAACAGTGTCACTAGCGGTGGTATGGCTCCTGAAGAGCCAATTGTGACCTTATTTTCATCTATAACTGAAAGGCTGAAAAGTGTTGCTGCTGCATTTTCCCGAGCTTCCATGCTTCCCTTCTTCAGCACATGAACTATACCTGGAACTGCTCCTGAGGAAACAATGCTTCCTTTGTTATTTTCATATATGGAAAGATTCAGAAGTGCTGTCACAGCATTCTCTTGAGTGCGAGAGTCAGGCACAGAAAGGAGACCAACAAGAAGAGGTATTGCGCCAGCTTCAGCGATAGCTACACGGTTATCTGCATTGCGCTTTGCAAGAAGGCGGATCTCACCTGCAGCTGATCTCTGGTCTTCGGGACTGCCAGACATGAGCTTTTGGAGAAGATTTTCAAACTTACTTCGCTCAGCTGGGGAACAGGCTGATGCTGATTTACTAGGTTGAGAGCTGCTGGGTCGTTTTGGTGGCTCTATGCCATTGGTTTCACACCATTGTGCTATGAGGCTTCGTAAGACATAGTTGGGTGTGAGAACAGTACTAGTGAGAGTCTGCTGTGTTTTTGGGCATGTCCCATGCCCTGCTTGCAACCACTTCTCAATGCAAGAACGCTCATAAGTCTGCAGATGAGAACAAGAGGTGTTTGAGAGGGTAACTTTACAGTTATAAGCAAACTGGCTATGAAGCAGGGGTAAAATGTCAATAGTGTGAACTGGAATCAGCATATAGCAATTATACTAACTTTCCAAATTCAACCAAGTTATATGTTCCACAAAAATCCATGAATATATAAAGCAATTGTACATGTTGCAACCTGTACAGCTTATGCGAAGCTCAATAGCCTCAGAGAATAAATTTGAAAATAAAGTAGGGTCCATCAATTTTGCTTTTGTGGTTTTCTTTTTCATAACACGACCACTTTCATGTTAGTAAAATGAGAGGATCCTCAACCAGAAATCAATTAGATATATTAACAAAATTGTGCCAGAGCATGGTGCCTTTTGCAGCAATTTTAAATTCAAGCAGACATAGAGCAAAGGTCACATCCTTCAATTTGTCAAGTCAAGAACGATAACTAATCGCACCCTATTTGAAACTTAGTTGTCAGAGAGTATCATAGAAGGCACATACCTGCCCTGTTGAAACAATGACAGGATCCTTCATCAATTCTAGCGAAATCGGACATCGAAAATCATCAGGGATAGCAAGGGCCTGATGATTCTTTTCATCTGTTCCTAGCGTGTAGACACTTAAGGAAAGGTCTTTTTGTTCAACATTATCATCCTTGTCTAGATTTTCTGTTTGCACATAATCCTTTATCTTCTTCAATAACATTGACATCTTCTCGATGCGTGCCCCTGGATCCCCACCACTTGCTGCAACCATCTCATGCAAAGCGAGTGATTCTTGTGTAAGTTCTGCTATTCCCATCAATTGCAATTTTTCAGCTACTCGACTTACAACAACTGGATCTGTAGCTGCATCACTGCTCTTGTTGTAAAGGCACAACATATCCTCATACAACTTGACATCTGGTTCATCAACCCTCCCTTTGGCTCTTCTGAACTGGGCAAGAACCAGCTCAACCTGAGACGATAGGAAGAATTAAACTAGATTATGTAAATAGCAAAAATATAGAGATAAAGAAGCTCCACAATGGTGCGGTGTCTATTCTATTCTCAATACCAAATTAGTTGAGGTTCAACAAATCGAAGTTTACTACTTAAAAAATGATATTGGCTGAGTCGCTGAGCAAGATCACCGTGTTGCACACGTTCAATAGCATTATAATATATATATAAAAAAGGCAAACCAAACCCCGGTGGACAAGGCTCCCCGACTTGTGAGAATAGGGGTGAAGGTGTATTATACCTGCTCCTTAACTTCATCTGATATGTCAAGTTTATCATAGGAAATTCCACCCAATGATTGTTCCAACTGAGCTGTCACCTCATAGAATTTATTCATAATTTGGTCCCTCTCAAGAACCTGTTAAAGGAAATAATACAAATGAATCAATATTTAAGGCAGAAGATTTCATGTTATTGGAAACATGTTTCCATAATGCTGTTTCTAGACATATAGTTCAAACCATAATCATAAGAGAGACTTCCAACGGAAACATAGCTCTGAGCAACCAAAGGTCAAAACAAGCATCTGAGAACGCCTCTTATGAAACAGTAAGTAATCTAAGGTTTCCATGTAGACATAAAAAAAAATACAATATTATTTGGATTTCAAATAGTACCAATATTATAAATTTTATTAAATTGCTTAATTTTGCATAAACCTGTATTAGTTGATCATTTCAAAGTCCTACAAGACATAAAAACTTTGGCAGCATGAACATCGTTTTTACAATAATTGATGTAACAAATCTGAACAGAATATAGGAATGCTTGAAACAATTAAGACACCATTAAAGGAAAATACCCTTCCCCTACCTCTGCAAAGCTCCACACAACAGAAATCCCCAAATTGCTATTGACTTACAAAAAATAATAATAAAATAATAATGATAAATAAATAATTGACGGGAACAAACCATGTAAATCTTGCTGCCTTCACTCCCGAATCTGAGTAGTTCCCTGGCGGATTCCAGAGCTTCCTTGAAGGCAAGCATAGCTTTTGAAGTGTCCTCAGAGATTGCCTCTTTCATGTCACTAATCTCCTCGAACATCGGCGTCAACAGCTTCAACCTCCTCGCCAAGTTACAGTACTGCTTCTTCACCGCAGGCCTGTAATCTGAGATGCTAGCTATCTCATTCAACAACTCGATCAATATCCCTGCGCTCTCATCCTCCATGGCTTCCTCCATATGCCACCGTTTTGCTCCGCCCGGCGGCGAATTAGCAGAGAAAAATCGCCGATTGCCTGAGATCGAGGTCGTTCGTCATACTTCTCCTCCGTCAACGACAAAAAAATTTCAGACACTGCGTTTTTAAGAGAGAGAAACACGCCAATGACTTTTCTAACTCTCTTTTTGTGGCGCGGCTCAAGCTGAGTGAACAAACTAATGCTCGGCTAGTGCGGCGCTCAGCGTGAGGGTGGGTTAATTCCGTTTAAAGAACTGCGGTAACTCTCGTTCCAGCGACTCTCCCATGGCGACGACTCTATCTGTCAAAGCAATTGACTGTCGATTTTATATTTGGGAGAATGAAAAAAAAAAAAAAAAAAAAGTAAATACGTTTTTGATGCCTAACAAAAAGATACGGTTCCCACTTTAGTCCCTTACAAAAATAAATTAATCAATTAGTCCCTAACAAATTTAAAGTGAACGCATTTTAGTCCTTTTCAGGGACTAATATGGATCTTTTTTGAATTTTGGAGAGACCACAATTAAAATGGGGACCGTTTTTTTTGTTAAAGACCAAAAATGACTAATTTTTGTTAGGGATTAATTGACTAATTTATTTTTGTAAAGGACTAAAGTGGGGACCGTTTTTTTTGTTAGAGACCAAAAATGATATTTACTTATGTTAATTTATATTCTGATATTTTGTTAGAGGTTTAGCTTCTGTAAGTGCCGTAATCAAATACTTGATAAGGAATCATAATCATACAAAAGATGAAAGTATTAAATGAGAGAAATCATAATCATACACATGTCGTTATTGTAGGTAAAACAGCTGCAGTAATGATTTTACCATTTTGTTAATGGGAAAAATGTGTATCATTTTAAAAGGTTATAAAATTATATCATTTTAAGTGAGAGAAAGAGATAAATAAAAAAAAGAGTGGACAAAAAAAAATAAAAATATGGGTATCACCTCCTTCTGAGAATGAAATGACATAAATTGTGTCATTTAAAGGGTCAAACATTTTTTCCTTTGTTAATTGTATACAAACTATTGAATAATATAATTTAAGAGTTAATTAATCAATCTTTATAGTTTTCATACCATATCAATTGACGATGGGTATCGGTATAAATGATCTAGGGCCTAGGTGGCTTGTTAGGGTCTATAGCTTACTTTGCTTTTGCCTGAGCTTGACTTGATCTATTTTAAAAAGGAAAAAAAATTAAAATATTATATTTTTAATAATTAATTACGAATATATTACAGTTTAGAAATTATATACGAATCTATTGCAGTCATTCACGTCCAAATTATGCGTGACTATTCACGCCCAAATTAAGCGTGACTCCCAAGGAATTCACGCCTAAATTAGGCGTGACTCGTCTGGTGTTGACACGTGGCACAAAAAATTAATAGTTTAACCGTAAAACTTTATAAGGTCATAACTTTTGACTCGGGTATCCGAACGAGATAATTCTTTTTTTGATTCCACATAAATTTTCGATATATACGCAATGACATCTCATTTGATATATTTTATCTCTCATAAACACAATTCAAATTTGCAACAATGATACTATAAAGATGGCACCAAAGTGGATTAACTCATCTATAAATAAGATGGCACCAAATTTTCTATTAAATACAAAACGCAATCAGCTCCTATTAAATACAAAACGCAATCAACTCCTATAACATTAAATTCAAAATTCAAATAACCTCCAGCAAATTTGTTTGAATTGGCGACAATCTGTAACCAACTCATAAAATTACAACGCAATCCGCTCCTATTAAATACAAAACACAATCAACTCTTATGAATACAAAATGCAATCAACTTATTGAAGGTTATTTGAATTTTGAATTTTGAATTTAATGTTATAGTAACATTATTGGGCGTTAATGAGTGCAATATATTCGTAATTAGGTTCAAAACGACAACTTATTCGTAATTAATTATTAAAATATATACAAATTTATATAATATTCTACCAAGTGTTTATAATATTTATTTAATTATTTTTTTTATTAATACATATTTTTCAAATTTATTTTTGAGTTTAAATCACAAATTAAATCTTTATTTTGTTTTTCTTATTAATAATAATTTTTTAATTTTTTTTGGTAATACACTATATAATACAATTATTGCAAATTTGAATTGTGTTTGTGAGAGATAAAATATATCAAATGATGTGTCATTGCGTAGATTTTGAAAAGTTATGTGGAATCAAAAAAAGAATTACCTCGTTCGGATATCCGAGTTAAAAGTTATAGCTTTCCAAAGTTTTACGGTTCGTAAGTTGGCTTTTTTTGCCACGTGTCAACACCAGATGATTCACGCCTAAATTAGGCGTGAATGCCATGGGAATCACGCCTAATTTGGGCGTGAATAGTCACGCCTAATTTGGGCGTAAATGACTGCAATAGATTCGTAGATAATTTCCAAACAATTATGTATTCGTAATTATTTATTAAAATAGTAATATTTTTTTTTTTTTTAAATAGTACAGGCTGAGTTCATTAAAAGACTTATTTAGAAATCATGTCACAAGTCAATTTTAGCAAGTTGGTCCTTTAATCCTTCAGGCTCGCCTTGTATTTTTAATAAATAATATTTTATTTTACTTTTAATAGATAATATTTTATTATTTTTTAATATATTATTATATTATTATTTTTTAATAAAATAATACCTTGTAATTTTTTAATAAAAAAATATCTTTTAATTTTTTAATTTTTGCAATATTCTCTCTCACTTGGTGTCGTCATCACTCTTTTCTCTTCCATTCTTCGCCAAATTTTCCTACTTTTCTATCCTTTTTTGAACTTCTCATCCCTTCTAAATCATCTTTCATTCACCATCGATTCTCAAGACTTTCTTATGTAAGATGAGCCAACATCACATGCTACCAATTTGCTTAAACAAAGGTGCCTTAATCGATCAAGACATTCAAATTACAATTCTACTCCTTTTGGTGGTGTCGATGAAGAAAAAAAGTCAATAAAATATAAATCTCTTAATAAAGTTTTATGATATTGTTGAACAATTTATTTTTTAACTTTTGGCTTTTGTCATCGTCACGATTATCATTTTTGTTTAGTGGAATTTTTTAATCAATGAGTGAGTGAGTGAATATATATATATATATATATATATATATATATATATATATATATATACGGCAAAATTATTTTTGCAGCCGCTTTACGTACAACAATGACAGGTGTATGGTTATGATTTCCCACATTTAATGTTTTCATCCCTTGTATGATTATGATTCCCGGCATTTAATGTTTTCAAGTATATATATATGGCAAGTATTTAATTGTTGCACGTACAACAGCTACAAAAATGTAAACATATATATATATATATATATATATATATATATATATATATATATAATTAAGCATTCTATTTTCTTTGTCGTTTTTTGTTTTTGATTTCTAGCAGCATAGTTATATTGTAAAAATTTTAGTGTTATGTGCATAGAAAAGAAATATATTCCATCTAGTTAAACATACAAAAGAATAAAAAATTATTTTAACCTATATTTTACGGTGTAACAGCCCGTTGTACACCGGTATTGTTAACATTAATTATGATATTAAGTGCAGTTACAATCACAACAATTTATTTATAAAAATGCGAATAAACTTTTTCTATTATTACGCGAGTATTTAAAACAATAAAAAGCGTAATAATTAAAAGTTGTGACCATAACTGTAAACTCTTGCGGAATACTTGTTTAAACTATTTTTATATCTTATTTTACTCAATACAAGACACTAAGGGGTTCCCATAAACTCACTTAGCTAATTTATCGATTTTACGTTTTCCACCTATCTGAACATGGTTCGGTTATTATTTTTCTGCGGACATACCGCACAAAACCAGTCCTTCATCTTTAGCTATCTTTTTTTCTTACTTAAATACCTTTCCAATGAGCCATCACATGAGTCATTTCGATCTCGTTTGCTCCGGATATCGCCGTTTGAAGTTGAACAAGCAAAGCTGCCAGCCAACCCCAAAACAGCTCCAAACATCCCTCACTCCACGAATTACTGCAGAAAATCCACTCAACCAATTGCTCTCAAATTTTTATTAAACAAACTAGACACCTCAATCTTCAATTTGATATATCATACACTTAATTTGACCAAGAAATGAAGCAGGAATAAATTTCCCAAAACCGGTCCAGAACTGCCACAAGTGCAGTGAGCAATTGGGCAGTCTTCACTCTCTGAATTCCCCAGGCCGGCGCTCAACCCATAATTCTCTCAAATTTTACCACAAGATAGAGGACATCTCAATCTTCAAAATGGCATATGGAAAATCCCTATCGGATCTCTGTGGAGGGAGATATGCTCTCCGGAAGTTCTCCTAAATTCTGCCAATTCTACAGAAAATTCGCTAGATTTTCCTTTATTTTTACAAAAATCCCAAAGTTTGCAAATGCTTTCTAATACCTCAAATGTACCTAATAACCAATGGGTGGCACACACAAGGACCAACAATGTCTTGGGGCACTTACAACCCAATTCAGTTTATAGTTATTACACAATTCATATCATATTGCTCACTTTATTAATCCTTGACTTATTTCAATCACCAATGTCCATTTTACATGCATCTTCTAAGCATACACATAATTATAATCCTAAAATAGGCCTAAAGCTCTTCCATCATATTACATCAAGTATTCATTATACAATTACAACATCTCAATTACATATTACAACTTACAAATTCATAACTTTAAATTACAACTTGAAACATAAAGCTTAAAATAACATATACAACATGTACCTAGACTTAGGCAAAAATAGCATGAACAAATATGACATGAAACTCATCTTACATACATACGGGATGTTCATGCCCTAAGTCTATCCTAGGCCCAATGGCCATCAAAATGCAAAACATAAAAATGTCCTCCACACTCATCCTACGGGCCTCTTGTTCGCCGCTCCTGTGCCACTGCTATCTCCTAAAATAAAGCCCCTAAGACGGGGTGAGATATACGAATATATCTCAGTAACCCAGAGGTTCTGGAGAAAACTCTGCTCAATGGCTCACTTTGATGCATATAAATTATAAACAATAACCTCTTTAAAAAATGGGATAAAGCAAGGGATTTAGAGAAACTGAGGAATATGGGAATACAAAATACGACGAAGCTGGAATGGTAGCTACCAATACCACGCAACGCCCTGCCTAATGGCTTGGCATATAAGCCTACGGGTCTCATCCAAGGCGTGTTCCAAGAACAACTAACCAAGATACCCCTCCCATCTGCATACACCCGAGACTTTCTAGTGTGCTCCTATCCGGATCACACACCACGACCCTGGGTCAACTGGAACTCCCTCTCGGAGACCTATCCAGTGGAAGTCTGAAACGCCTGAAGGCAAAACTTTCTATTGGCCAGAGACTCGGTACCTACGTACCAATATACATACTACATGCATGATCATGTTATTCTACACTACTCATATACATTTCCTACCATCACGCTCAACGGGTATGGTGGAACACACAAGAGGAACAAGCCCCAGTACCAAGATGTTACCTTAATATGTTCCTCCACTTAGCTCCAAAGCAATTTATGTTCCAAGCTTGTTACTCAACAGAATGCCTACACAGAGGACATTCCTAATTATTCAAAACTCATACGAACACATGCCAGTTAACAATTATACAAGCATGATTCAACCACTTACCTCAATCCCACTTGGTCCAGGACCAAGGGCAATCCACCGACTCACGGTTCGGGGTTCAAATCGACGTACGACAACCTACAATAACCATGTACGAATCGTCAGTACACGGCAATTCTAACAAAACATGAAAAACATCAAAAACCTCCCCTACACCCTTGTAGGTTCGGCCAAACGTGTGTAATTTTGAGATTTATTTTTCTAAATTTTCTTTCTCATTTTTCTAGGCATCCTTAGGTTGCTACAATGCTATACCAAGTGCCGTTTTTTCATTTTACGTCTTTTAAACGTCGTTTTGCTTAATATTTCACTCTAGGATCCTTTATGACTCTCAACACCATTTATTATTTTTCATTGATTCTTCCACTTTTCAATCACCACACAACCCATCTAAATACCATTTAATACATGATACATCATCCAAGTCATGCCAACAACATCAAATCCCTAAAATTCCCTACATGGCCGAATTGTCAACTAGTTAATTCCTAAGGATTCTCACTCAATTTTAATCACTCCACACCTCATACAATCTCATTATATCCACATCCAATCATGCAACAACTCACCAATTCCATCCTAACACATTTCCAAAATCCAAAGTCATGACAACCTAAAATTTCTAAGTTAAAAATCCACATTTTTCTTCAATAATTTTTATTGCATTTATAGCTAATACACATTATTCTAAGACACAATCATGTACAAACATTTTTCAATTGAGCTCTCTAAACACATCAATCACAATATCCCCCTTTAGGGTTCATGAAATCAATCACAACATTAAACCGTTAAAATGCAAGGAAACTTACACCAAAGCTTGGCACAAGGGTCCTCTTAAACATACTCCACCATTGGAGCACTTAGAAGCTCCAAGATCACAAATCTACAAGCTTGAGCCGCGGCCTTGAGGAGGAAATTTCTCAAAATATAGCTGGATTCAAGGCTTGAAACTAGTACCAATGTGTTTGGAAGGCCGTTTCCAACAAATTTCAACACAAATTTTACTAGATTTGGTGGAGGAATAATGAGTTTAAAGAGAAAAGTAAATCAAAAGTGGGTGACCATGGGGGAGGGGGCTGTCCGCGGCTTCAAGGGAGAGGGAAGAGAGATATGATGATGAATAATGAAGGGAGATGATGTGGCTTAAGTGGATTTGAGTGGGGTGGGTCCCACTGCCACCTCACGCGATTTGAAACTAATCCGAACTTTCACTAAACGTCCGCAAATTCACAACCTATTCAGAAACTCTAATTTTTAACATCAACCATTGTCCTTTAATTATACTTGATCAGATGAATTCAGAGTTTTCCGGTCGTTCGGAGAAATTGCTGTTTTACGCTGTTGCGCGCGTTGTTGGCACGCTTCCTTAAACTTACTCAATTCCATCAAATTTTATTAGAAATCATATTTCCTAGTTCTATAGATCATTTATAACTCATATTTCAAACCTAGAGCTCAACACTCAATCAGCACGTTTTACGGTGCAATCGTACCGCGGTATTTTTACTCGGTAAAAATATTATTCACTAAATTTTCTGAAACTTGCCTATCTACTCAATTTTTCGTTCTGAATCCATTTCCAGGGTTATTTTTATCATTTGAGACCTTCTACTCAATTTCCTTCCTAGGGTTGTGGGCATGGCTAATTTACCGTTTTCCCTTTCTTTGTATTTTGGCCTAATTTTCAGGGTTTTCACAAATCCTTCCTTTTAATTCTCATTTCATATATTAATATTTAAACTTAGAAATGCGAGGTGTTATATACAGAGTGCAATATACCATTTTCAAAAATTTGGTAGCCTCAACAAGCCAGACCAAGTCATGTACTTTTCAAAAATAAGTCAAGTAGGAGTGTAAATAGGCTGAGTGGGGTGAGACTTTGACTTAAATAGATAAAGCTTGTATAAAATCATTGGCGGAGCCACGTTAGTTCTAGTAGGTGCCTTGGCACTGGCTAATTTAGCCACGTTTATTTAGCTACGCTTGAAACGTAGCAAATCATGTTTCAAGTTTTTTGAAAATTAGCCACGTTTTGATCGTAGCTATATATTCGTGGCACTAGCTGAAATTTTTGGCACTAGCTTAAATGCCTTGCTGGCTCCTCCATTATATAAAATAATTTTTTTGAAAAATAAGTCAGGTCAGGCTTTCATTAACATAATTTAAGATTTAATTAATCAATCTTTATAGTTTTGATACCATATCAATTGATGATATGGGTATGGGTATAAATGAGTTAGGCGACTTGTCAGGGTCTATAGCTTAGTACAGGCTTGAGTAGGGGTGTAAATGGGCCAGGCTAGGGCGGGCTTTGGCCTTCCTGGCCTAAGCTTACGTAAAAAAATATTCATCCTATTTGGCCTACTAAAAGCTTTATTTATAGGCCAAACCTGCCCTATTTTTAAAATTAGAGAGCCTTATATGGACTACAAGCCTTGTAGGCCTCCCCATTTTAAAAAAAAATTAAAAATATTTTTAAAATATTCGCTTGACATTACAAGTCATTAACGTATTCATAAATTGCTGCATTTTTTTACAAGAGATATAAATTTCACTAGTGAGCATTAAAATTTTTACAATAGTTAAAAAAATAACTATAAAAATATACTGAGCAAAGTTCCATTCATGCATGCACTAGTACTTCTCATAATTCATAAAAATGACAAACAAGAAAGAGTCAATATAATACCCCAGCTCTATAATGTATATCAGAGAGGAATAGAGTCAAAGAAATGGGAAAAATAAGAAAAATATAATTACTAGATCAACCAAAGCTGAAATAAAATCTACAAGAGAATGTCATTCATTGAAATATCTTTAAACCACCATCAAGACAAGGGAAGGAGAGTATTATTGAAAGATAATTCATCAGCAACATCACAATTCAACAAAATAATTTAGGGTTGGTACTGATTAGGGGTGCTAAACGAGCCAGGGGCCTTTGGCTTGGCTCGTGAAGGCCTGAGCTTATATGTCTAAAATTGATTGTTGGAACAAGGTTTGGACTTGTATAAAAGCTCGTTTAATAAAAAGGTCTCAGGCTCTAATTCAAAAGTTCGGGCTTAGAGCCTCTTAGGTTGGCCTAATATATTAATTTTTATTTTTATTTTATATTTTTTATATTACTCGTGATAGCCCTCTCTCTCTCCTCAATCCATTTTATCCCATTTTATTAATTAAATAGATTTTTTGAATGATTTTGTTTTATATTATGCTGTTTGGATATACATTAAATTTATGAATATTTATGGAATTACTAGTGTTGTTGATTGCATATTTTGTTTGGATAAATTTTATTATCTCATTTTTTTTAAATAGGCTAATAGGCTAAACCAGACTTTTATTTTTTATAAATAAGACAGGCCATAGGCTGAAACTATATTCATAACAGGTAACAGACTTGGTCAGGCTGACACATTTAAACATAGGCTTAGCCTTTTAAGACCAAAGCTCGGCTCGGCTCGGCTCGTTAACACCCCTAGTACTGATTGAGTGATTGCCACCTAAAATAAATATATTATATTATTTTATTTTAAAAAATTAAATAGGTCAGCCTACAAGGCTTTAGGCCAGGCTTGACAAAATTGGCCTATGGCCAACTTGTTAAAAAGGCTTTCTCATAAGCTCAAGCCTAATCTACTTTTCAACATAGGTCGGGTTAGGCCAGGCTCAACGTAAGCCGGGTTGTAGGCTAGGCCAGGCCAGCCTGCCCCATTTACACCACTAGTCTTGAGTTCATTATAAGGCTTATTTAGAAATCAAATCACAAGTCAATTTTAGCAAGTTGGTCTGCCTCGTGTTTTTTAATAAATAATAATTTATTTTATTTTTAATAGATAATATCTTTTTTTAATAAATATTTTTTAATAAAAGAATACCTTGTAATTTTTTAACAAAAAAATATCTTATGATTTTATAATTTTTTAAATTTTTGCAATATTCTCTCCTCACTAGGTGTCGTCATCACTCTTTTCTCTTCCATCCTTCGCCAAATTTTACTACTTTTCTATCCCTTTTTGAACTTCTCATCCCTTTCAAATCATCTTTCGCTCACCATCAATTCTTAAGACTTTCCTATACAAGATGAGTCAACATCACATGCTACCAATTTGCTCATAGAAAGGTGCCTTAATCGATCACGACATGCAAATTACAATTCTACTTTTTTTGGTGGTATCGATGAAGAAAAAAATCAATAAAATCTAAATCTCTTAATAATGTTTTATGATGTTGTTGAACAATTTATTGTTTTTAACTTTTGACTTTTGTCATCATCACGATTATCACTTTTGGTTAGTGGAATTTTTTAATCAATGAGTGAGTGAATATATATAATATTAATATAATTAAGCATTTTACTTCTTTGTCGTTTTTTGATTTTGATTTCTAGCAGCATGGTTATATTGTAAAATTTTTAGTTGTTATGTGCATTGAAAAGAAATATATTCCATCTAGTTAAACATACAAAAGAATAAAAAATTATTTTAACCTATATTTTACTGAGTGCAATATACCATTTTCAAAGACTTGGTAGGCTTGACAAGCCAGACCAAGCCATGTACTTTTGGAAAATAAGTCAGGTAGGAGTGTAAATAGGCTGAGTCGGGTTAAACTTTGACTTAAATAGGTTAGACTTGTGTAAAATAATTTGGGACTGGTCTAGTATATTAACCTTATGTTGGCCCAAATTATAAGTGTGGCATGTCCTATATTAAAAAAAAAAAAAAAAACTTCAGCCTAAGCCAATTAGGCATTCAATAATAATAAAAATATTATTTTATTATTCAAAATAATTAAAATAATAATTTATTTATTTTATTTAAAATAAATAGTATGATATAGGTTGGCCCGTATACTTACAAGCTTGACATACAAAAGAAAATATATGGCCTGCTTTTTTAAATAGACTTTTTTTTAAGCCTGTCTGTTCTATTTAACTATATTTTATAGGTCGAGCTGTAAATTCCTGTTAGGTCGATCGACCCATTTACACTCTTAAAGTCAGGCCAAACTTATAATTTGGCTTGTATATGGCTAACAAGCCAAACCAAACTTGAAATAATTTATACAAGCCTAGCTTATTTAGGCTAAAGCTTAGTTTAACCCGACTCATTTACACCTCTAAAATGATAGGTCTTAAAGGAAGGTGTGAATATGGGTCGCTTACATTGTGTGGGTTTGGATGATCTTCTTCTTACGTAATTAGATATGTGTTTATGTTTTAGTCATCATCATCTCCATAAGGAATCCGAGTTGGGTCTTCATCCTCGATTGATCTCTGTCACAATTCAAATTTCGAGTCATGACCGACATACATACTATCATCAAATAATCTGGTAGGCCTAACCTATGTAGCATCGATACCGACACGGGACACGAGACACAATACGACACGACACTCTGACACGTTAATTCTAAAAAATGTTAGATTTCGACACGTTAGGACACGTTTTGATATTAAATAATATTTTTTATTTATGTAGTGAATATTATATTTAATATTCAATAATTTAATAAAAAATGAATCTAATCTTATAATATTCATAAATTTTGCAAACAAACATAAGATATTCCAAATATTTATATTAAACTCAATAAAATGGTAATCGTAATACAACGAATCTAATAGTTGGAACTAAAAACTCAACGCAACGTAACCTTTAAACCTTTTTTTGAATTTCTATAACGCGTGTTGAAGTGTCGGAGTGTCCGAGAGTGTCGAAAAGTGTCAGACACGACACGTCAGGGTTTTTGAAGTGTCGGTGCTTCATAGGGCCTAACTATCACAATAATATATTTAACAATAAAACTCAAATCATAATATATATAATGTTTATTAAGTTTACAACACAAGTTTCTGGTAGAAATATTGGAGCAACTTTATAACGTAATAAGTGTTCAAAGTATATTTAATAATAATTTATTATTTAAACTTTTGCCTACACGAACAAAGTTTCAATCTCACCACCAGAAGCAATAAAACTTGATCAATCAAATCGGATAAGTAAACTCAGAGGCTATCTCCTTGCCTTTATTTGAAAATATATAATCACAATTTAGGTGAGTTGCAATGCAACCCAGTGAACAAATAATAAGAACTATAACAAACGAGATTTGATAACATATAAAAAATATAGCTAAGTTAAAGTGTAAAGATAAAAATTAGACTTTCAAATCGAAATCAGTTTATATGAACAAATAAAAATCAATACTTTATTAAAATTACATATGTATTCAAGTGAAGGTATACTCAGATAGAATGACAAGATATCAATCATGGGCTCCTTACCTGCAAATATAATGTAATCACAATATCAAGCTCCTCACCTATTATAAATTAACAAATAAATTCCCCATCTTTACACAAGTCATGGCGTGCACCATAGCTAACACTTACTGTTGTTAGCTTGCAATGTTCTATATAAGTCATTCCCCCAAAACATAATTCATACATACATTTCATAAGGCAAAATCAATCCTAGACATAACTTTTATAAATCAATTCACCAATATTGCAATGTTTCTTAAGCATCGAAATACAAAATTAAAATATCATCATAATCAACATAAATGTTCCCAAAAAACAATTAAAGAAAGCAAACCATCCAACTCTGATTTATGTTACAACGTTCCTTAAAAACAGTTAAGTAAATAACATTGCACATTTTCATCTATATTACATTGCACAAAATAAAAACTAACATAGAAATATCCATAATATAATTTAAAATAAAGTTTGAACTTTGTGTTGTCCCCACTATTCACATATCTAAGTGTTGATGAGACAAGTTAGGAGTCAAAACTACCAATTGGTGTTAATATCTTGAATAAATGCTTACTTGCTAAGAACTTTCTTCCAATATCCTAGTGTTTTATTCTTTCTTTATTTTTTTTATTCATTCTCACTATTTGCTTCTCATTCTCACCAATATTTTTTTCCTCCAATTTCTACCAAAACCTCACTTATTTTTAGGCATTATTCCTTTAGACAATGACATATTGATATTACCACCAACTTTTGACATATTTTCCTTATTATTTCTTTTACAACTAATTCTTTTAGTATTTTTCAATGATATTTTTCATTATTACTTTCAAACCTAATCATCTTGTTACCGACATTTGATATTTTTCAATGATGTTGCTTCATTATTATTTTCACAATTAATCACTTTATCATCATTATTTGGTGCTTTTCAATAATATCATATTATACATTTTCATAATTAAAACAAGACAATCAATTATTTGATGTGTTGGCACAATTGGATCCGCGAAGCATAAAGACCGTTGAGGTTTGGAATGCAACAGATCATCATGATTTTTGATTTCATATAATATTACCTCTTGTAGCATAGATCCGTGAGGATTCCCCTTTGTGTTGGTGTGAAGATCTTTTTCGCCTCTGTTGCCACGAAATCTCCTCCTCTGTGTCACATCACGAACATACCTCCTTACTGAAGTTGCACAATCAAGTCTTCAAAAATGGGCTCCAGAGGATGGTAATATCTTCTAGACTATTCTCAAGGGGAAAGGGAAAAGTTTAGGGCATTATAGGTTTCAGTTCTGATCTCAAAGCAATAACACTAGAAGCTGATGACCAAAATGAAACTATTTATATGGACAACAAGAAATCCAAAGCTCTAGGTTTCTTGGGCTCTTCACGTACATTAAGCCCAATTGAGCTTTTGGTGAAATAATATGAACCCAATATGATGATGTTATAAACTTGATTTATACTCACAATAAATTTTAGTGTTTATATCTTTCTTTATTTTTTTTAAGGATGTTATAATATCTGACTAAAAGATGCTGATGGATGTTAATTTGATAATGCATATCTGCTATCGTTAGTTCGTTACTAATATACAATTCGCTGTTTGTTGTGCAATTTGCAATCAAAATAATAATCACACAACTACGCAAATGCACGTGTCACAAATAATAAGGGGATGTGCGAGTCCAAATATCGTTCTGATGGAGATGATTTAGAAAGCAATGATTACTCAAGTGAAGAAATCAGAAAATGAATAATCTTTATAGGTGCTTTTGTAAAATAAAAGACAATTAAAGTAAAAAAAAAAAAACAACAAACTGATCTAAGGTATTAAAGGATGGACGAGATATAGGTCCGGATCAATTTCCCTGATACAGCAATACTAAAACGATGCTATAACAATAGTCTATCAATGCTTAATTAGTAACCAAACACTAAGGTATAATGTGGCTTTTGACTAACCTAACATGTATACCCAATAACTAATTCTCACATCTCTATGGCCAATTTAATTACCAAATTCATTAAGTTCAAGTTCAAAGGCTATGTGGTGTGAATGATCTCTCTGCCCACAACTTAATTAAGTTACTTTCATTCACCTAATTAATCCACACTACTCAACAAGGGTCTGGATTCGGAAACCTCTCGGCCCCAACCTCCTCTATATCATATATGTATCTCTTGACATGCACACATGAATAAGAATAAGCAAACTTATTGAAAAACTAATTAAATATTCATAAAAATAAATTTTAGGAATCAATTATAGTGTTACGATATAGGTACTCTATCACCTAACCTAAGGAGCGATTTAGCTCATGTTGGAATAAAAGAAAACAGAGAAAAAGAAGAAAGAATTCATGGAAAAATAGAAGAGAAAAGTAAAACACGTTATCGTAATACTTTGTCACAGTCTTGCTCCAGCGATGCTCCAGCAGTTCTTCTTCCTCCGAGAATCTAACTCTCTAGGATTCTTCCATCTCGGGTTTAAACCCCTCCACTATCTCTCGATTAGTGGGGGAAAACTAACTTCTGAACGTGATAACTTTGGTCAATACATTGGTGGTTCATGAGCGCTTGTATTTATACGCTTGAGTGACTTGAGCTCCAAGTTTGGGCTTTAATTTGAATATCCAGTGCTACAACTTGATTTTCTTGTTTAATTTGATAAGAACTCTTGTTAATATGATTTTCTTGGCAGTTTTGGATGTGGGTAAGGCGTTATCTTCATTTAGATTAACATTTTATCTTCATAACAGCCTTATCGCATTCTTATCTTGCAAAATTTTCGTGATGCTTCTGTTTTGAATTTAAATTCTTCATTTATCAGCTTATCCAGTATGTTAGAATCCAAAACGCAGTGTTTCATTAATTGGCCATTGCTATAGCATTGCTGAGGCATCAACCTGCGAAATAAAACACAAAGCTAGTTATTTGATCTAGCATCAAAATCATACCAAAAATCATCAATTTAACATATAGTCATCTCAAAACACTTAGAATCATATTCATGCACATTAAGCTCAATTAATCATGCTTTAAGATAATTGTATACCAAATATTGCAACAATTTATCATTAAAAAGCATTAAATTAACTCTCTTTCGGAGAGTTAACATGGTTGAAATCAAACGATCGAATTGGTAACGACAAATCATCAACACATTTAATGTCCATGTAAACCTCAACAAACCTCCTTGCAGATTCGTGTACAAATGCATCTATTAGGACATGTACATTATCATCATCATTAATCGATTTACCAGTGTATTTATCATCATCAACATCGGCACTAGCTGTCAATTGTGAAACAAATTGATTTTTCTTGAAACCTTAACTTTTGATGTCTTTTCTCCTTGAACTCTTTGATCTCAGTACCACGTGTAACATATATTATTCTTTTCTGACCTTTGAATGTCACGCCATTAGTATCTTGAGCTTTTCTACCATTGCAAATTAGAATTCATTTTTGATAACTTGTATGAGATACAAATTGAGAGATGAAAATGCTAACTAAAATATTAATAGAGTAAATTTCAAAATTTAAAGTATAAGGGAATGATATAAGAAAGGGGACATGATATATATCATATATGGCCAAGATTAAGCCACATTGCAACATCCTGTAAGTTGTAGCTCCACCCCATACAATATTTTATTGGTAGGTGAATCAGACTCGCATAACATAATCCACCAAGACGTTTGTCTCATGCGCGACTAGGTGGTGCATGTATCCTATTTGCATCGTGCATCCACCATATGCCTTTTCCCTCATAAATAATTGACCTATCAAATTGATCTAATAATTACTATTTAAATTTGCTTTAAATGTGTAAAAGTACTCACAATCAAATGGCATGATGGCATGAGGTTCTTTACGTAAACAATGAGGCCGTGAAACAAGATAATGCCATCGATCACTTCTTGAAGCAACCTTAACATTGATATGAAATCATTAATGTATTGTGGAGTTTCTTAGCACAAGTAAGTGGACCTGTGCATTGTTCACCGTTCAAGCCCAATGGATTCTCGTGTGAAAGGGCGAGTTGGAGATATATAAAATCATTAATATAGCCTCACCTAACAACTTAAGCTTTTGGATTGAATTGGTTCTTTATATGTGATCAAAGCCTCGGTATCACAAGTTCGATCCTCACCGCCCTCACTTTATGGTTAAATTAAGTACGCACAAGGTAAGGTAGACAAAAAATGGGCATGTGCAATATCTAAGTTTCAAGCCCAAAGGGCTCTTGCGTGAGGGGGTGTGTTAGAGAGATTTAAAATCATTAATGTCACATTACCTAATGCCTTAAGATTTTGTGTTAAAATGGCTATTATGATATCATAGCTAAAGTGATCAGGAGGTCATGAGTTCGATCCTCTTCGACCCAACTTTCAGGTAGAATTAAGAAAAGCACAAAGTAAATCAAAAAATGGGCTTGTCGGTTTTGGGTTGAAGTGACGCTTATCATGAGTCTACAATAATGATTTTATATATATCTTATATCTAACATGCCCTCTTACACGAGAGCTCACTAAGTTTGAAGGATGGACAATGTACTGGCCCACTTACCTGTACTAAGAAACTCTACAATATTTAATTAATTATTAATAAAATAAGGAACGGTGAGGATCGAACCCATAACATCAAGACTCTAATACCATGATAAATATCACTTCAACCCAAAACTTTAAGGTATTGGATTAGACTTGATTAATTATTTTATATTTTTTATACCTCTCTAACAAGCAAACTTTCAATACAATTAAATGAGGAAAGTTTTTGGGACATGAAAAAAAAAAAAAACAAGTGTTAAAATAAAAAAATTATCCATATAAGTAAATGAACTATTAAATAAAATCCCCTCTCTAACACCCACTAACATGACTCCTAAATCACCCTTGTGTAGCTTAGCTGCCAAGTTAATTGGAGACCTTTCTTAATAGCCAATCAGCCATGAGCTCAGCTCAGCTTGCATGTTATCATGTCTCAAACTGTTATAAATTCATTTGAAGAGGCAGCCGACTCATACCCTCTGAAAAAAGTATGGGGTTACTTCTTCTTCTTTTTTGAAAAAAAAAAAAAAATCGTTAAAAATGTATAACTTTTGTTAAAAAAAATTCAAATAACTTTATAACCTTTTCTAATATATATGTTCTCTTCGCGCCACCCTTTTTCCCGTGTCACTACTACCTTTATGGCTTTTTTTTACAAATTTTTTTCTCTCTCCAGTCACTTATATTTGAAAAAGTTTACATTTTCATAAAAAATTATAAAATTATTTAAAAAGTTAAAATATTTGTATTAAAAACTTAATTACAAAAAAATAATAATATCATGTTTTCGTTTTAAAAAAAAAGTATCGAAGCAAGACCCTTGAAAAAGTTTGTCCAACAATTTGAATAAGTAACTTTGATCATAATAAAATAATGTATGGTATAGTCTATGCATTGGTACGAATAATAATAATCAAAGTAAAATAACGTATTGGCTTATAAAATTGTTAACTATAGTTGAATTAGTTATTTTGGCATATAAAAATTCATTCTGTTCAATGCTGAACTCGAAAATTCAGAACAGGTCCTAAGTTGTTACCAATAGGTGAATTAGAGGCGGCCTTATAAAGATTGGTTAATGGTTAGCGAAAAAATGATAAACTAGAAGAGGAGAAACGTGTCTTTATTTTTAAAAAGTATTTGTAGATTAAATAACTCCAACTCTCGTATCCTTCAAATAAGTTATTATCATTAATGTGGCATAAGCATTCCTAATCTTAGTAGAGAACGCAACCTAGCAAATTTGCCAGGACGGCCAAACTGTGTGGGACTATAAGGAGGCTAAAGACTTGGTGTCGTTATATTATTTTTAAGTCAAAGCCGTTCGATGAACGATAACCATACACAAATAGTGGGTCCAGATAAGCGACGGGTGAAGTGGAGGGTGGGTTCACAAAAGATGCAGACACGCCAATCAACGCTTAACTTGAAGAAACGATCACAATTCACAAGTACTGAAGTACAATACCGAACAATGAATCTGAACGAGATTAATGTGGGGGTCAAATGAAGCAAATTTTACAGATATATATAAAGAAAAATGTTATATTTATAAAAAAAATTATTTACAAATTATACTATACTATGTACTATAGCATAGGCTGATTTAAGGGGGTTAGGGTGGCGGCCGCCCCCCAAAATTTGAAGAAAAATAAAATTTATATATAAAATGATATTGTAGTAAATATCATAAATTGAGTGGGTAATAATATATGTGAGAATGTTCCAAGAAATGAATCTAAGTCTCGGTTAACCATTTATTTGCCTATGCTCGCAATCCCTCTCCATCATCGTGAATAAATATTTGGTGCTACTGTTGCACCTACATTCAGTGCATCTCACAAATAGAAACATTGCATATCAGTCAAAATTCTCTCTTTTCTGCCAAGTTTTTTTTCTCTTCTCGGATGTGTGATGCTCCCATTGGTGAGATGCACTAAGTTTAGATGCAATAGTAATACCAAAGATTTATTCCATCATCGAGTACTTCTTAATCTCACTCTTTTTCATTTAATCACTGCAACCTTGTAAAAGTTATCTTCGTTGCACAATAAGATAATCTGAGTTGCCTTCTCATCTTGTAGTCAAAAAATGAAAAATATTTAGGACTTGTGATAAGTTTCCAAATTTTTCTCTATGATTATATTAAATATCTAGTGTCCATATTGCTTCTTCTGTCTGTATTAGTTGTAGATGCTGGCCCTTGCTTCCTATTTTGAGTTAACTTTCATTTACATGGATTGTTATTTGTTAACCATTTAAGATGCGATAATTTCATGAAGATTTGCTCTTTCTAACTTATATCAGTAGAAACATATTTATTCAATTCATCTGTACAATAAAATTTTCATAGATAATGATGGCTATTTTGTTTAGAGGATCGTTTTGAATTGATGTTGATGTTAAGTGGCCCCAATATTTAATGTTAATGTTAAGAGGACTCAAACTTATTGCTATATGAATACATGCCAAATGGGAGCTTGGGAGAGTGGCTGCATGGTCTAACGGAATTTACGGAGTATATATGTGCGTTATAACATCTTTTATTTTTTAATGCATTTAAAATTTTCTTTAAAATTCTTTTTTCGGGGGCCGCCCCTGCCACTAAATGTACAAACATAAATAATATTTTCTGATTTTGCCTGCCCGCCCTCACTTAAATTCTTAGTTCCGCTACTGTACTATGGGTAATACATACTACTTGAGCATGTATTACTCATAGTATATAATGTATTTTGTAAATATATTTTACCATGGATAAAAGTATGTGAGATTTATGTGGATTATATGAAGAAAAGAAAAAAAAAATATAGACCCCATATATTTTTATGTTTGTGTAAAAAATGAAATTATTTTTATCTCTTATAATATAAAAAACATTAATCCCACAAACAATACAACCAAACACATTTTTTAAGGTCATTCTTACTAATCAAAAGATAAATTTTCTCGTATATTATTTTATAGGAGAAAATTTTAAAATCTGATAATAATTTTGTAATTTTCTATGTCAACATAGAATATAAACTTTTTAAATTATATACATATATATAAGGGGGAATGATCCGTTTACAATTTTTTTTTATAAATTATACTAAGTATGATCAGTCATACACTCTTGATTGAAGTATGACCGGTCATACTTAGTGCAGTTTATAAGAGTTTGTAAACAAAAAGTTTGTAAATATAACATTTCTCATATATATTATGGTAACAAATTATTTTTATATTACATTATAAGATCATGCAAATTATAATGATGGGTGTCAATTTAGGTTGATATGACACGAATTTGACACGACACAAAATATTGACACAAATATGACATGAATTTTTATTTATATCAAAACCTTTAACATGAATACGATCAGTTTAACACGACACAATATAAATAACACATAAATTAAAATTTATAAGTTCTTGATATCAATACGAATCATTTTTTATATGGGTTGACACTGTATAAATTGGTCAAAATGATAAATAGCTAAAAAAATATGCATAAATTGTGTATTTGTGTATTGACATATTACACGATATAAATTTTTACGTGTTATATTTTTTCAATATAAACACGGTACAAATTTAAATTTAAGAAAATCAGAATATGAATTTTTGTTTTGTGTTGTGATGGCGTGTGGGGTCAAGAATTGACACTCTAATGTGAAGAAGCGAAAGGTGGGACCCTAACACGAGCAAACTGCGGCACATGGTCGACATGGAAGCAAGAATTATGTGGTTTTAAAGAAAAATTGATTGATGCTGTGACGTACGATAGCAATAAGCGGTCACATGGCGATCGAGAAGATGAGAATGAATCAAGGCCGTCCATAATTCATATAGAATCATGATCGTCAAGTGTGGTCCCACCACAGCAGGATAGCCAATGTGCATGTGACAGCCGCAAGGAATAAGGACAACTCAGATGCCTCCATTGAGGTAAGTTTTGGTCTTTTGGAGTTTTCCAACATTTCCATTCCCGGTTTTGGAATTTGATGCCATCAGAGGGCGTTTGGTATACGAAATTTTGAGGGATTTTTGGGAAATTAAATTTTTCTAAATTTTAAATTTTCAGATATTATCGTAAACTAAATGCAAAAATTATATTTTTGAAAATTGAGATTCCCGGACAAATAAAAATTTTTCTTATACCAAACGCCCCCTCAGCATCATGAAAGCCATTCCCTGCATTACACAAAACGAAACGTACCTCTTATCCTTACCAGTTACCACTCTCCTACCCTCCCACTAATAGGTACTCTTTTCAAAATGTTGTTATTTATAGAAGTTGAGGATTTCAAGGAGTAGTTGGTGTAACGGCGTCGAGGTATAGAATGTTACCTAATGATTTTTTTTTTATCCCATATATATTCAATTTTTTGAGTTAGCGATAAAATTAATCTCGAGTAAGAAATCAAACCTAAATTCTCTTGTATTTTTTAAATATATATTTAGTGAGAATCAAATTCAGATTCTCTAATCACTCTATTCAACATATGTTTTACTTGATGGATTCAATTTGTAAGAGTTACAATTTATAAAAAGAGTAAAGGTATTCAAATATAAAAAAAGAGAGATAAATATAATTTATTAGGGTTTAACATTTTTGCTTTGTGGTTAATTTTTTTTTGCAGTCACATATAGATAAAAATGAGTAGAAAGCACTAATTTTTTTCTCTCTTCTCTTAACAACGAGATCCAATCAATTTTATATGAATACGATAGAGAGAATTTATACAGTAAAAGCAAATATATTTTTTCTATTTTATCATTTTTTTATATATGATGTACTCTTATTTTTTTATATACTCACACTTTAATTTTATCACTCTACAAGTCTACATAAATATAAAATATGTGCTTAATGCTAATATACAGTAATATATTTTTTTTTTCATTTGTTACCAAAAAAACATATTTTTCATTAATGATTCAATCTCATTTGACGCGTTAATGAAATTTTATATCACTGTGAAGATAGCTAATTTATTAAGGAAAATCAGTTATGATTTTTCGTTTGAGCTCACGAATAATTTAATTAATTTTTTTTAAAAGAATTTAACAACACAAATATATCTTAATTGACTACATGCTATATAATTAATAATTCCCTTTCTATTCGAAAAAAGGCAAAACTTGTTTGTTAGTGTCGCAATCCGGATCCCGATGTGACAATTAAAGAAATTGAAAGTTTAAAAATAATGGAGTCGCCACCAATATTTATTTGAAAAATTATTGAAAAAAAATATTTTTTAAAAATTGATTTTTGAAAATAGAAATAGATTCGGGAGTAGATTACGAATAGGTAAGATGTTAGCACCCTAAATGGTTATCTTATATTAATTGTGCAAATTATTAATAAAATTTTAAATAATTATTTCACCACAAATAATTAAAAAAAATTGATTAAAGAAAATAAAGCTAATTTCTAAAAATTTATTTTTGTGCTTTACGGTAAGGGTCCGCTTCGACGTATCCCTCAGTACAATAGGAAACTTAAAGTTACGTTATTCTGCAGGAAGTATTTGAGTGGTGCTTGATTTTAATTTTAAAAATAATTTTGAGAAAATAATTTTGAAAATCTTGGATTTGATGATTTCGGACTATCAAACTGTATCAGCTAAAATAATTCGAAATAGTAATTGTAGGATTAAAAAGTTGTCTCAACTCAGCTAATCCTTTTAAATGTCATGTTATTATTTTTATTATTGTAAATTTTGCGGTATATTTAAATAAATTTTGAATCATCAAGCCGTCACGGTTAAAATGAGTCAAAATAAAATATACAGGGATAACAAGTTGTCACGACTCAGATAACTCCCATCTCAGTTGATAGCAAACTAATCTTTTTATTCTTTATTTTCTAGATTATTAATTTTTAAAAAAAATTACAATTTTTGTTTATTATTACTAAACAGTTTAAAATCACCAGACTGTCTGTTAAGAGTGTTAGTGTTAATAGTGTAGAAGTCTCACATTGAGTGTGTCTCTTTGTATTCTTCAATTGGTTTGCTATATAATAGCACCAATGTTGTGTAGTTTAATACAATAAGGATTACTATCATTTCCTCTTGTATCTATTATATTCAACATGGTATCTAGAGCCTAACAAGAGGAATCTTAATCCGTTTAACTTAGTTCTATTTTCCATAATTTCAATATGGTTATAGAGAGATATCACCCTCCTTGAGGGGTTCCCGTTGCTATTTCTTTTTCGGGTTTTTCTTAGTATGCTCTGTGACTGCAGCTTAGACTGATCTGTCACATCAGAAAAGAATGATCCTTGAGAAGTTGTTGGGTTGACCACCGTTGTCGTTGACCGACCACCGTTGACCGCGTCGTCCACCGTTGACAACCGTCTCCGGTGACTTTTCCGATGACTTTCCGGTGACTTTTTCAGCGATCCACCACCGTCTCTGACGACTTTTTCGACGACCCACCGCCGTCTCCGGCGACTTTTTCGATTCCGCGAAGCTTTGTTTTTCTTTAATCTTCTTTCTTCCCAAGATGGAGTATTTATACTATTCATCATCCAACTTGAGGGGGAGAACTGTCCAAGTTGCTGATGTTGTCTCCGCTGATGATAATTCTGGCACTGTTTAGAAGTTCCTCTTAACGGAGAGCACTGTCTATGTTGCTGATGGTCATTCCAGCACAATTGTCTTTGCCGATGATAATTCCGGTATTGCCGATGATAATTCCGGCACTGTTTAGAAGTTTCTCTTGAGGGAGCACTGTCCATGTTGCTGATGGTCATTCCAGCACAATTGTATTTGCCGATGATAATTCCGGCACTGTTTAGAAGTTCCTCTTGAGGGGGAGCACTGTCTATGTTGCTGATGGTCATTCCAGCACAATTGTATTTGCCGATGATAATTCCGGCACTGTTTAGAAGTTCCTCTTGAGGGGGAGCACTGTCCATGTTGCTGATGGTCATTCCAGCACAATTGTCTTTGCCGATGATAATTCCGGCACTGTTTAGAAGTTCCTCTTGAGGGGGAGAACCGTCCATGTTGCTGATGGTCATTCCAGCAAAATTGTCTTTGCCGATGATCATTCCGGCATCTTCTATGTTGATGTTCATTTCGACGCCATTTTTAGCACATTGTTGATTTTTGGTTTCTCATTTAGGAGATTTATTTTGATGTTATGTTACTTGGTCTTTCTTGTAATAAGCTTGTAGCATAGTTAAGGGGAAACCACGGCTGCTCACCAACTGTTAAATGAAATGTCTGAGAGGGATCTTGATGCTGATGTCCTGGTTAGCTCAGTTGTCTTTGCCGATGATAATTCCGGCATCATCCATGCTCTGATGTCCATTCCAGCACTGTCTCTTTATCAGCTCTTCACACTGATGGTCATTCCAATTGATTTGTTGTACTTAGTCATTTCATTTCGTTGATGTAGCATTGTTGTTTTTGGTTCCTAATGGGAGTATTATTTATGTATCAAGCTTGTAGCATATGATCTATATGCTACAGCTTGATGGGGAGTGTTAAGAGTGTTAGTGTTAATAGTGTAGAAGTCTCACATTGAGTGTGTCTCTTTGTATTCTTCAATTGGTTTGCTATATAATAGCACCAATGTTGTGTAGTTTAATATAACAAGGATTACTATCATTTCCTCTTGTATCTATGATATTCAACATCACAGAGCATACTAAGAAAAACCCGAAAAAGAAATAGCAACGGGAATCCCTCAAGGAGGGTGATATCTCTCTATAACCATATTGAAATTATGGAAAATAGAACTAAGTTAAACGGATTAAGATTCCTCTTGTTAGGCTCTAGATACCATGTTAAATATCATAGATACAAGAGGAAATGATAGTAATCCTTGTTGTATTCAACTACACAACATTGGTGCTATTATATAGCAAACCAATTGAAGAATACAAAGAGACACACTCAATGTGGGACTTCTACACTATTAACACTCTTATCACTCCCCCTCATTCTGTAGCATATAGATCATATGCTACAAGCTTGATACATAAATAATACTCCCATTAGGAACCAAAAACAACAATGCTACATCAACGAAATGAAATGACTAAGTACAACAAATCAACTGGAATGACCATCAGTGTGAAGAGCTGATAAAGAGACAGTGCTGGAATGGACATCAGAGCATGGATGGTGCCGGAATTATCATCGGCAAAGACAATTGTGCTGGAATGACCATCAGCAACATGGACGGTGTCATAGTCAAAATGATTATTAACAAATTGTCACAACTCAGTTAAATGTAAATTTTGAGTCATTACTCATCGTATCATCATACGCTAAAAAAAGTAAAAAAATAAAAATAATTAACGACAAAAGGAACATTTGTTCGATCATGAAAAGTTATTAAATGGAAGATATTCAAATATTTTAAGAGAAAAAATAAACCTTCTAATAAGCATCAATAAAATAAGCTATTACTATCAAAATCGATTTCTCCAATAAAATAATAATAAATGCAATGATTACTATGTAAACTTATAAGCATCAGTTTAACCATTCCTTCCATCAGGTATTTTCTTTTTGCATTTTTAACATTATTTTATTCAATTCAAACAATACACTCGACATGCTAACAAGGTGACAACAATACCATATCTCATTTAATCTCTATCTAAACCAAGTACACCTCAAAATGGTTTAAAAAATTATAACCAATGAATTAGTGGGAGACAATCTGCTCTAATATATTCGGGATTCGGCCAAAGAAAAATAAAATAAAATAATATAAGGGAAAAGTGTTTGTCATTTTAAATGACACAACTTATGTCATTTCACTCTCACAAAGAGGTGGAACCCACACCTTTATACTTTTTTGTCCACTCATTTTTCTCCTTTATCTATTTCTTTCTCTCACTTAAAATAACACAACTTTAGATCCTTTAAAATGATACACACTTTTCCCATAAAATAATATTCATCCTACATTGATATTGTGACAAACAACTATATAGTATTTGGAATTTAGACTAAGACAAAATATCCAACAATAGCTCTTAGAAACTCTGGTATCTCTCATTTCTAATAACTCTTGAATGATTTCAATTAATGAATCAAATGATACACATGCATCCCTTATATAAAGAGCTGTCTTAATAAGAAGACAGTAAAGAAATGAAAAATGAAATGTAACTGAATCTTTAAACTGCCTAACAGAAAGATTAGAGCTAATATAATAACTAACTACTATCAGTTAGAAAGCTGATGACATGTGTGTGATGAGTTGGCCTTGTGCATGGTACCATCACTTGGCTCATTAGATGACGTGTCCTTGCATCTGATATCACTACTTGGCTTGCTAGATGACTTAGGTAAATTTTCCTTCGGTAATACCTCCCCATAAGTTGGGCGGTGTAAATCAAGGAAGCCAAGCTTGGAGAGAATAGAACCAAACAGAGTAGGAGTGAGGGGCTTGGTCAATATATCCGCAAGTTGATGAGAAGAGGAGATTGGCAGTAAGTGAATAAGACCTGCTAGGATCTTCTCCCGTGATAGATGACAATCAATTTCAATATGTTTTGATCGTTCATGAAACGTAGGATTATGTGCAAGATATATAGCAGATCGACTGTCACAATATACAGATGCCAGAAGACTCCAAGGAACACGCAAATCAGCAAGGAGATATTTGAGCCATTGAAGTTCACACGACAAGCTTGCTAATTCACGATACTCAGCCTCAGAAGAGGAGCGAGATACAATGGATTGCTTTTTTGAGCGCCATGACACCAAGGAAGAACCAATGTACACACAGTAACCAGTGGTGGGCCGTCGTGTATCAGGGCATGAGGGTTAGAAGTGGGAAGAAACAAGCCTGCACCAGGGGAACCCTTCAAATATCTGAGGACACGATGAGTTGCCTGTAGATGAATGTCAATTGGGTTGGAGACAAATTGGCTAAGGTGATTGATCGCGAAGGAGATGTCGAGTCTTGTGGTCGTCAGATACTGTAATCTTCCAATTAATCGACGGTAGGAGGATACATCACTTAAGGGATTGCCCTCACATCGTGTAAGTTTGACAGAAGGATCCATTGGGGTAGATACTGTTTGGCCCCAAGAAAACCAGCTTTTGACAAAATTTCTAATGCATATTTGCGTTTCTTAAGGAACACTCTTGTACTTGTGCGTGAAAATTCCAGACCAAGAAAGTATCTAATACACCCCAGATCCTTAATTTGGAAATGAGCATCTAAGAAACCTTTGACTCGCTAAATTTCTGTAGAATCATTACCAGCTAAAATAATATCATCCACATAAACTAGTAACACAGTGAACGAATCAGCCTTATGGAGTGTGAACATTGAATGATCAGCAGCGAATTGTTGGTAACCGAGAGTCAAAAAAGCATAGGAGAGTTTAGAATACCATTGCCGGCTTGCTTGTTTTAAACCATAAAGTGACTTTTGTAGCTTACACACACATGATTATGTTTGGAGCAAGAAAGACCCCGGGGGAGCTCCATATACACTTCCTCATGGAGATCTCCATGGAGGAAGGCATTATTTACATCCAGTTGTTGAATATGCCAACCTTTTGAAACTGCAACAGTAAGAAAAACTAGAATTGTGGTAAGTTTTGCAACCAGAGAAAATGTATCAAAATAGTTAACACCCTCAAGTTGTGCGAAACCTTTGGCAACCAAGCGGGCTTTGTATTGTTCTATGGATCCATCAACATGATACTTGATCTTAAACACCCATTTGCAGCAAATGGGATGTTTATCGGGTGGAAGTTGAACAATGGTCCAAGTCAAATTTTGTTCCAAGGCTATCAACTCAGCTTGCATAGCACGTTGCCATTCCTTATTCTTGGCAGCTTGTGCATAGGTGCGTGGCTTAGTGTAGGAAGATACATTAAGGCAGAAACTTTTGTAACCAGAAGAACAATTGTCATAGGAAATAAAATTAGACAAAGGGTAAGGGATAGAGTGAGGACCAATACCTGAGTGTGATTGATTGAGCTGAACAGCAGACAGACTAGAGTGATAGTCTTGGAGGTAAGTTGGAGGTCGTCTATGGCGAGTGGATCGTCTAAGAGATTGATGATCTTGTCCCTGATGAGTTGTAATTGGAGGGGCATGTTGGGTAGGCACATTGGTTTGGTTATTAAGTGCTTGAACTGGTAGGTTAGAATAGGTTGGATGGTCAAAGTCATAGGATGGGAAAGGGGTATGGTTTATGGGAGCAGTGGTTATTGAATTTGAAGTGGGAGTAGTTTTGGTAAAAGGGAATACATCTTCATAAAAAATAATGTTTCGAGACACATGTAAAGATCTGGACTTCAAATCATAAAAGATATAACCATTTGTGCCATGTTGGTAGCCAAGAAAAACTCCTTTACGTGCTCTAGGGTCAAATTTGTGGCGATGAGCAGTTAAGGTAGATGCATAGCATAGGCAACCAATTACTTTAAGGGAGGCAAAAGTTGGTGGAGTGCCATGTAAAAGTTGATAAGGTGAACTATGTGATAAAATAGGAGAAAGGATCCGATGAGGTGTATGGCATGTGTAATGGAATATGTCTAGAGGGATAAGGGAAGGTTAGACTTAAAAACCAAAGAACGTGCCACATTCAGCACGTGTTGGTGTTTCCGTTCAACAACACCGTTTTGCTGTGGAGTCTCTACACAAGACGTTTGATGCTGAATTCCTTTGCTAAGATAAAAGTCACGCATACAGAACTCAATGCCATTATCACTTCGAAGAATCTTTAAACTAGCATCGAACTGATTTTCAATTAAGGCTACAAAGTTCATGATGTGTTTCCTGGTTTCTGATTTGTGCTACATTAAGATCACCCACGTGTATCGTGAGAAATCGTCAACTAGAGTCAGGAAGAACTTGTGACCGTGTATAGAAGGATGAGAATAGGGGCCCCATATGTCAGCATGCAACACTTCAAATGCTTTATTTGATTTGATATGACTTTCTACAAAAGGTAAACGTTTCTGCCTTCCTAAACAGCAAGCGTCACATGGATTTATATTACTAAATGAAATATTTGGGAACTGTAAACACATTTTCTTCTTCACTTGTTGGGAAACATGTCCAAGTCGACAATGCCAAAGGATGGAAGCTTTATTTTCTGAGGTAGAGGTATTACACCGAGAAGAGTAAGGTTCTTTATTGGTTGAGGAGGCACTGACTATCATATAAAATCCGTTTTGCTGCTCAGCTAAACCAGTCATCACCTAGATATTGTCCTGTTGAATAAAGCATGAAGAGCCACGAAAGAAAAGAGAACAATTAGAGTTATGCAAGAGTTTAGTCAGAGAAACAAGATTAACATGGAATTCTAGTACATAAAGAACTTTTTCAAGAGTTAATATGGGGGAAATGACAATACTGCCTGAGTGAGTTGCAAAGACTCGATGTCCAGGCACAGTCAATGCAACCCACATACAAAGCACCAATCCTAGCTACATTCCCAAAATTTCAGATTCACAAACTTCCCATAATACACCAAACAAAAATAATCAGAAAAGAAAAAATAATATTTGTTATCATGTTATCACGTCCTTCAATGAAGTGGAGTACTGTTCTAGGAACTACAATAAGTCAATAAGGCTTTTAGGGAAGTCTCTATTTGTACTATGTACCCTCATTTCTCTTCATTATTTTAATTTGGCTAGTAACCATTGTTTTGTAGGACTGACCTTCACGAGTACAAACATTTGCACAAGTGCTTCCCCCTATGCTTTTCTTCAAGTGTGTTAACTCTTAAGTAAATCATCTGGTAAGGATGTTTCCCAAATTCAGATATGATCATAATTCACAAGCTTCATTGACATAAAAAGAGCCACTCCAGTATCCAAAACAACTAGTATCATAGGCATTGAGAGCTTTGGGATTGACCCCTGAGCATTAAGGTAAGCAAAGCATTAAGCAAGGTGCACGGTGGAAAGACAAATATATATATATATATATATACACACACACACAAGTTTTCTAGATAGAAAACAAACATTTGAGGAGTTGAATAATTTACATTTACATGGAATATCACGAAAAATAATAATAATAATAATAATAATAATAATAATAATGAGATCACCTATGGAGAGCACAACTAAATAAAATTGTTTGCTCTGAAACACAAGCTAAACCGTGCACCAATCTCACTATTTCAGTAGTATCATCCAGATAATACTTAGCCTTACTGGCTTTTGACCAACAGTGCATGCAAATACTTCAGCCCTGGGTGCTTGTGTTGAAAGAGCCGCATTGAGGACCCCATGGTCTGATACCAATCCATACAAAAGGTTATTATAAATGCTACAATAAGCTTAGTTTAAGTTCATTTTCCTCTCTGATTTTTGAACCATCAAATTGAAATTCTCTTTGTTAACCCCAACTTATGTTTTTCTGTGTTTCATGCATGCTAATACTTTGAATAGGTGAACCTTCCCATTTGACAAACTATTCTATCTACTTCAACCCTTACTTATTCCCTTTGGCTATCATCATCATGAGTAAAATAATCTCCATGATTTAGATCATGTAAGCAGGCATGTTTAAATAACACAAACCAATCATAAATATCACATATAATGCAATAACAGACAGGCACAAACTGATCAACGTATTCGACCCAATTGAACCACAACAAGTACTACAAGAACAAGCAAACCTGCTCAATAATCCCCATAAACCCAACCCACATAATTACCTCTCACAAACCACACATAGTTGTCCTCACAAATCCCAATGTATGCATATTTTCCTCACATACCTCAACTCGTGCAATTCACTCTTCCCTAATAGACCCATCATGCATGATACTAATACCTTCATTTGCAAAATTCCCAAGTTCAGTCGATTCAAGGATTCTAATTCAAATTTTCAAAATTGACAGCTGCATAATAACAAGCAAAAGCACAGACCCAAATTCATTCCCTGTAAATCAAAAAAATTTAAAAACAAAAAATCATTGAAAGGGTACATGGCATTCATTCAAAGTAATTAGCTCTTTCTATATAGATAAATTCGCCCACTATGTACATGTGTAAATGTTTACACATTTGTCAGAATATACAAAAAGTGTCATGCAAACAATAAAAAAAAAAATTTTAATACAAAATCACTTAGGGTAGGAGGACTACCCTTTAGATATATTATAGTATCTCTTATACATGCAATCTTCAACAGATACGGTTGAAATTAGCAAAGGGCTCATTTTTTGCCTTCGATGCTGGGGTTCCAAAGACCTTCCAAAAACGCAGTTCCTGGTCCCCCGCTGCAGTTGCCACCGTACACCCATATGGACATTGTGTCATAAACAGCACCCTAGAGGTATGACCATTGAGCTCTGCCATCTTCACCATAGAAGGATATTTCCAAAGAGTGAGCTGATTAATTTACATCTGAGGAGTTAAATAATTTACATTTACATGGAATATCATGAATAATAATAATAATAATAATGAGATCACCTATGGAGACTACAATTAAATAAAATTGTTTGCTCTGAAACACAGGCTAAATCGTGCACCAATCTCACTACTTCAGTAGTATAATCCAGATAGTACTTAGCCTTACTGGGCTTTTGTCCAACAGTGCATGCAAATACTTCAGCCCTTGGTGCTTGCGTTGAAAGAGCCGTATTGAGGACCCCATGGTCTGATACCAATCCATACAAAAGTTTATTATAAATGCTACAATAAGCTTAGTTTAAGTTCATTTTCCTCTCTGATTTTTGAACAATCAAATTGAAATGCCCTTTGTTAACCCCAACTTATGTTTTTTTTTGTTTTTCATGCATACTAATACTTTGAATAGGTGAACCTTCCCATTTGACAAACTAATCTATCTACTTCAATCCCTACTTATTCCCTTTGGCTATCATCATCACGAGTAAAATAATCTCCATGATTTAGATCTATGTAAGCAGGCATGTTAAAATAACACAAACCAATCAACAATATCACATATAATGCAATAGCAGACATGCACAAACTGATCAACATATTCGACCCAATTGAACAACAACAAGTACTACAACAACAAGCAAACCCGCTCAGTAATCCCCATAAACCCCAACCCACATAATTACCCCCCACAAATCCTCATAGTTGTCCCCACAAATCCCAATGTATGCATATTTTCCTCACATACCTCAACTCGTGCATATTACTCTTCCCTAATAGACCCACCATACATGATACCAATACCCTCATTTGCAAAATTCCCAAGTTCAGCCAATTCAAGGATTCTAATTCAAATTTTCAAAATTGGCAGCTGCATAAGAACAAGCAAAAGCACAGACTCAACTCCATTCCCTGTACATCACAAAAATTTAAAAGCAAAAAATCATTGAAAATGTACATGGCATTCATTCAAAGTAATTAGCTCTTTCTGTACAGATAAATTCGCCCACTATGTACATGTGTAAATGTCTACACATTTGTCAGAATATACAAAAAGTGTCATGGAAACAATAAAAAAATGAAATAATTTTTTAATACAAAATCACTTGGAGTAAGAGGACTACCCCTCAGATATATCACAGTATCTCCTATACATGCGATCTTCAATGGATACGGTTGAAATTAGCAAAGGGCTCAGTTTTTGCCTTCGATGCTGGGGTTCCAAAGACCTTCCAAAAATGCAGTTCCTGGTCCCCCGCTGCAGTTGCCACCGTACACCCATATGGACTTTGTGTCACAAACAACACCCTGGAGGTATGACCATTGAGCTCTGCCATCTTCACCATAGAAGGATATTTCCAAAGAGTGAGCTGGTTAATTTACATTTGAGGAGTTGAATAATTTACATTTACATGGAATATCATGAATAATAATAATAATAATGAGATCACCAATGTAGAGCACAACTAAATAAAATTGTTTGCTCTTAAACACAGGCTAAACCGTGCACCAATCTCACTATTTCAGTAGTATCGTCCAGATAATACTTAGCCTTACTGGGCTTTTAACCAACGGTGCATGCAAATACTTCAGCCCTGGGTGCTTGTGTTGAAAGAGTCGCATTGAGGACCCCATGGTCTGATACCAATCCATACAAAAGGTTATTATAAATGCTATAATAGGCTTAGTCTACGTACATTTTTCTCTCTAATTTTTGAACCATCAAATTGAAATGCCCTTTGTTAACCCCAACTTATGTTTTTGTGTTTTTCAGGCATGCCGCTACTTTGAATAGGTGAACCTTCCCATTTGACAAACCAATCTATCTACTTTAACCCCTACTTATTCCCTTTGGCTATCATCATCACGAATAAAATAATCTCCATGATTTAGATCTATGTAAGCAGGCATGTTTAAATAACACAAGCCGATCAACAATATCACATATAATGCAATAGCAAACAGGCACAAACTGATCAACATATTCGACCCAAGTGAACCACAACAAGTACTACAACAATAAGCAAACCCGCTCAATAATCCCCATAAACCCCAACCCACATAATTACCCCCCACAAACCCACATAGTTGTCCCCACAAATCCCAATGTATGCATATTTTTCTCACATACCTCAACTCGTGCAATTTACTCTTCCCTAATAGACCCACCTTGCATGATACCAATACCCTCAATTGCAAAATTCCCAAGTTCAGCCAATTCAAGTATTCTAATTCAAATTTTCAAAATTGACAGCTGCATAATAACAAGCAAAAGCACAGACTCAACTCCATTCCTTGTACATCAAAAACATTTAAAAAAAAAATTGTTGAAAATGTACATGGCATTCATTCAAAGTAATTAGCTCTTTCTGTACAGATAAATTCGCCCACTATGTATATGTGTAAATGTTTACACATTTGTCAGAATATACAAAAAGTGTCATGGAAACAATAAAAAAATGAAATAATTTTTTAATACAAAATCAGGTTGGGGTAGGAGGACTACCCCTTAGATATATCACAATATCTCCTATACATGCGATCTTCAACAGATACGGTTGAAATTAGCAAAGGGCTCAGTTTTTGCCTTCGATGCTGGGGTTCCAAAGACCTTCCAAAAATGCAGTTCCTGGTCCCCCGCTGCAGTTGCTATCATACACCCATCTGGACTTTGTGTCATAAAAAGCACCCTGGAGGTATGACCATTGAGCTCTGCCATCTTCACCATAGAAGGATATTTCCAAAGAGTGAGCTGGTTACAGGTTAAACCATGCGAGCTAAGCAACTCACGCTCATTCTTATTCCATCGCAGAGCGCACACTTGAGATTCTGTATTAACAGAGTTCAAGCATGCATCAATGTTTGTGTTCCAAAACCTAATGCACTGATCACCTCTACCTCCACCAGAAGCTAGCATATTCCCCAAAATGGACACCAAGCCAGTGCCTTTACAACATCTCTGTGCTCCCCAAGCCTATGAAGCTAATGAGTTGTTCAATTGGAAGAGGCCATGGATATGTCCCATATATGAATGAGATTATCATTGCCTCTACTCGCCAATTGTTTTCCTGAGGCAGACCACTTCAACCCACACACCCCCTGTTGATGTCCACTGTAGGTTCCAACAATGTGAGATCTTACTCTGACATCATTGTTAACAATTCTACCATCCAATCCTCTTGTTGTGAGGATATGATTGTTCCAAGCTAGTGAACCCACTCGTGATTGGTGTGCACCCCTCAGTGTTCTCAGCTGCGTTCACAAAATCATACCTTATAACAATCAAAATGCATAAGTTTCAATTTAAAAAAAAAAAACCAAAAAAATGGTAAATATATATATATAAACAAAAATTAAGTGTGACATCTACCAGCTTAGTATCGAAACAATCCCAGAGCTGGACATGGGAATTGTTCAAACCAACAGCTAAATGGCATCCATCAGGTGCCCAGCTAACACTTGTAATGGGACCATCTTCCTCATCAACAGCGACAAGTTCTGAAGTGGAGATATCATCAGCATTCCAAAGATATATAGTATTTTCAAGTGCGATACTAAGAATGTTTCTACTACCCCAGTCTAGTAAGTTCAAGGAAAAGTCGTCTATGATGCCAAGTGCTTCCAAGGTCTTCTCAGATTTCTGACAAACATTTTCACAAACACTTAGAATGCAATTTAAAAAAAGAACCTGATAAGGCAATGAACATTTTTTTCATTTTGACGTACATGAGGAATGTATCGCATGTGTTTGGAAGATCGAGGAGGAAGGGAAATGATATACTTTGGGATTAATTCAACCGATGTTGGTGGCTTATTCTCTAATTCCAAGATTCGAGTCCGATTCATGTTCAAGGCCTCCGCCAGTCTCTTCCGGTAGAGTTCTCGCGACGGCGATGTCACCACCGTTGAATTTTGTTTGATCTTCCTTCCCTCTGTAAGTATGTAGTGAGCGCAACTGAAGTCCATGGCTGACCTATTTGGAATGAATCTATCCAACTACCGACAAAAATCACACAAAAGAAAAATGAGATATCATATAGGAAATATTACTAGTGGTGCCCGTGTCAAGCAACGACTTAATTCTTAGTTTACCTGAATGAGCAGAAGGTGTGTGAATATCTGCTGTTGAATGGAATGAAGAGTTTGATTAAGGTCTTAGTTTAATGTCTGTTGTTGAAGGATGCACAATATCTACTCATATTGTTCTTGTGAGAAAGTGAAGAGAGGTTGAGGTTGAGGTTGGGTTTCTGGTTCTATTTCAGCTTAAGTTTCAACAATATTTGCTTGAAGCTGTGCATTCTTGTTGCAATATCCAAGTGGAAAGCCATGCTTGTGAAAGCAGGTGTCCACAATGTGATTTGTGCGTCCATAATATGTACAAAGTTTAGCTGCAGTGGTTTGTCCTCTGTCATAACTAGGATTGTTGGAACGACCTTGTCCTCTTCCATATACATAACCTCCTCTGCCATTTGTGAATCCTCCTCTAACATTGCGAACTTGACTTGGATTAGCAAAATTTGCAAAAATTCAACCATCCGGAGAAGTGTCAGTAGGATGCTCACAATGAAATTGTCGTTCTTGTTATGTTACCATTGAAAATGCTTTACTCAGATTTGGAAGAGGATCAATAAGCATGATTTGTGATTGTACTTGAGTGTATTGGTTGTTTAACCCTTTAAGAAAATGAATTACCTGATCTTTCTCTCTGTATGATCGCATCAGAACAAAAGCACAACAATCACACGACATTGCACATCTACACAGAGGTAACAACTTGAGGTTATGAAGCTCGTCCCATATTGTTTTCAATTGAGTAAAATAGTCACTTACAGACTTATCTCCTTGCTATAACTTGTAGATATCCTCTTGCAGATCTGAAACATGAAACACGTCAGATTGAGAGAATCTTTGCTTCAAATCGTTCCATGCATCATAGGCTCAATCAATCTATAGAATGGATTGAGCAATTGATTCGAAAATGGAACAATGTATCCATGCTAGAACCGTCGTATTACATCTCTGCCAAACTTGAAAAACGGGATCTTCAGGATCAGGTACTAAGATCGTTCCATCTATGAAACTCAACTTGTTCTTCGAAAGCAATGCTACTATCATTGTACGAGCCCAACTATGGTAGTTTCTTCCGATCATAGGAGGTGACACCAAAACTAGTGACAAATTTTCGTTTGGGTGAAGAAAGTATGGATTGGAGGGATTTGTGATGACATCAGGAAAATTAATCTGATTTGCCATTTTTCAGAATCAAGAAAAAAAGGATGAACTAAAGAAATTTTCAACAATTGGAGAGATAATACCAAAAATAGCTCTGATACCATCTTAAAAACTTTGGCATCTCTCATTTCTAATAATTCTGAATGATTTCAATCAATGAATCAAATGATACACATGCATCCCTTATATAGAGAGCTATCTTAATAAGAAGAAAGTAAAGAAATGAAAAACAAAATGTAACTGAATCTTTAAACTGCCTAACTGAAAGATTAGAGCTAATCTAATAACTAACTACTATCAGTTAGAAAGCTGATGACACGTGTGTGATGAGTTGTCCTTGTGGATGGTACCACCGCTTGGCTCATTAGATGACGTGTCCTTGCATCTGATATCACTGCTTGGAATAAATCTTTGGTACTACTGTTGTACTTAAATTCAGTGCATCTCATCAATGAGAGCATTACACATCAGAGGAGAGAGAAAATTTTTGACAAAAATAAAATAAAATTAACTGACATATAATATTTTTATTGATGAGATGCATTGAATCTTTGATACAACAGTAGTACCAAAGATTTATTCCAGTGGTTGGCTTGCTAGATGACTTAGGCAAATTTTCCTTCGGTAATAATAGCTGATAAACGCAATATAATATTAGGAATCTACGTTTCTACGTACAGGTGTTGTGGCAACAACCAATTAATATTAGGAATCTAGATTAAAGCAACGTGGCTTACAATTGATAAACAACAACAAATATAAATTAAAAATTAAACTTGCATACCAACCTTGAAAGGTCGACAATAATTATAGGGAATTCTTCTTCCTAGCACACAAAATGGAGAAGTTCCCTTGGCTTACAATATGAAGGAATCAAAAAGAAAGGTTGAGCCCAAATCAACTCACATGTTGGTGGCGCGCAGCGGTGAGCAAAGGTGTCGTAGTTAAGGCTAGGGGTGGCGAAGCAGTGAGGAGGGAAGCTCGGATCTGTAGTTGCGGCACGGTGGCTACTGGTTAGCGCGCTTTTGTGGCGAGGATTGATTTTTCGGCCAAGTTCTAGCTTTTTTCCTTTAGTCAGTGTTTATGTCTCCCTTATCTGTGTCTCCCTTAGTATGTATGTAGTTGATTCTCTCATGTCTCCAGCTGGTTATGTTGCAGCCAAATGCTATAGTGTGAGCTACTTTTCCATTTATGTGCATTTTCACCTTGTTCCAAGCAAAACTTCAGTGTAATTTTTCTCAATTACTCAAAATGGGATATTTGCCCGGAGTTGAACTGCATGTTGAGTGAGCGCATGTGCCCCTTCTTTTTTAAAAATTTTAATTTTTAAAAAAGGTACATAAAATAAAAATATAAGACAAAATATGGTATTAACGGTTAGCAACTATAGGCAAATGACAAAGTCCACCTTAAAGCATAATATTTAGTCAAGTTCGACTGTGTCTAAATATAATACCATTTCCCTCATTGGATTCGAAGAAATCTATCATAACATTCAACTAAAATTTATATTATTTATTTTCTTTCAATGACAATACTAATATTAAATTTATAAATCCATTTCCCTCACAATAAGTCCACTTTTAGTAACTTCAAAATTTCAACTAAATATTTAAAAAGTAAACGTAAAGATACTTTAAGTTCTGTCTACATTATTCCCAAAAAAGAATAGTTAAACACTTAAACGGACTGAACAAAAAGTACTCGCATTTTCACTTTAATGACATAATCTATGCAGTTATTTTTAGTATCGGGGAATACATACACCCTTATCAAAAGCAGAAAAAAGAAAAAAAAAGGATATACTATATTTGGTAAAAATAGGTTTTTTTTAAATATATTTAATAAATGATGTACGAAGTACTCTTAGACTCTTGGCTTTTTGACCCTTATAACCCTTTATTATTAACTAATTACTGACTTGACCTTGATTATAAACTATTTCAAAAATTTAACCCCCTCAAAAAACATAACACTAATCTGCCCATGTTTGACCGTTGACCACCAAGCCTACCCGGGTACACCCCTCTGTACCCGGGTATTTTTTGAAAATTTTTGTCTACCCGGGTAAGGAGGAGTGTACCCGGGTATTGTTCTTCGTACCTGAAAAATTGCTTGAATTATTTACCCGGGTAGGGAGGGGTGTACCCGGGTAAATCTTCGACCACCCATTTGGTACTTGCTATAACTGGGGCAACTTGTAGCTGATGGATATAAGAACAGATATGATTTATTTGATTTTACCACAAGTTAATTATATTTGCGGATGTGTAATTAATTGTTTCATGGTAATTTTTTTTTTTCTCTTTTTTACAGCTAATGAGATAGATCAGTATTATCAAGTTAAGCATGCCTAACCAATTTGAAGAGCTTTTAGCTTTGAGAATGGATTTGGAATTTCCATACATCAACACTTTACTGCTCATCAAAGCGGTCCCTGTTCGTATCGATTATGATGGGGTCTACTTTTATAGTGTTAACTGAGAATTCCCTTTCTAAAATAATCATTGAAAAATATTTGTGTGCTTTACAGACCCAAAAAAGTTGCAGAGGCGGAGCATGTGATAGTGGGTGCCTCCATATTCAAAGCTTGGAGAAGAAGAGTGCATGGGAGATCCAAAGAGTAATCATACCCGGGTGGTCGAAGATTTACCCGGGTACACCCCTCTCTACCCGGGTAAATAATTCAAGCAATTTCTCAGGTGCGAAGAACAATACCCGGGTACACGCCTCCCTACCCGGGTAGACAAAAATTTTCAAAAAATACCCGAGTACAGAGGGGTGTACCCGGGTAGGCTTGGTGGTCAACGGTCAAACAGGGGCAGATTGGTGTTATGTTTTTTGAGAGGGTTAAATTTTTGAAATAGTTTATAATCAAGGTCAAATCGGTAATTAATTAATAATAAAGGATTATAAGAGTAAAAAAGCCTAGACTCTTAGCACTGAACATATTTTTCTTTAAATAACGTAGTTGTTATTTTCTGAGGAAACCTGCGCGTTTTCCTTGGGTCTATTAAAAAATTCATAAGAGAGAAATTTAAGGGTGTGTATGCGAACTTATTAAATTTTATTTTTAATTAAGGGAATAACAATTGTTAAAAAATAACGTCTGACAAAACTCATTTATTTTTCTGTTTCAAAAAATAAATTGGCCGGTCCGTGAATATAAATTGATATAAATAAGAAACATTTATATTTTTTTGTGACATATTATTTACTAAATACAAACAAAGTAGTTTACCAAAAAAAAAATAAGTTATTAATATTAAATACATAGTATTTATTAAAAACACTCTTTATTTACGCATAAAAATAAGTTGTATTATCAAATATATATATATATATATATATATATATATATATATATTTTTTTTTTCTTTTTTTTTTTTTGAAAATATTCCATCGGTTCATCGCTTCGCGATTAGTCTGATTCGGGGCGGATTCAGGATTAAGGCTTTAAACCCCTCCCAAAGGTGGTACTGGGGAGATTCGAACACATGCCCTCACCCCCACCTGCTCAGCTCCCATAAATAAAAAAAATTATTTTCAAAAGAAAATGAAAAACAAAATTGTTGTGGTACACAAGCTAAGTATATCAAAATGCACTCGGGGATACTTGAGATTTCTTGAATTCAATGTTGGGCCTTAAATCATATTCAATTATTCATAACGTATCTGGTTTTTTTGTTTTTTAATAAAAAAAAGGAAGTTGATTTTAACCAAGTTTAATACTGCAATGTTTCAATTGTGGGCTGGCTTCTTGGGCTGATCATGGACACCATAACGAAACCCTCATTAAGTGACGAATAAAAAACGACCCAGAAATCATCTCAAGTTGTATGTATTGATACCATTTTAGTTCCCAGCGTCTGACTGGCCCAGCAATAATAACCACGAGTGACCCATGTCGCGAAAAACTGAGCTAATGGATTGAGGAGCATGTACAAGGGTGTGATGTACAAGGAGAGTTTATTTTAGGAGAAGATGGAAAAGAAATGAAAGATTTTAGTAAGTTCATTTTTTATTGGTGAGTTTAAAAATATAAAGGAAAGAAATTGGAGATTTTTACTAAACTCTCCAAAACTCTCTTTCTTTTAAAAATTAAAGTTCCCCCAATTTGGGAGATTTGAGGGAGGAAATATTAAAAATTACTTATCTACCCTTAACATTAAAATGTGAAAACTACATATATGTGAATTATTTTTAAATGTGACATTATTAGAAAAGTCTCAAATACCGACAGAATTTATCGACGAAAAATATTTCATCAAAAATAGTGATGAAATTTTTGATGAAAATCATATACGTCAAAAAATTTCTGTAAAAACTAAAGACGAAATTAGAGACAAAACAAGAACCAGATTTTGTTATGATCACTAACATTAATTTTTTACGAAAAAAAAATCAGTCAAAATTATTAATAGAATCTAAATTCCGTCGAAACTTTCAACGAAAATATTTTCGTCCAAAATTTTGACGAAACACATTTCCATCGAAAAGTTTCGACGTAAAACAATTACGTCAAAAAATTTTACGAAAAATATTTCCATCAAAATTTTCCTCAAAAATTTTCGTCGATAAATATTTCCATCAAAATTTGTAATTAAAAATATTTCTGAAAAAATTTTGATGGAAACTTTTTTGTCAAAATACTTTACGAAATCTAAATTTCATCAAAATATTTCACAAAAAATGTATTAATCGAAACTTTTGATGAAAAATATTTCCATCAAAATTTTCAATGAAACACATTTCTATCAGAAAATTTTGACGGAAAAATTTTCATCAAAATTCTTTACAGAATTCAAATTTCGTCGAAAGTTTTTGACGGAAACTTTTTCGTTAAACTTTTTGACAAAAAAATTTTCTATCAAAATTTTTAATGAAACACATTTTTATCGAAAATTTTCGACGGAAAATATTTCCGTCAAGTTTTTTGATAAAAAATATTTTCACCAAAATTTTCAACGGAACACAATTCTGTCAAAAAAATTTCAATAGAAAATATTTTCGTAAAAATAATTTGATAAAAAATTTGGACGGAAAAAATATTCTGTCAAAATTCTTTACAGGTTCGTCGAAAGTTTCGAATAAAACATTTCCCTCAAAATTTGTGACAAAAAAATTTCCGTTGAAATTTTTGTCAGAACACATTTCCATCAAAATTTTGAACGAAAAAAGAATTTCGTCAAAATTTTGGACAGAATTATTTTTTCGTTTAAAAATTTGATGAAGAAATTATTTTCGTCAAAACTTTTGACGGAAATTAAATTTTGATAGAATTTTTTTTTTGTAAAAATTGTCATCGGTGAAAAAAATTCGTTGCTTTTTGACGAAAAAAATATTTTGTGACGAAATTTCCGTCGTTTGCAACGTAAAAATTTCATCGAAAATATGATCTTTTCAATATTGTGAAAAGTACATAAATAATTTTGTTAGAAATTTTAAATTTAATTTAATTTATAAAATATAATAATTATATGAATTTTTATAAAAGGATAAAATGATAAAAATATCTCATTAACCCTCTATTTTTTTCTCATTTACTATTTTTTACTCCCAAACAAGGGAATGAATATCCTTCAATTTCCTTTCCTTCTCCTCCAAACTCCCAAACAAAGCCTTAAAGTAACTGGGTAGATATGACGCATCCTATTACATCTACTAGTGCCACTTGGAAAATAATAGAAAAACACATGCAGACACATTAAATACAATTAACACACCCTTTAAGAAAAATAGAGACTTAAATGTTGAGTGGCCTATTCTACAATTGAGTACAAGAGTTCTTGGTCTAGTGACGAACTAACTAAATCTCAAGATTTGATCTATTCAAAGAATAGTAAATTCCATTTTTTAGAGTCATAATTCCTGGAGAAAGTGAAGAGGTTTAAGTCCGAGATCGGATTAGTTGAATCCATTAAAATTTTAGACACCGATTGATATTTATAAAAAAAAAAGAGTGTTGATTGGCTAAATTTTGCTCCATAATTCAAATTAAAATGATAAATTTAATTTGAATTTGTTTGAATAATCGGTTCCCATAGGTTAAACTTAATACAATTCAATTATCATTTATTCACGAATTTCTGATTTTTCGATGCAAGATCGTGAACTCTCAACTTAGGTCTCTCATATTTTTTGCCACTTCCTCATTTATTGTAACTTTCTCACTCAATGCTTAAACCGTCAATGATGAAGCAAGGGAGGGTTTAGGGAGGGTGGCCGCCCACCTTCAAATTTGTACAAGCCTACAGTTGTGACTTGTGAGTTGTGAAGGTCAATTATATTGTTTTAGGTCATATAAATGGTGATCGCCCCTTTCAAATTCTTAGAAGTCTTTCATTGTGAACATCATTTTTGTTTTTTTTTTAATTATATAGATATATATTTGTAACTTATAACTTACAATGAACATTAAACTTATTATTTCGCCCCCTTCACAATTTTATCTGACTTCGCCATTACAAACCATTATAAAAAATTTTTTGGGTATATAACCATTATCAAGTTTGTGATTATATTTGCTACGTAACTTTGTCATCATGTTTTGAGTAATGAGATTAATGAGGGGTGTAAAATAATAATGGTAATAAAAACATAAATAATTTAATTTCTATCTCCAATCATCGAAGAGTAAAAACTCAGTATTTTTTCTTGCAATAGTAGAAAATTTAAAAAAATTAGATTAGAAAAAAAGTAACGAGTGAAGATAAAACCCAGTCTTAATCATGGTTTAGTTTTGGTTGACTGAAATTGTTTCTAAACAAAACAAATACAATTAAATTTAATTGGTTTTGAGATTTTAATCCCAAATTCAAACTACACGAATACACCTATTAAACCTTACCACAAAAAAGAAAAAGAAAAAAAGAATACGCCTATTAAAAATAATGTCGCGGTTGCTTCTTTTCAAATTTGATTGCTAGCAGCCGGCGAGTTTCTGGTTTTCTGCCACCAGTAACCTAAGGATGTTAGATATTTTTATTTTTCTTCCCTAAAGTGAAAATTTTAAAGTAAAATTTGTTTTAGTTATTTGACCTATTCAAAGTTCAAACAAACTGATTCTTAAAGCATAAAACAACTTGTCTTTCGCTACGGAAGAGTGGATAATTGACTAACCAAAAATTCATTGACGAGGATAATTGGTTTCAATTGTTTCTTCAAGCAATGTTTTTGCCGTAAAGTTGAATTCTCAGTGCATAAGTATTATTATAATTATCATTAACAATGTAATCATTTTTATCGAAATATATTTCATCTTAACTCTTTAGGTTTATTAAAAAGAATGATATATAAGTATTATGCAATATTATTTATTTTAGGGTTCATATTTTCTTATGTTGTAGGATTGTAGGAGAGAAAAAAAATAGAGATAAGTTAAACGTGAGTCCCACATTTTATATTAAAAAAAAATTAATTAGCACGGAAAACGAATTTGTGTAGGAAAAAGTTCTACTCTCCTCTAGCAGCAGGAGAGTATGATTTCCGTTTATTTTATTTGATGTATTCTTCAATTTTTATAACATTATACTAGTTTTAAATATTGATTATTTATCTCTTCTATTTTTATAATCATCAACATCACATTATAAAAAAAAATCTTAACGTGTATGCAAGTGGGTGAAGAGAAACCTACGACGGAGGATCACCCACGAATGGACTAATAAGATATTGGTTTATGAATTCTCTCATTTATATAGTTTTTACTATTGATCAATGTAAGATTCATTCACATTTCAATATTCTTAGCTAGCCTGAACCCAACTCACATCCGATAGGATTTTTATGTGGATTGATAGGAGCTTATGATGTCGGATCATCATCAATGAGTCAAGTTAAATCAATCATCTCAAGTGAGTTTAACAATTAACATTGCCTCAATCAAAAACATTAATACATTAAATTTGTATGTGCTCCCACTTATATAATTTTCAATTAATCCATTACCGACTGATATGAGACTAGTTAAATATCCCTAACACAACATAATATGGTGCGAACAGGGAAGTAGAAAGTAAGGGAGCAGTATCATTTTATAATTGACTACATAATATATATGAGTTTAATAATTTTTATGTTATAAAAGATTGTTTTATCTTTTACACATACACATAAAAATATATAGGATCTATATGAAAAAAGAGAAAAAAAATAAATATAAATCCTATCTATTTATATATATATATATATAAAATAAATTTATCTCCTATACCAAACACTAAATCATATATACGATCAATAGAAAAACTTTTGAAGAACCTATAAAATAAATAAATAATTGATTTTTAGTTATTTAGTATAAGGATCAATAAAATTGAATCGAATAGTCTACAGCAGACATACATAGGAGGAGTAGGACCATGAGTTTTGACTAGAAGTAAAATCTATGGCTTGACTCACGAAGAATTTTCCCATGACAAGAAAATAAGTAAACAAGACCAACCAGTTCCAGTCAAATTGGGGAACGCGTATAGCCTAATTCGAGCCCGAACTTCTAAGTTCTTCTTTTTGACATGTTTACCAGTCAATAAAAGAGAATCATATCATTTAAATATGCAGACACATGAGATAACTTAATTATTTTGATTCTTCAAAAAATATAAAATAAATAAATGAAACGACAGTAAAAGTTTCAAAATATTTAAAGTAAATTTTTTTAAATTATCAACAAAAATTATGAGACTCATTTTAATCATTTGTTTAAAAAATTTGACTTGTGGTTATTTTAAAATTTAAAATAGATCCAGTTAATTAAAATATTAATTTCTATAAACTTTAAACAAGATTCATGTTAGTCTGTTAGAATGACTAACATATGAATCTATTTTGAATTTTAAAGAAATTATAAATTAATTTTTTTTTAAAATTAAATTGAATCTTATAATATTTATTGAGATTTATAAAATATTTTATTCAAATATTTAATAGTCACTGAATAAAATTACAACTCCTTCGTTATTCTAATCCGTTTCCCCTGTGCATCCAACTAAAGTTTAAAATAGTTAAAAAAAGAGGACTATAGGATTCAAATATGCAGTAATATGACATGACATGCTAACGAGTTTGTAGGAGTGCTTTTCAAGTTTGAACATGAAGCGTTGGATTTGAGGAACGGCAAAAAAAATTTATTTATTGTAATTTAATTAAATAATTATATATTTATCGCAGTTTTGGAAATAATTACGGATCTATTGCACAATGTGACGTCTTTTTTGGGCGTCACATGTGACGCCTCATTTAGGCGTCTCTCACCGAGGGAAGACGCCCCAATGAGGCGTCTCTCATGAGGTGTTGACACGTGTCATTTCTCTCTCCAAAAAAATAATAATTTAATCATAAAACTTTTGAAGGCCATAACTTTTGACTCGGGTATCCAATTCAGGTAATTCTTTTTTTGATTCCACATAACTTTTCGAGATCTACGCAATGACATCTCATTTGATATATTTTATTTCTCACAAACATAATTTAAATTTACAAGAATGGTATTATAAGAGCGTTTAAATCCACAAGCATCTGAGTACTAGATTTGTGATTTAATATAAAAAAAATAATCCAATTCAGGTAATTCTTTTTTTGATTCCACATAACTTTTCGAGATCTACGCAATGACATCTCATTTGATATATTTTATTTCTCACAAACATAATTTAAATTTGCAAAAATGGTATTATAAGAGTGTTTAAATCGACAAGCCTCTGAGTACTAGATTTGTGATTTAATATAAAAAAATAAAGATTTAGTTTGTGATTTAAATTTAAAAAAAATCACATTTTTTAATTTTTAATATAAAAAATAAATAAAGTTTTGGTTTGTGATTTAAATTTAAAAAAAATCTAAAAAATTATCATTAATAAGGAAAACAAAATAAAGATTTAATTTGTGACTTAAACTCCAAAATCAATTTGAAAAATCTGTATAATAAAAAAATAATTAAATAAATATTATAAATCTCTAAGTAAGAAGGATTTTATTTTTGAAAACCATTCAGAAGCTATAATTTAAATGGCTTTAAAGAAAAAAGTCATTAAACAGAAGGATGTAACTTATGATACCGTATGATTCTAGATACGAAAAATCAACCAAACGATACACAATACGAATTTCAGTTCAATAACATTGTACACTATTTTTTTTCAAACACTTGGTTTTGGTGTGTTTGGTGTTGATTCGGAAAGAACTAAGAGACTTTTAGGTTTAAACGCTCGTATAGTATCATTCTTGCAAATTTAAATTATCTTTGTGAGAAATAAAATATATCAAATGAGATGTCATTACGTAGATCTCAAAAATTTATGTGGAATCAAAAAAAGAATTACCTGAATTGGATACCCGAGTCAAAAGTTATGGCCTTCAGAAGTTTTATGATTAAATTATTATTTTTTTTGGAGAGAGAAATGACACGTGTCAACACTACATGAGAGACGCCCAATTGGGGCGTCTTCCCTTGGTGAGAGACGCCTAAATGAGGCGTCATATGTGATGCCCAAAAAAGACGTCACATTGTACAATAGATCTGTAAATACTCTTCAAACTGCAATAAATACGTAATTATTTAATTAAATTACAATAAATAAATTTTTTTACCTTTGAGAAACAAAAGGTAGATATTTTATGTTACATGACATACCTTATGTCATAAACAGACTCATACCATTATTATTATTTTTTTCTCAATAAAATTCACATATTCATGTGTTTATGGCATAAAATGTGTGTGATACTCAGAATTCCCATATTTTATTTGAATATTTGGGGGAAAATGGAGCCTACCCTATGTGGAATCTGAATGATGCCATAGCCAAGTCAGAATCAGTAACTGACACTCTCAGCTAACTTTGTCTCCCTCCTTCATTTCTCTCTCTATACTATGCCATTTTCACACACAGCACACACAGGTCACTTCTCAAACTCAATAAATGTGGAAGCTTTGATTTGGAAACGTGGAACTGCAGGCCACCGTCTCTGCTAAAGGTGGCGCAGTCAGTGAAGAAAAAGAAACGATTCGCCATAGAAAAGAAAGGGATGGGTCAGAAGCTGAGTTGCAGAGGGAGCCATGAACATGGACTCTTCCGTGCTGTGCAGCATGGGGACCTTGAAACTGTTGCAACTTTGTTACAGACACACCCAACTCTTATGCATCACACCACTGTCTATGATAACCACTCTGCTCTTCATATTGCTGCTGCTAATGGCCAGATCCAGGTGGGTTTTTCTTCCCTCTCTTTTTTCGTTTCGTATTGTTTCTTGTCAATTTGTTTTGCTTACCCGATTGGGTATTCATTTTTGGGTCCTTACATTTTTCTTGTTTTTGTGGCAAGTTGCAGATTATATCTAGGCTTTTGGATGGATCTGTGAATCCAGATGTGTTGAATCGCCAAAAGCAGGTAACTTTTTGCTGTTATTCCCATCATTGCTCATATTTTGGAATGGATGAATGTGGGTTCCACTTCAAAGTGTTCCTTTACTTATCCTTCATTGCATTGTGATCGATTCAGACTCCGCTTATGTTGGCAGCAATGCATGGAAAGATCGCCTGTGTGGAAAAGCTCCTTGAAGCTGGTGCTAATGTATGTGAAGTTTCCCCTGATGTTCATTCCGATTTCTTTTGATTTTAATTAAAAAGAAAAAAATTTGCGTGTAATTTAAAAAATAAAATAAAATTCTCAGGTATTAATGTTTGATGCTCGTTATGGAAGAACCTGCTTGCACTATGCTGCCTACTATGGACATTCTTCTTGTGTTAAGGCAATTCTTTCTGCTGCTCAATCTAGTACAGTGGCTGCTTCTTGGTTGGTACTTTTCTGTTTTGGCATCAATTTCTCCCCTAATTGATTCATTTGGGTGATTTGTCATGATGCTTTTTGAAAATTTTAAAAAGGAAAATAATTCAATTCATTGCAGGGGTTTTCCTCGGTTTGTGAATGTTAGAGATGGTAAGGGTGCAACACCATTGCATTTGGCAGCACGTCAAAGACGGCCTGAATGTGTACATATTCTATTGGACAGTGGAGCCCTTGTTTGTGCTTCAACTGGCAGATACGGGTAATGATTTGTGAAAGTTCTGGTGGTGATAAGCTTGAATTTGATGTATTCATTTGTTTTTGTGGATTGATAAATTGCTATTTGCAGCTGTCCTGGGAGCACTCCTCTTCATCTAGCTGCCCGAGGGGGTTCTCTGGATTGCATCCGGGAATTGTTGGCATGGGGTGCAGATCGTCTTCAACGTGATGCATCTGGGTACAGTATAGTTCCTAAATACAAATTCTTACCATTCGAGAAGATCTTATTGGGTGAAAGTGAAACTTAATGATTTTTGATAAAACCACTCTCCATTAAACCCCGACTAGGGAGTGTAGGGGTCAGGACAACTTGTTTGCAGTCTTACCTTTGCATATTTGCAAAGATGATGTTTCCTGGATTTGAACTCGTGACCTCTTAGTTACAAAGGAGGAGCTTTATCACTGCTCCACCCTCGCCCTCTTTAATGATGATTGATACATATGGTTAAACATCGTTTTCATCAAAATTTATGTAATTTATTTTTAATGGGTTTGCTTACCATGATAGTGTGATATCAAAATGTAAGTCTCTTAGGAAAACCTTTAATTTTCCCTATGCAACTTTTCAATTTAAGAAGCAACTTTCTTCATTTAACAATGTTGTCATTCATAAGTAGAATATATTCGTAAAATTAACTTGCCATGTTTTGTTCAGCTTTTATTCTCCAAATTTCTGGAATTGCCTTCATACTGTATGTTGTGTTTATGCAGGCGGATACCATATGTAGTTGCTCTGAAACACAGACATGGCGAATGTGCAGCATTGCTAAATCTTTCATCTGCAGAGCCTCTTGTCTGGCCATCATCTTTGAAGGTCATCAGTGAGCTTAATCCAGAGGCCAAAGCTTTATTAGAGCGGGCTTTGATGGATGCAAACAGGGAAAGGGAGAAAAACATATTGAAAGGGAGTTCTCGCTCTCTTCCATCTTCTTCACACTCTGATGGGGTAGATGACAATATCTCTGAGGTTATTTGACAAACTTCTTGCGTTTACTACTTTTCTTAGATGTGCAATTGAATTGAATTATCCAAAGGGTAAACCCTGGTGCACAAGGCTCCAAAGGGTAGGTGTAAAGTTCGACTGTATATAGTCTTACCCTTGTATTTTGCAAAGTGGCAGTTTTCCATACCTTTCTGTCACCAGGAGCAACCTTAACGCAGCTTCAAGGCTCACCCTCTAATTTAAGTTTTCCCATTATGCATAAACTCATTATAGGGGGATTTCTATATTTTGAATTTTAGTCAAGTTTAAAATCCATTAAATATTCATTTTTTTTAGCAAGTTTTAAATCCTTCTCTCCTTGATGTCTAATCTATGTTTCTCACTTGCATCCACTTCTGCCATTATACTCTAGTGAGAGGAACATCAATTTTTGCTTGAACAACTATATACTCATTGTGGGATTGAATATTAATTCAGGTTAGTGAGACGGAATTATGCTGCATCTGCTTTGAGCAGGTGTGTACAATTGAAGTCCAAGACTGTGGCCACCAGATGTGTGCACAATGCACACTAGCCCTCTGCTGCCACAAAAAGCCCAACCCTTCTACTGCTTGTCTTACCCCACCAGTTTGTCCATTCTGCCGAAGCACCATAGTTAGACTCGTGGTTGTCAAGGTAGAAAGTGATGATGACATTGATCTAGATGGTGTTGATATTAGTTGTTCCAAGCTAAGCAACTCAAGGAAATCCAGAAACTTGAATGAGGGAGGTAGCAGCAGCTTCAAGGGATTACCCAGTGTGGGTTCATTTGGAAAAATGGGTGGCCGAAGTTCTGGAAGAATTGCTGCTGAAAATAAGTGGGTTGATAATAAACCACAGTAATGCTGATGGCTGGTGTGGTATATGTTCTTATTGATAGTAATTGCATATTGGTAAGATGTGGTAACCAGTTGCTTGACCTGCAAGGCAAAATGAAAGTGTAACAGGAGTTTAATGTAATGTTGGGAACTAAGCAAATTGTGGTTGGGGAAAGAGGCGTATGTCATGTTGTAAATTGTAATATTATTATTACTTGGGAAAGAAGAAGCATCCCCTGCATCGATGATTTTGGGCGTGGTCAATTATAGTATTTGTAATCCAGTGAAGTGAGAAGTTCTTTTTCTCATTAATAGAAGTCTAAGATCATATGAAAATGTATTGTGTATTTGCTTCTTATTTGTTTCTTTTTGTACCGAAATGAGCAATAATATACCAAAGAGAAATGGTTGGCCTGCTGTTGGTTGTCATGTGATTATGTCTGCGTCGGTGGAATAATTTGTACATTCACCTTAACACGAGGAACCTTACAATTTTATATTTGTGGAGAAGTTCATGTGTCAGGGTCACTTGCTTCTGACAGGGCTTCAGATAAAGTTCCTTGACCTAACATGTTTACAAGCAGAATCAGCATCATTGATAAATAACTGTGAATACTGTGTAGCATCATGTTCATGTCTCGTGTCTGGTCTAATAATTTCAGAACTTACTAGAACTAAGCAGAACAGTAAGATAGAAAGTTGTTTCGTGCTTTAAACTTGGCCAATAAAGATGTCACTTTTCTCTAAATAAAGATAAATGCAAAATAAACTTTTTTTTATACAAAAATATAGTGGAGAAGTGTAATCAGTCTGAATGAACTTTATACACCAAATATATGAAGGTGAGCTACACTTCAAGAAAATACGATTTTACAAACTAAGCATAATTTACTAGAAAGTTGTATTTTAATTTAATGCATCACATGTAGTTTGGTATTGTCAAAAATTATTTTTAACTTTTGTTATTGACTTTTTCAATAATCTCAATCTCAAAAAATAATTACACATAATCATAATCTCAATCCCATAAAAAAATATCTTATCTTATTATAAAAATTATAAAAAGCTGAAAAAAAAAAGTTGTCGAATTCATAGGCGATAGTTTGTCTAGTTATTTATAAAGCTCGCTTATACTCAACATCGTCAGATTAAATTTAGACTAATATTTTTTATTGACCAGCAATCAAGGGATTTTAATTTAAAATTAATCTAACAATAATAAATTTATGATAAGTATAATTGATCTTACTTTTTATTACATGTAATCTTAATTCATCTAAAAAGTGGATTATATTTATAGAATTTGGCTTTTACATGTTTAAGCGTATTTTAAAAAAATGTAAATATGATTATTGATCAAATAATTAAAAATAAATCTTAATAATTTTATAATTTATCATATATATATATATATATATATATATATATATATATATATTTTTGTTATCAATCTAATTGTTGTTTACTAATTAATGATTATAATTTTATTTATTTTTGAAAATATACTCTATCTTTGCAAGGGACAATATTTTATACAACACAAAAAAAAATGGGTGAGATCCATTTTTTTCTTTTCTTTTTTTAGTAGTTTCACCTTTTTTTTTGTATTACATGTGATAAATTATCTCATTCAACATGAGGAACAATATTTTTTTTTTTTTTTGGATATAAGTAAGAATTGAACACATAACTTAATACATCCTACCTAAATCCCTCACCATTAGACTAAATCTATTGACTTAATATCCCTTATTTCTAATTGGATCTGAATCCTCTTATCTGAAAAAAATGATATAATCATGTAGAAAATCATAATTATATAAAAATGGTTTAATAAAAAGAAAAAAATATTAAAATAAATAATTATAAAATAATAATCATTGATTCACTTTTTATATGTTTTCACATAATCATCTCATATTTTTTTCATGATCTGTTTCCATTTCTAATCATATGGGCTTTAGCTACATTAAAAGTTAACAATTAAATAGTTATGCTATGAATCTCGTAATCTTCCCATTTGGATCCAAATCAAAGTGGTTGCAGATTCACATTAATCTGAGTGGAAACGTGTCAGGTACGATATAAGCAATAATGCTTGAAAAGGGAAAAAGTTACGTATGTCATTGATCCAAAATAATACAGCAATCCATGTGATCAATCAATCTCAAAAATCGATACAGAGCCATCAGAAAACCATCTTTCTCAATTTTCATCTGATTTGAAAATTTGTTAAAGCGACGGAATTTACCTTGATATAGTATTATGTTTTTTTTTTTCAGAATTACATAGGTTAAATGTTATAAATTAAATAATAAAATTTATACAGTAATAATAAAAGTTACTGGCTTATAAAAGTTTTAAATAAATAATAGAAATTACAAACTCTTTAAAATTATAAACTTTTGTTATTGAATTTGTAAATTTTTTGATATAATATAATATATTTTCTTGGGAAATACCAAAATGAAATCCTGCAATGAAATGACTAACGGCATGACATAGAAATGGGCCGTCCCAATACACAAGCTTCAAGAATGATTTAGAAATGAAGTCTTATGCTTTGAGGTCTGATAGATAAAGGTGGAAAAAAAATTTGTTTTGAATAATTGGCCATTTAAAGTTGTATCAATATTTTAATTACCTCGCGGGGAATGTTGTTTGAATTACAGCATTCTTCTACTCCGAATACAAGAGAAAGTATAAAAGGATATTCAAAAAAGAGAAAAAAGAGAGAGAAAGTATAAAAGGTGTTGTGTACTAAGCATTTTGTCAGGGCTCTGACGCTGATGTAAAGGATCGAGGTATTTTGGTTTGAAGTCTTTTATATAACCACTTATTACCCAACTTTTTAGCTCCAAATCTATCATATATACATTTATTGTTCTCAATGAATTATATAAGAAAATTTTCACACTCAACAAATTTTATTGAATTTTTTAGAAGGATCAAATATATAATAAACCGTTAAAAAATAATGATTCATGTGAAAAATAATAATAATTTAAATTCGATATTTATCAGAATTTAGGTATCGAGGATGGGTCAATGAATCCACCCCAGATTACAATAGCGAGATAAGAGTATGTTTGATTGTGTTCTGATTTTTTTATTTTTAAAACTGTTTTGTAAAATAGTTATTAAAACAGTTGTTTTCTATATTTTTTACTTTTTGAAAGTTAAAAACCAAAACAGAAAATAAAAACAACTCAGACATGTTCTCTAAATTTAATTTTAAAAACAAAAAAATTATAATTTTTAAAACATTTTTTACAAAATAAATCTTACCAAACGAGTTTTTTAATTTTTTTTTCCTCAAAACTACAAAACTGAAATCAAACAGAGCCATTAATGTTTTCAGAAATTGATACTCTTCTCCCATAAATGACGCGTCAAGATTCGTTGTGTTTTTTCAATCCAGGATTGGTCCTTTTCTTGACAGTTGAACAGTTTTGTCATCTCTCTTGGGCCCGGAGAACACAAAATAATTAATCTTCACGCTCCAATGGGTTTAAAGTTTAAACGGATTCCTTTCTTGTACATTATCTTTATAAAAATCTTTTCATAATATAATTAAGGGATATATTTTTCTTATGTTATAAAAAAAAAACTATCTCATGTTATAGAAATAAAAATATAAGTAGGACTCATAGATAAGAGAGAGAGAAAAAAGAGTGGTAGGACCTAACCTCTTTTTGTGTGTGTAAAAAAAAAACTATCTCATGTTATAGAAATAAAAATATAAGTAGGACTCATAGATAAGAGAGAGAGAAAAAAGAGTGGTAGGACCTAACCTCTTTTTGTGTGTGTAGATAAACATAACCCTATAAATAATCAAATCAACGGATGGGAATAGCATCGTTTAAACAATGTTATTTATACACTAATTATATTACATTTTTTTTAATAATAAAAATAAAAATCACATGTGTAATGTGTCAAACTTTTTTTGTTTACTGTTATGGAATATTTTCATATCCTAACCACCTATCCAAGGATCCCTTAAAGGATAATTCTCCAATTATCCTAACAATATAAAACAGTAAGGCAACTAAAGATAGAGTCCCTATCCCAACAGAAAGGAAATTAAATCCTACTACAACTGGGAGATCTACACAAGCCCAAGAGGTAACCCTTATAAATAAGAGGTTAAAGACCCCAGGTATACACTTTTAACCTATTTACTAATAGTGCCAATACTGTGCATACACCCACGTCTTGGCTATAAGCCTATTGCTTGTGCGCAGTGATTGGGACATCGGCTATAAGCCAAGTATACATCAGTTTATATAGTATCTCTGAGCGCATATCATACGGTATAGCAATACGGTCTTTCTAGGACCGAATATTATAGCAATATGGTCTTTCTAGGACCGAACATTGGCGCCGTCTGTGGGAAACGGAAAATTTCGACTCCCATCCATGGTGAACATGCGCGACATAGCACGAAGCCACAGATTGCAGGCGACCTCGCGCGCCATGAAATTGCTGAAACCACATACATATGAGGAGACAAATCCTACCGCAAAAAAGGCTTTTGATCCTCCGAGAGACTCTAGAATGGAGCTCAAGATCCAAGCAGATGACGATTTGACAAAGATTCTCGTCGTCGCGAGCAAGTGAAGACCTAGAGGTCATTAAATCATAAGGAAAAAGCTCCAACTCAGCCCAATGAAGGGCATCAAATTTATTAGCTCGGCCTCGGTCTTAAGCTCAGCTCAACGAAGGGCTTCAACTTTAATAGCTCGGCCTCGGCCTTGAGCTCCAACTCAGCCCCATGAAGGGCTTCAAATTTAATAGTTCGGCCTCGACCTTGAGCTCCAACTCAGCCCAATGAAGGCTTCAAATTTAAAAGCTCGGCATCAGCCTTGAGCTAAGCCCAACAAAGGGCTTCAAGATTAAAGCTCGGCATCAGCCTTGAGCTAAGCCCAACAAAGGGCTTCAAGATTAAAGCTCGGCATCAGCCTTGAGCTAAGCCCAACAAAGGGCTTTAAGTTTAAAAGCTCGGCATCAGCCTCGAGCTCAGCCCAGTGAAGGGCTTCAACTTTAATAGCTCGGCCACGGCCTTGAGCTCCAACTCAGCCCAATGAAGGACTTCAAATTTAATAGCTCGGCCTCAGCCTTGAGCTCCAACTCAGCGCACTGAAGAGCTCCAACTTTAATAACTCGGCCTCGGCCTTGAGCTCCAACTCAGCCCAATGAAGGCTTCAAATTTAATAGCTCGGCATTGAGCTCAGCCCAACGAAGGGCTTCAACTTTAATAGCTCGGCCTCAGCCTTGAGCTCCAACTCAGCCCAATGAAGGCATCAAATTTAATAGCTTGGCCTCGGCCTTGAGCTTAGCCCAACAAAGGGCTTCAAGTTTAAAAGCTCGGCATCAGCCTTGAGCTAAGCCCAACAAAGGGCTTCAAGATTAAAAGCTCGGCATCAGCCTTGAGCTAAGCCCAACAAAGGGCTTCAAGTTTAAAAGCTCGGCATCAGCCTCGAGCTCAGCCAAGTGAAGGGCTTCAACTTTAATAGCTCGGCCTCAGCCTTGAGCTCCAACTCAGCCCAATGAAGGGTTTCAAATTTAATAGCTCGGCCTCAGCCTTGAGCTCCAACTCAGCCCAGTGAAGGGCTCCAACTTTAATAGCTCGGTCTCGGCCTCGAGCTCCAACTCAGCCCAATGAAGGCTTCAAATTTAATAGCTCGGCCTCGGCCTTGAGCTCAACCCAACGAAGGGCTTCAACTTTAATAGCTCGGCCTCAGCCTTGAGCTCCAACTCAGCCCAAATGAAGGCTTCAAATTTAATAGCTCGACCTCGGCCTTGAGCTCAGCCCAACAAAGGGCTTCAAGTTTAAAAGCTCGGCATCAGCCTCGAGCTCAGCCCAGTGAAGGGCTTCAACTTTAATAGCTCGGCCTCGGCCTTGAGCTCCAACTCAGCCCAATGAAGGCTTCAAATTTAATAGCTCGGCCTCGGCCTTGAGCTCAGCCCAACAAAGGGCTTCAAGTTTAAAAGCTCGGCATCAGCCTTGAGCTAAGCCCAACAAAGGGCTTAAAGTTTAAAAGCTCGGCATCAGCCTCAAGCTCAGCCCAGTGAAGGGCTCCAACTTTAATAGCTCGGCATCGGCCTTGAGCTCCAACTCAGCCCCATGAAGGCTTCAAATTTAATAGCTCGGCCTCGGCCTTGAGCTCAGTCCAACAAAAGGCTTCAAGTTTAAAAGCTCGGCATCAGCCTCGAGCTCAGCCCAGTGAAGGGCTTCAACTTTAATAGCTCGGCCTTGAGCTCCAACTCAGCCCAATGAAGGGCTTCAAATTTAATAGCTCGGCCTCAGCCTTGAGCTCCAACTCAGCCCAATGAAGGCTTCAAATTTAATAGCTCGGCCTCGGCCTTGAGCTCAGCCCAACGAAGGGCTTCAAGTTTAATAGCTCGGCCTCAGCCTTGAGCTCCAACTCAGCCCAATGAAGGCTTCAAATTTAATAGCTCGGCCTTTGCCTTGAGCTCAGCCCAACAAAGGGCTTCGAGTTTAAAAGCTCGGCATCGGCCTTGAGCTAAGCCCAACAAAGGGCTTCAAGTTTAAAAGTTCGGCATCATCCTCGAGCTCAGCCCAGTGAAGGGCTTCAACTTTAATAGCTCGGCCTCAGTCTTGAGCTCCAACTCAGCCCAATCAAGGGCTTCAAATTTAATAGCTCGGCCTCAGCCTTGAGCTCCAACTCAGCACAATAAAGGCTTTAAATTTAATAGTTCGGCCTCAGCCTTGAGCTCCAACTCAACCCAGTGAAGGGCTTCAAGATTAAAGCTTGACCTCGGCCTTGAGCTTCAACTCAGCCCTAGCCTTATCTTCAGGGTCCGAGATCAAAATGGAGACAGAAAATGAGAGATGTGATCCTAATAAAAGGATCACACCCCAATCTGAGATAAAAATGAAGACAGAATCAGAGAGATGTGATTCTAGTAAAAAGATCACACCCCAATCCGAGAAGACGAATTTGGAGAGATCGTGATCCTGGAAAACCATCACATCCCAATTAGAGATAAAAGAAAAATTGAGGCGGCGGCCCAACAGGCCAGCCTCAAATTAAAGATCCACCGTAAATGAAGCGGGGTTCAAAATAAGAAAACCACGGCGTAAGAAGCCGGGTTCAGATAAAAAGTCCACCGCTAATGAAGCGTGGCTCAAAGTAGAAAGCCACGGTATGCGAAGCCGGGCTCAAACAAAACTGGCAAAAAGTCTAGTCCAACAGTAAAGCCACGGTACTTTAAGCCGGGCTAAAATCAGAAAGGCAACGATGCTGCCTTCAAAAGTGTAGACAAGGCAAAAGCCGAGTCAATTTAAAGAAAGCCATCGCAAATGAAGCGGGGCTCAAAATAAAAGCCTCGGTATACGTATTCGGGCTTAAAATGGAGGAGGAGAACTCCTCCTTCAAGAATCCAAGACTATGGAAAAAGAAGCCAAGTCCATCAAAAACAAGAGAAATCATGATATTCGAAGCCGGATTAATGGTTCAAGAAGGCACGAAAGACCTTCCCAAAATTAACATTCGCAGCAAGTCAAATCCAGAATGGGAAAATGGTAGTAAGAAAATTCATGCTCCCTAAAGTACAATACACCTTTGCAAAAGGTGAAGTCCATGCTAATAAAGACCTCGGTATGCGAAACCGAGCCAAATCTGGAACCACGACACTTAACGCCAGGAAGTGCAAAGTCGGGTTAATTATTAAGGAGGCATGAAAAGCCATCCTAAACTTAGGCGAACGCCTATATAAAAGACTGACTATAAGCCTAGTCAAAACTAAAAAACCTCGGCAAGAGAAGCCGAGCTCAAAGTCAACAAACTCACCACTCAGAGACTTCAAGAGAAAAGAAGCCAATATAAAAAGCTAAAACCAGAAGAGGTAGTCACACCAGACCCAAGGCAGGATCATAGTACCTCGGTAGGGTCGACTTATCAATCAAACTTAGGCACCCCAGCAGTCCGAGCTTCCGAACTGCCGGGCTGGGGGCAACTGTTATGGAATATTTCCATATCCTAACCACCTACCCAAGGATCCCTTAAAGGATAAATCTCCAATTATCCTAACAATATAAAACAGTAAGGCAGCTAAGGATAGAGTCCCTATCCCAACAGAAAGGAAGTTAAATCCTACTACAACTGGGAGATCTACACAAGCCCAAGAGGTAACCCTTATAAATAAGAGGTTAAAGACCCCAGGTATACACTTTTAACCTATTTACTAATACTGCCAACACTGTGCACACACCCACGTCTTGGCTATAAGCCTATTACTTGTGCGCAGTGATTGAGACATCGGCTATAAGCCAAGTATACATCAGTTTATACAATATCTCTGAGCGCATACCATATGGTATAGCAATACTGACTTTCTAGGACCGAACATTTACAAACTCTTACAAACTACACTACGTAGGACCGGTCCTACATTAACCACACAGTATA